>NC_140171.1:81331183-81811183 GCF_963971535.1 Notolepis coatsorum | reverse complement strand
GACCCTGATGTAAACAAAACAAAAGTCTTTCTCTGGTCTGCATCCCCTTAACAATTGTGTGTATTGAGCCGTACTATATTGTACCCATTCTGCAATATGTTAATAACATTTTTTATCAATCAATAACAGATTGCAGAATGGGTACAGTACAGTACAGTACGGCTCAATACACACAATTGTTAAGGGGATCCAGACCAGAGAAAGACTTTCGTCTTGTTTACATCAGGGTTCCCCATTTTCAATTCATAATGAATTGTAAGTAAGGGTGCAATAGAAATGTTTCATAATGATGTTCAGTGTATTCATAAGTGTATTGCTCTCCTTAATGTAGAATGATATGGTGACTAGGGATGTCCCGATCCGATCACGTGATCGGGATCGGCGTCGATCACGTGCTTTTCAGAGGATCGGGGATCGGGAAAAAATAATAATAAAAATCGGCAGTCAAAAAAAGAAGAATTTTATTCAACAAACATGACCATGTCCACGTCTTAAACTCATACGGAGGCCTTAGTTTTGGTTTTAAATTACATATAATATATCATCATTAATGTATTTATTGTCACACAGAGCAGAATAATTGTCCACAACAAACACATTCCCCTTTAATTTACACCGTTGCAACAAACACATTCCCTTTTAATTTAGACCGGCTACACGCTACACGCTCCACATCACAACAACAACACGTCGCTCCCGAAACACGGTTAATATCCACTGACTTGAGCAGCTAGACTTAATGTCAGAGGTTTGGAACTAAGCATTTTAAAATAGAAAGTCAAGCCAGTTGCAATGTTTGCAAGGAGGACAGGCTGGAGGCGAAGTTTTCAGACTAACTTTTCACCTGGAGGATAACGTGACTGAGGATTATCGTCGGCGTTTCAGACCAGAATGGACCATTACGTAAGTCGAACACTGAATGTATACTAATGTGCAAACATATATTGAAACTTTTAATATTTCTCATATGAAGCAGAAGCACATTTCTCAGGGTAAATGTAATAACAAAAGCCTCCGCGCTCGCGCCCCGGACTATAGGCAACAGATGGGCTTGTCTCGCTCTGCCAGTTTCTGACAAAAATGCGTCAAAATTGATTACTAATGTGAAAGATCAGATCGGAAATGATCGGATCGATAGATATTTAAAATCACATGATCGGGATCGGATCGGAAGCAAAAAAAGGCGATCGGGACATCCCTAATGGTGATTTTACAGACTCAGGAAGGAGAGAAAGAGACCCAAGAGTTACAGGTAATGGAAATATCAGACAGTCAGCTTAAAGTGTAGGATAACATAACAAATTAAGACACAAATACTTGGATTATATATCCCCCCCTCTCTCCCTTTCTTTACAGAGTAGCATAAAGATTGTGTATTCAAACCGGTTCAGTGTATTCATAAGTGTATTGCTCTCCTTAATGTAGAATGATATGGTGACTGTGCAGACTCAGGGAGGAAGCAGAGAAGGAGAGAAAGAGACCCAAGAGTTACAGGTAATGGAAATATCAGACAGCTTAAAGTGTAGGATAACATAACAAATTAAGACACAAAATAGGCTATATTTACAGCAGACCCTGTTATTGTTCCTTGTTGGTATTTTTTCTCTCTTTCTTATTAAAAACTTGGCCTATTTGAAAGGAGATTGATTTAATAAAAATAAAAGAGCGAAAAATCAATATACAGTATATATACAGTATATATATATATTAATATATTATTATTATTATAGTAATTGGCTATCATACTGCAATATAAACTGAGTTTTATAGTGAAAAGAGCAGCTTTATTAGTCAAGATTGAAGGCTCTATATTGCAGGAAATTGCACGTACAGGTTCATTAAATGAAAAAAATATCTGCCGTGGAGGGGGTCGTGCCGGACGCCCTCCAAACCACCCCTTGCCTGTCAATTTTTTTTTTTTTTTTTTTTTAATAAATAAATAAAAATAAAAATAAAAATTGCACCCCCACTTTCAACTATAACTAGGCGGCCATGTGTGTGTGTGTGTGTGTGTGTGTGTGTGTGTGTATGTGTGTGGGTGGGTTGTGTGTGTGTGTGTCTATACCTCCAATCTATCTGTAGGTTACTAGAGGGAAACTAGAGAAAGCCACAATGGTCTGTGTGTGTGTGTGTGTGTGTGTGTGTGTGTGTGTGTGTGTGTGTGTGTGTGTGTGTGTGTGTGTGTGTGTGTGTGTGTGTGTGTGTGTGTGTGTGTGTGTGTGTGCGTGCGTGCGTGTGAGTGCATGTGGGGTTGTATGCAGAATCAAGAATCAAGAATCAAGAATCAAGAATCAAGAGGTCCCCCTGGCGTGTTGGTCTGATCCAAACTTCCTGGGTTACAAGAAGAAAGCTAGTGGAAAGCTGGACAGCCGCGCCCCCGGATTCAGGGTGTGGTCTGACTGGCCAGACCTGAATGACCTATGCGGCTGGTCCAACGTGGCCCTGGAGTGGGTGGGGCCGGACTCAGACGCTGTTAACGTTTCTGAGGAGATCATCTCTGACCCTACCATCTCTGTGAAGGCCACCATTGACATCTGTGGAACGTGGCATGAACTGCCACTTACCAATGCCCGTGGCCATCTCATGTCGGCACAACAACAACGCCAACGTCAACACTGGACTGAGCTTAAACTGCAAGGGAAGCTTGCTTGTCTCCCTGCCGCTGACCACTCTGTCTCGCACGCAGTTTTTAAAAATGTAGCTATTGATGAGAGCATCATCATTTTTACTTTAAAAGCTAGGCTACAGGTTTTACCATCAATGCTCAACCTTTCCATCTGGTTCCCTGGCAGTCATAGCCCACACTGCATACACCATGGTCACGAACAGACAACAGAAACCATGTCTCATATACTCAATGGCTGTCATGCATACAAAGGGCTCTACATTTGTAGGCATGATAGGATCGTGAACCTGATTGCAGACAGTGTCAGTTCCACACTCGGGTCACCTGCAACATATAAGCTGTATAAACACACCAGTGTGAAGCCATATATGCTCAATCTGTGTAGGGACAATTCACTGTTCTCTGACATTTTAGCAAACACCCCCGATGTTGTTATTGTTAATGAGAATACCAGAAAGGTTCTCATCCTGGAAGTTGGTTGCACGTTTGACTACAGTCTAGAGGAAGCATTTACAACCAAAATGTTAAAATATCAACTGTTAGACCATACCATTTCACAACTCGGCTACAACTGTAAACTTTTGGTCTTCATATTTGGAAGCCTGGGTCATGTCCATAAGTTGGGTGTTAGAGGCCTTCAGTTGGCCGGTCTTCCGAAGAGAAGAGCCAAACAAGTGTCAGCAATTATTGGCAGCCGGGCAATTTGGAGAAGACGCTGCTACTG
The DNA here is from genome assembly GCF_963971535.1 of Notolepis coatsorum. Taxonomy (NCBI): domain Eukaryota; kingdom Metazoa; phylum Chordata; class Actinopteri; order Aulopiformes; family Paralepididae; genus Notolepis; species Notolepis coatsorum. The sequence goes on along the minus strand of NC_140171.1, from coordinate 81,807,833 downwards.
TATCTGTACCCATGAGCTGTGTGTTGATTGTCAGGTTCATCATCCGTGTGAGTCTGTAACTTTGATTGCCACTGTGGCACGATTGTATCCGAATAATCCCACAATGTACAACCGCACTGTTAATATTTGTGTCCTTTAAACCTTGTTTTTATGTGGACATAAATAAAATATTCTAAATGTGTGTGTGTGTGTGTGTGTGTGTGTGTGTGTGTGTGTGTGTGTGTGTGTGTGTGTGTGTGTGTGTGTGTGTGTGTGTGTGTGTGTGTGTGTGTGTGTGTGTGTGTGTGTGTGTGTGCGTGCGTGCGTGTGAGTGCATGTGGGGTTGTATGCAGAATCAAGAATCAAGAATCAAGAATCAAGAGGTCCCCCTGGCGTGTTGGTCTGATCCAAACTTCCTGGGTTACAAGAAGAAAGCTTGTGGAAAGCTGGACAACCGCGCCCCCGGATTCGGGGTGTGGTCTGACTGGCCAGACCTGAATGACCTATGCGGCTGGTCCAACGTGGCCCTGGAGTGGGTGGGGCCGGACTCAGACGCTGTTAACGTTTCTGAGGAGATCATCTCTGACCCTACCATCTCTGTGAAGGCCACCATTGACATCTGTGGAACGTGGCATGAACTGCCACTTACCAATGCCCGTGGCCATCTCATGTCGGCACAACAACAACGCCAACGTCAACACTGGACTGAGCTTAAACTGCAAGGGAAGCTTGCTTGTCTCCCTGCAGCTGACCACTCTATCTCGCACGCAGTTTTTAAAAATGTAGCTATTGATGAGAGCATCATCATTTTTACTTTAAAAGCTAGGCTACAGGTTTTACCATCAATGCTCAACCTTTCCATCTGGTTCCCTGGCAGTCATAGCCCACACTGCATACACCATGGTCACGAACAGACAACAGAAACCATGTCTCATATACTCAATGGCTGTCATGCATACAAAGGGCTCTACATTTGTAGGCATGATAGGATCGTGAACCTGATTGCAGACAGTGTCAGTTCCACACTCGGGTCACCTGCAACATATAAGCTGTATAAACACACCAGTGTGAAGCCATATATGCTCAATCTGTGTAGGGACAATTCACTGTTCTCTGACATTTCAGCAAACACCCCCGATGTTGTTATTGTTAATGAGAATACCAGAAAGGTTCTCATCCTGGAAGTTGGTTGCACGTTTGACTACAGTCTAGAGGAAGCATTTACAACCAAAATGTTAAAATATCAACTGTTAGACCATACCATTTCACAACTCGGCTACAACTGTAAACTTTTGGTCTTCATATTTGGAAGCCTGGGTCATGTCCATAAGTTGGGTGTTAGAGGCCTTCAGTTGGCCGGTCTTCCGAAGAGAAGAGCCAAACAAGTGTCAGCAATTATTGGCAGCCGGGCAATTTGGAGAAGACGCTGCTACTGTATCTGTACCCATGAGCTGTGTGTTGATTGTCAGGTTCATCATCCATGTGAGTCTGTAACTTTGATTGCCACTGTGGCACGATTGTATCCGAATAATCCCACAATGTACAAGCGCACTGTTAATATTTGTGTCCTTTAAACCTTGTTTTTATGTGGACATAAATAAAATATTCTAAATGTGTGTGTGTGTGTGTGTGTGTATGTGTGTGGGTGGGTTGTGTGTGTGTGTCTATACCTCCAATCTATCTGTAGGTTAGTAGAGGGAAACTAGAGAAAGCCACAATGGTCTGTGTGTGTGTGTGTGTGTGTGTGTGTGTGTGTGTGTGTGTGTGTGTGTGTGTGTGTGTGTGTGTGTGTGTGTGTGTGTGTGTGTGTGTGTGTGTGTGTGTGTGTGTGTGTGTGTGTGTGTGTGTGTGTGTGTGTGTGTGTGTGTGCGTGTGCGTGCATGTGGGGTTGTATGCAGAATCAAGAATCAAGAATCAAGAGGTTTATTTGTCACATACATACCAGGGCATACATTGTGCAAAATACAATAATAAAAATAGGCATAGAAAAAAAGAAAATAGGTAAGACACAATGCAGATGTGTGTGTGTGTGTGTGTGTGTGTGTGTGTGTGTGTGTGTGTGTGTGTGTGTGTGTGTGTGTGTGTGTGTGTGTGTGTGTGTGTGTGTGTGTGTGTGTGTGTGTGTGTGTGTGTGTGCATGTGGGGTTGTATGCAGATGTGTGTGTGTGTGTGTGTGTGTGTGTGTGTGTGTGTGTGTGTGTGTGTGCATGTGGGGTTGTATGCAGATGTGTGTGTGTACATGTGTCCTTACCTCCACGATCTCGGTGCAGGCGTGGGAGACGAGGCATTGCTCGCGGGGGTCTATGACAGCCACCTGGACCAGAGCACTGGGTTTCCTGTCCCTGCCTGAGGCCTCCAGATCACTGCATGCTAACCACAGGAAGACAGGGGGGTAGACATTAGGATGGAATATAGGATATACATATATATATATATATATATATATATATATATATATATATATATATATATATATATATATATATATATATATATATATAGGGGAGAGGAAAAAGAGGAGAGGATGGAAGAGATTGACACGGTTAGAAATTAAAGAGGAGGCAAGCGAGCTATAGGGGAGAGGAAAAAGAGGAGAGGATGGAAGAGATTGACACGGTTAGAAATTAAAGAGGAGGCAAGCGAGCAAGATATACATATATATATATATATATATATATATATATATATATATATATATATATATATATATATATATATATATATTAAGGCTGTCAAAGTTAACGCGGTATTAACGTGTTAACGCACAATTCTATTAACGCCACTATTCTTTTTAACTCACGATTAACTTAAAAACAAATATATATATATATATTAAATAAAATGTGACTTGATGTATTATTGGTGTATTATTGATACTCTCATTGGGTCTCATTCCCGAACGGATTTACGACCAAAAATGTCCTCTAATTCAGATTTCTGCCCATTTAAGACATATTAGGGCTGGTAGCGCGATTCCCCACATTTTCCTGAGATCAGATTTGAGCGTGGCTGAGAGCAGATTTAACCCTTGTCACTCCCTGGTACCATTTTCTACTTTCTTGACTTTTTTTGTGTGTGTGTGCAGTGGCGAATCCTTATGGAAGCCAACGGATGCCAGGCCTCACTATTAAAATATGAATTAATATCAAATATGAAATATGAAGAAAAAAAAATGTATATATATATATTTTTTTTTAATATAGTTTACATTCTTCTTCATCTGTGCATCTGTGTTATATATATATATATATATATTTTTTTTTTTAAATGTCTCCCTCTTCTCCTTCTCACTCCCTCTAACACACTGTCAGACTCACTGTGCTCACTGCAGCTATAGAGGAGAGGAGGCAGGGGGTAGGTCTCTTTCTCCAGCCTCAACCATGTGATTCATGTATGTAGAGTCCAAAACCGATCCTAGCCAATCAGATTCGAGCTGACTGCCACCTTAAAAGTTTAAAACGGGGCTGTGAGCAGAATCATGAGTGTGGCATCCCCTCTGCACACCTCCCCTCTGCACTCTGAACATTGTATTAACCCGTGACTGCTCCCACGGGCCGAATGTTACCCCGATCCTCGCGAGATTAAATCCACGGGGACCTCTCCGTGTGCCGAAGCTTTTCCTAAATCACTTCCATCATCGAAAACGAGGGAAAAAGGTTGGCTCGCGACCCTGAAAATGTTGTGTGATTTTAAAAACGCTGTATTAAGTGAGCCTATTATGGGATCCACGCGAGCTTTCTATCGTGGAAACATCTGGGCGTTCCGCAACCTTTACTCATTCACATGTAGCCCCGAAAATGCTTAGAAAAGGAAAACCGAAAGCGTGGAATAAACTCGCCGAAACGGAAAAGTGTCCCACGGGCGCGCCGTGATTCCGATCCGCGTGAAAATATTCACGGCTATAGAGGAGACCGTGGGACACGAATATGTGTCTTGAATCTGCTCCCACGCGGCGCGCAAAATCGTGCAAGGAAAGATCGGACCAAAAATAAACCAATGCTCCAGCAGTATTAATGACCCTGATGTCTTAAGGCGAGCACAGAAAGACTCAGAAGAAGCTTCTATCCCCAGGCTATCAGGCTGCTAAATGAACAATAAACACTATGCAACAACCATCAAATGCACACAGCACACACACCCACACGCACACACTCACTTAAACAAACAACACACTGCAGCACCCACTCTCCACACTTTAGATCACACAAACACACTTTATATTTATTGATAAAGGATTTGCACTACAACTCGTACACCTACTGTAAATTGTACCTAAATTGCACCTCATCCTATTTCTGCCTTGCACTATATAGTATGTATATTAGTACACTACACAGTATTGTATTATATGGTAACTCAGTTACGTCTACTCTGCATCGAACATTGTACATATGTCTATACTGAACACTGTGACCTCATTTTTTTACTTCTAATTTACATGCTATACTATGTTATTTTATTTCATCCTTATCTTGTCTTGCACAGTCTCTGGAGCGTAACAGTAAGAAGCATTTTGTATAAAAGTATCTGTACTTCTGTATGACAACTATTAAAGAAACTTGAAACTTGAACTTGTAAACAAGACAAACGTCTTTCTCTGGTCTGCATCCCTTTGAGCCGTACTGTATTATACCCATTCTGCAATCTGTTAAATAAATAAAAAGAAAGTTTGACTGGCCGCCGATGCATTACTGTAGTGTACATGGTGACTGATTTACAAAAAATAAAAAATAAAATAAATTAATAAAAATATTTAATAATTTTTTTTAATAATTTTTTTTTGGCTTCCCCTGTTATTTACCCACGCGACGCCACTGTGTGTGTGTGAGCACAGCGGTGTCTGTGTTTATTATTATTTCATGGAATTCGGTCCGTATCTTCATTTTACATATATTTTCATTATGTCAAAAGATTATGATTTGGTAGGGCGGTCAGGTGCGTAGCGGAGATTGCGTTTGTCACCAAACGCCGGAGATGCTGGATTCGCCAGCTCACAGCTCCGCGTTGTCACCAGCTTGGCTGGCCGTTCACACTAATACAATTGGCAGTATTAGAGGGTGGGAAAGCTGGCGGGGTGGGTCCGGGTCGTTGTAAACAGCGACTCCTACAGTTCGGTCGGGCGCCTGCTCAGCGCGGATAGGATCTAAAAAAAATATTATGATTTGAAACGCTCTAAAACAAAAGTTATTAGTATAGGGGTACAACGTTGTGCCTGGCGTCCGTTTTCATCAGCTCCACTCCCATGTTAAAAGGCATTTTTTAATCTGCACTCATTCGTTCAATTCTAGATAGAATTATCAAATGCAATCTGTTTACACACTGTCAGTGGTCAAGCTTTCGAGGCATGATGCTGTTAACGATGTAGAACACACAGTGGCGCAATTGCTCTACAGCTCACTTGGCCGGCCACTAAGCAGGCAGGATGCCGTGATTATGCTGGGGAATGTGGCTGAAATGGCACCATACTGCACAGTACTTCCGCGAATGGAGCACTAGTGACAGTATCGCATCTTCCGCGTCCTCTCAACTATCGCGTGTCACAGGCTGAAATACGAGCCCCCCAGGCCGGCCCCCGCTTCTATGCGATACTGTCACTAGTGCTCCATTCGCGGAAGTACTCTGGTGCTCCGCCGACAGCGCTCTGTGTTCAGAATTATACCGGGAGATTGAGTAATGCTCGCCCGCAGAATATAATAATAATAATCAGCGCTTACTAACGTTTAGCATCTCCGCTATTTCTGACCGAATTAGTCAACCTTTCTTTTTTATAATGGCAGATTCTTATTCACAGGGATTTTGTCGAGTTTACACACGCTGTATGTGTATCAAAAATGTATAGAAATATGATGAATATGACTGTTTCTTCGTTTTTTCAATAAAAACGGACGTGGTATCAAACGAACACGAATTTAAGTGGTTAAAATTCGAATATTTGTAATTTGTTACAGATATCTGAGATTAGGCTTATTAATGTTAATCATGGGGACATTTTATAATAGACATTAAATAGTAAACAGTTAAAATTATATGGTTTTGATCATTTAATCTCTTAAGCCCAGTGAGTGTCAAAATCTAGGAGCCACAGTGCTGAGGATCACACTTATGATTGATTGACTAATGAAAATGTTATTAACTTGACAGACTCTTAATCATAATTAAAATAAATATGACAATATTTGTACGATAAGAAATTACGCATTTGATGTCGGAAAAATAAATAATATGGATTCATCTGATCACAGGGCAGCTGGATTAACCATATCTGAACCAGCTATTCCAGTCGGGACCACAGATCAAGCAACCCCCCACCAATTGGTACAGGGCTTGTATTTTGGTTTGGCTCTTCTCGTTGTTATGCTATCGGTATCCTATTATTATGCAAAGTCTAGGTGATAAGTGCCGGCCGGGTACTTGCCGCACGGCGCGACGAGTCCAGTGAAAATTTTTAACGCATTTTTGTGTGCGCACGTGCACATCCGCGCGCACTTCTGCCTCAGTGATCTACTACAACGGCGTGTAAGTGCGTCCTACCACCACTGCATCGCTGGTGTGCGCGCGCTGCGGCAGGTGTCCACGTCCACAAGCTGTACTATATATGATGACAATACATTAATCCAATTCTCATTTTGATGGGTCGTGCAAGACTCGCAAGGCACTTCCGCATCCATTTACACACAGCTGCGTCATTACTTTGCCTTATAAGGAGCTCTGGAGGCGTTGTTTTGTATGCAAATTATCTGAACGGGTACGCACGTTCGAGTTTAAGACATAATGCCATTCCCCAATGCAGATATCAGATCATATTACAGGTGCGACCGTTTGAGCCAGCATATTACCAGCACGTTGGGGACTCAGAGTGAACTTGTCATTGATTCTGTCTCAGTCGGTTCCAAGATAAGTCTTCCAAGAGAACTCTTTGGAAAATTTTGGGGAATGAGACCCATTGATACTATGTTTGTTTCTGACTCAAAGTGTGTGTGTGTGTGTGTGTGTGTGTGTGTGTGTGTGTGTGTGTGTGTGTGTGTGTGTGTGTGTGTGTGTGTGTGTGTGTGTGTGTGTGTGTGTGTGTGTGTGTGTGTGTGTGTGTGTGTGTGTGTGTGTGTGTGTGTGTGTGTGTGTGTGTGTGTGGCACTTCACTTAGCAAAAGCGAAAGGCCTCTCCTCTGTCCTGATCCTCCTAGATCTATCTGCAGCCTTCGACACAGTCAACCATCAGATCCTCCTCGCGGCCCTCGCAGGAATGGGAGTGGCTGGATCTGCGCTGGCATGGCTGACATCATACCTCAATGACCGCTCCTACCAAGTGTCATGGAGAGGTACTCTGTCGGCCACCCGCCCCCTGCGGACGGGTGTCCCCCAGGGCTCGGTCCTAGGACCCCTTCTCTTCTCCCTCTACACTAAATCACTCTGTAACATTATCACGTCTCATGGCTTCTCGTATCATTGTTATGCCGATGATACTCAACTCTTCCACTCTTTCCCTCCCTCAGATATCCACGTCTCTGAGCGGATCTCGGCCTGTCTGTCCGACATCTCCGCCTGGATGATGACCAACCACCTCAAACTGAACCTAAGCTAAACAGAATTGCTCCACCTGCCGGCCAAATCCTCCCCCCTGACTGACCTCTCCATCACAGTCGAGAATGCAGCTGTGACCGCATCCCCGAATGCCAAGAACCTTGGTGTCGTCCTCGACGACCAGTTGAACTTCTCTGCTCACATCGCAGCGACAACCAGAACCTGCAGATGCCTCCTGAGCAACGTCAGAAGGATCCGCCCCTTCCTGACAAAAGAAGCCACCCAACTCCTCGTCCAATCAACAGTCATCTCCCGCCTCGACTACTGCAATGCACTGCTAGCTGGCCTCCCGGCCACTGCCACCAAGCCTCTTCAACTCATTCAAAACGCAGCGGCCCGCCTGATAGCAAACCTACCGAAGTCGGCCCATGTCACCCCACTTCTTAGGGACTTGCACTGGCTCCCCATTGCTGCATGTATCCGCTTCAAGGCCCTCGACCTAGCATACCGTGCGGCAAAGGGAACCGCTCCCGCCTACCTCCGGTCAATGGTCTCTAACTACACACCCTCAAGACCCCTACGCTCTGCATCTTCTGGCCGCCTCAGACCTACTCCTATCCAAGCTCCGGGAGGGTCATCAAAGAGAAGCCGCCTATTCTCAGTCCTTGCCCCACAATGGTGGAATTAACTACCCACCCCAGTTAAGACAGCCGAATCCCGTCCAATCTTTCGCCGTCTACTAAAGACGCACTTCTTCAACCATTATCTGAAATATTAAAAAAATAATAATAATAATAAAAGCGTCAGCTAAATGACTAAATGTAAATGTAAATGTGTGTGTGTGTGCGTGCGTGCGTGCGTGCGTGCGTGCGTGCGTGCGTGCGTACGTGCGTGTGTGTGTGTGTGAGAGATAGAGAGAGAGAGGGGGGGGGGGGGTGAGAGATGAGGAAGGGGCAAGAGAGAAAGAGAGCTGGGAGAGTGAGTGTGTGTGTGAGAGAGAGAGGGGATGTGAATCCTCAGCCCTTGTGTGGGTGAATGTAACAAGTTCCTAAAGTTTTCTTCCCCCTATTATTTCATGCTACTTTATTCATTGTTTTAAATTATTATTTTCTTTTAAGTTATTTTGTGCATCACTCTGTTTTGAATTTTATGCAAATTTGCAATGCATGAGAGTCATCCTTTTGTGTTAAATGGCTGCTTAAAGCAAGCATTTGTTGACTCTCATGTTGATAAGAGTATTAAAACTTGGAACTTGAAACATATCTGTTTAAGGTAGAAGAAGAAAAAATTTGATTAATTTGCGATTCATCGCAAGTTAACTATGGACAATCATGCGATTAATCAGATTAAATATTTTAATCGATTGACAGCACTAATATATATATATATATAAAGAGAGAGAGAGAGAGAGAGAGAGAGAGAGAGAGAGAGAGAGAGAGAGAGAGAGAGATAGAGAGAGAGAGAGAGAGAGGGAGAGAGAGAGAGAGAGAGAGAGAGAGAGAGAGAGAGAGAGAGAGAGAGAGAGAGAGAGAGAGAGAGAGACATTAATGCAGTCCTTCAGCAATGACAACCAAACAACACACAACAACGTTAAAATCAGTGGGGACTACAAGGAGCGGACGAATGCGGTCAATCCATCACTGTCCTTTCCTTCCTCCCACAGAGGCCAGGATAGGAGAGTTGAAAGTGTTGGAGCAAGAAAGGGGGGGGGGAGAGATATCGGCCAACCAAACCCCAGGAAGTAGCCCCCTCACAAACAGGAAATCCCACACCATGACCCCCGGCAAGCAACTTTCTCTCTCTCTTTCACTCTCTTTCCTCTGCTCTTCTACATCTACTATTCCTGTTTTTCATCCACATCCCCACTTGACTCGAAGAATGAAATGGAAGAGAGAGTGCTAGGATGACGAAGTGATAAACCATGTAGTTGTTGATTAAAATGGCTGCCAGGGTGGTAGGATTCCCTCATTGACCCCCTTGCGTGATGAGAGATTTTTGTGTGTGCCCCCGACTGCCCCCCCCCCTGACTACCAAGGACAGGAAGACTCTGCTTCCCAGAATTCCTTTATAGGAAAAACACAGCACTTCCTGTTCATTGACAGCCCCCCTCTAGCATTCTCACACTCTTTGACCCAGAGCCCTTATGTGAGTTTTGATTATGAGATAATAAATCAATATATGTTGACCATTAGCCTCTGTACCTAAATGTAGCTATAGATTCATTTTGAATACCTCTTTACTTTGAGTGGATGTTCTTTCGTTCTAGTAAAACATTTCAAGGTGGAAGACTGCATTATGTTCCTTTGTAAAACTTTTTTTTTTAATAAAAAAAAAAAAAGCAAGAAAAACCTAGTACCTAGCATGCATGTCTTTGGTCGAAGACAATGGCAGGAGTATGTAGCTAGCATGTCTTACATGGTGTGGGAGAAAACCCACATGAACATAGGGAAACTCCACAGAAAGGCCTTCCACAGGGTTCGAATCAAGGACCTTCTTCCTGTGAGGTAACAGTGCTAACCACTGTGCCACTGTAACGCCCCTCTGCCCAATACAAATTCCCTGAATGAAGGATTTTCAGAGTTGATATGCTTTGGAGTGAAGGATGGGACTTAATCTGTTTGATAAAAATATATATATTTTTTTTAAAAAGGCCTTTAAAATAGAGAAGAAAAACATTTATAAAACCGACATGGGTGTGAACATATGTATATATTAATGAATATTTGCAGATCCTAATGAGGAATGTGAGAAAGAAATCCTCCCCAACAGGTCTCAATGACTACAGACCGGTGGCACTCACCTCTGTGGCCATGAAATGTTTTGAGAGGCTGGTCAAGGATCACATTTGTGCCTCCCTCCCCAGTGATATGGACCCTATGCAATTTGCATACAGGCCAAACAGGTCCACTGATGATGCGGTCTCCCAAGTACTGCACAGCACAGTCTCTCACCTGGACCGCCAGGGGCTATGTGAGACTGTTGTTCATTAACTACAGCTCAGCGTTCAATACCATAGTCCCCACCAGACTGGTGGACAAGCTGATCGAGCTGGGTCTGAGCTCCGCTCTGAGCGCCTGGATACTGGACTTTCTGAGTGAAAAGCCCCAGGCGGTCAGGGTGGGGGGTCAGACCTCCAACACCATCACCCTGAGCATCGGGTCCCCCCAGGGCTGTGTTCTGAGCCCCCTGCTGTACTCACTATACACACATGACTGTGTGGCCAGGTTCAGCTCCAACTCCATAGTGAAGTTTGCGGACGACACAGTGGTGGTGGGGCTTATCTCGGACAATGACGAGAAGGCCTACCGGGAGAAGGTTGAGGTACTGGAACGCTGGTGCCAGGACAACAGCCTGCTCCTGAACATTGGTAAAACCAATGAACTGATCGTGGATTATAGGAGAGGACAGCAGGAGACACACACACCACTGAGGATAAACGGGGCTACCGTGGACAGGGTGAGCAGCTTTAAGTACCTGGGGGTCCACATCTCAGAGGATCTGACATGGACAACACACATAGACTCAGTCGTAAAAAAAGGCAAAGCAGCGCCTCTACCACCTGAGACAGTTAAGGAAGTTCAGAGTATCTGGGAAGATACTCCAGTCCTTCTACTCCGGAGCTGTAGAGAGCATCTTGACTGGAAACATCACTGCCTGGTATGGAAACAGCACGGCACAGGACAAGAAGGCCCTACAGAGAGTGGTGCGCTACTGTTCCTAATTTATGCAAATGACATGTCGTCAGCTTGTGACTGCAACTTGTTCCTGTTTGCGGACGACTCAGCCCTGCTGGTCTATGACAAGAACAAGTTACAGGTTGAAAAAACCTTCAGCTCAGAACTAGGCAAAATCTGCATATGGCTCACTGATAACAAACTATCATTACACATGGGCAAAACAGAGTCCATTCTCTTCGGTTCAAATGACAAACTCAGCAAGACCGACGGCTTCTCAGTTACAGTGGGTGACAATATTGTCACAAGGAAAGAAGATATTACCTACCTGGGTTCCATCCTAGAGGCAAATCTTTCCTGTGACAAAATGGCATCCAATGTAATAAAAAAAGTCAACCAATGAACACGATTCTTGTACCGGATCTCCTCACTGGTAAACAAGAATACCCTGAAGACTCTGGCAGGAGCACTCATTCAAGGGTACTACGACTATGCTTGCACCTCATGGTACCAAAGCACCTCAAAGGCGCTAAAAACAAAATTACAAACATCTCAAAACTAACTGGTCAGACTACTGCTTGACCTTACGCCTGCAACTCACCCCTGCCCACTTTGACAACCTAGGATGGCTTAGAGTAGACGACAGAGTACAGCAACTTGCAATGGGCCTGGTCTACAAGATACACTACATGACCAAGGTACCCATGTACATGTCAAAATACTTCCCAAAGGTCAGTGAATACCACGATCACAACACCAGAGGGAGCTCCACAAATCATGTTAAACCCAGATTCGGCTCAAATAAGGGACTAAACACGTTTCGCAATTATGCCACATCAATGTGGAACGCCCTACCCAAAGCTGTAAAGGAATGTGAATCACTACCCACTTTCAAAAACACTCTCAAAAAACACCTACGGGAGACTGCAATTCGAAACTGGCCCCTGTAAATGTCCTAACACAACCCCCCCAATGTACAGTAAATGACCAAGTATGGTCTTGTCAATATTCCAATGTACAGTTTTGCTTGTTCAGTTGTACAGTGTCCCCCACCCACCCCTCCTACCCAACCCCCCCCCCCCCCCCCACCCACCCAACCACCTCCAATGTACAGTTTCTACGTCAAATGTATATACTCTCTTTTCTGGACTCTTTTCGTATCACAAACAGTACTGTATTTGCAAATATGGTATGCCTTGAATGTATATGTAGCAGTACTGTCTATCTGTATGTCATGCATGTCATATATGTTATGATGAATCGAAAATGGGGGACCCTGATGTAAACAAGACGAAAGTCTTTCTCTGGTCTGCATCCCCTTAACAATTGTATATATTGAGCTGTTCTGTACTGTACCCATTCTGCAATCTGTTAATAAAGTTTTCAATCAATCAATCAATCAATCAGCAAACACACACTCATGCTGCACACGCTCACACTTATGGCCACTTTACAAAAGGAAAGGTCACTTTAAGAATAGTATAGTATAACTTGAGATTGTATAATATAGCATGTAGCCTACATAAATACCCAGTGCCTCATCCGTAGCTAACAGTGTATTGCACTACCACAGGACCTAGCATGTCCTACCATGCTCTGTAAATGCTCATGTACATATACCGATATGCCCTACTCTGTTTACTTGTTTTATTGCACAATGTCGTTCTATTGGATTCTATTATATATTACTATTGTATTATGCACATCGTTGCGGGCAAGACCACCCGCATTTCATTGTATACGTATGCCGTGACAAATAAAACTCTTGACTTGACTTGACACTCTGCGACCTGCCCTGATCCAAGAGGATAATTTTATCTAGCTGGCAGAAACCTGGCGTACAGACAACAATTTATCTGCTTTACCAGCGCCTGGTCAGTTTCACACATTACTCTGAACTAAGTCCTGTGTAACATTATTGTCGATGAAAACCCATCATAAAAATAAGAAGAAGCAGCTGGTGCAATTTGACAGGAAGTAGTTTTTTTAACGTGTGTTTCTCTCTCTGTGGGTTAGATTTTATCGAACGAGTAACAGAGTGTGATGACAAATTGTAAAAAGGGAGTTCCTGTGGGAGGTATTGAAAAAGGGTAAAGAGGAGCAGTGAGGTTAGTCCAATACTTGAGAGATGAGCATGTTTCTGCAGCAACGAATGCCTTGTCCTGTAAAGACCTTTGGCTCTTTGAAGTTGTCAGTGTGCTGGTTTATCCAACACTCTCTCTGATCCGAGGGTACCAGAGATGGGGGTCGGGGCTACAAGGCAACGGACACGGTTCAGCCGGTACAGACACATACGTGTGGGCTAATACACACAGCGCCTGTTAGTTCTCCTGTTGTAAATCCAGCAGCATTAGAATGTTGATTGTGCCGTTGATTGTCCTCTCCTTGGCAGCTTATTTACTGACACAAAGAAGTTGTGATTTAATCAGTATTTTGTCAAACTGCTCTTGTCTGCACTGAAGATTTATTTAAATCAAATCAAATCAAATCAAATTTATTTGTAAGGCCCGACAACACACGTTAATGTCCCCATGGGCCGGACACGTCTTCTTTAAACAAGTCAAGAAGAAACATAACAATAAGTCAAGAACAAAACAAGAACACCATAAGGTCCAACCAATTTAAAATAAATGCAAAATAAATGAATGAATGCAAACACTCCCAGACATACCCCACGCGAAGGTAAGGAAAAACTCACTAAAACCTAACAATAGGGAAAAAAATGCACCACAGGCAGTGTGGAGGAGAGAAACCTTAGAATATATATCCCAGAAACATTTGAATTTTTTCGTAAATCCCTGGCGCCTCCGCCAAGCATGCATAGCCTTAACACCCTGCAAAGTTTCACACATTCCTGCTTCTAAATAGATGCAGCTCTTGAGAATAGTCTGTACAGTGGAGTTAAGTATAATATACTTCATTATATTATATTATATATTATTCACAAGGGGAATTATTTTCACTCCCAGGCTCAAAAAGACTGTATATATTCTGTACAGTAGTGACAATGTATTGGATTTTATTATTTATCTTTCGTCTCCCTTGATACCTCAAATATGTGTAATACTTTCCTACTTTAAAAAGAAAAAAAGTGTATTATTTAAATGTTATTATATTATTCTAGATGTGTCGTTATTTCTCATCTGATCCTATGCGAGTATAACCCACCAAGAGGAACCCCTTGTATATGTACAGATATAATGTAGTACTTGGAGGAATAAATCTGATTCTGATTCCAAAGCACTATCAATCTAGAAAAATAAAAGTGTTCCTTCTAGTTCACTGTTCAATATTTCAAATACAGAAATGATTACATCTTCAAAAGTGTTGCTTTTACGCGAGAGAAAGTATTTTGTTTGCTAATAACTTCAATGGGTGTGTGCACCCTCCCCCCAGCACTCTGGTGGGTTTGGCATTTCAGAATGGCATTTAATTTGTTCAGTTAATTCCTATGTTATGTAGGGTTAGGGTTAGGGTTAGGGTTAGGTGCACTATAACCATACTGTACCAGTCAATAACATCAGCAGGTTCCTTACTTTTTCCACATGGGAAATTTTGTCTCACCCTGTGACCCATGCTTATTAAGAGTGGGGACCATAGTCCCGACCCATAGATTATTAAACCAGGCTGTTGATAACAGCCCATGGGAGAACCATATAAAGCCACATCCTTCTTGGACCACAGAGAAACGGGGCCCACAGGTGGAGCAGCAGCATGGAGGCAGCAGGTAAGCAAAGCAGAACATAAGGAGACATGGAGCTTTTAGTTAAAAATAGACTGCTTATTATATGATGTATTGTTTGCAGACTGATAGGCTGTAGCTGAAACATCACCACTCAAGTTGACTGCCTGAACTAGCTTTGCAGGCTTCACATCATTGTGCTAAGCATAATTAAAGCCAGCCAACTATAAGAGCAGAGAGTGATCAATAAAAAAAAGAAAAGAAACACATAAAGAGAACCAGAAAGTAAACTATGAGTACCAGTGGATCGCCACCATATGACCCAGCTGATATCCCACTCTGTCTCAAGGTCAAGGGTGACAGAAAAGCCATTGCATTTCTGGATCAAACCTAGTCATTCT
This sequence comes from Notolepis coatsorum, assembly GCF_963971535.1. Classification (NCBI taxonomy): domain Eukaryota; kingdom Metazoa; phylum Chordata; class Actinopteri; order Aulopiformes; family Paralepididae; genus Notolepis; species Notolepis coatsorum. The sequence continues at coordinate 81,792,580 of NC_140171.1, read as the reverse complement.
AGCCTTAACCCTCCAGTCACCCTTGTCGCAGTTCTGGTCAAAAAGCCCTTTTTTTTTAACGTGTGTTTGTGGATAGCGTTGGCTATATTTTATGTACAGTATATGCCAAAAAAGTTGCTCAGTATCACATCTTGGACTCAAATTACAATAATCCATGTTTTTTTTTTTTTTAAACAATCACTATTAACTCATTCCGGGCCAACAGCGCCCTCTGCTGATGGCCCTTCCGTGCCAACGCTATATCCAATGGAGAATAGGACTTATTTACGAGTGCATAAAACATATCAAATATAATAGCAATAGATCTAAATAACACAGTGATCGTCAATGAGTTGCTTCCAGTCAACATGTACGAAACGGATTGTTTTTTCATCTGTACATTTCAGTTTTATACCATTTTGAATTCAAGTATAGTTTTGGAGATTTCTAGTAATTCCAGAGAAAGACACGATAATAGCCCTTAAGTGGAATACACAAAATACGTTGTAATTTTTCGGCTGATTTATGAATCGTTTTCAAATAAACGCTAGATTATCGATAGTATATGTGTCCTCATGTACGAAGAGAAGCGGGGTCTGAAAAATCGCTTCTCCGTACTTTGGTCGGCGCGAACCTCACACACACACACACACACGCTCCGATGGCGGTGATAGGAACATCTGATTACCCCAAGATTCGTAACATAAAGGCCTTACCTCACATCTGATGTCATGCAAAAAGATTAATCCAATTTCTGATCGCCATTCCAAATATCGATTGCGTCCATTGATCCAACGTTATAGTCCAAAACACAATGATCCACGATGCTTCCAGTGGGGGGATGCAATAGTATCCAGCTGCATGCCCCAGAAGTAAAACCTGGACCGGACCTATTTTTTTGATGCACAGTCCCAGCCAATCCAATCCATCGAGAGCTTAAATGGGCAGGCTGTTTGTTGCGAGGTCGTGCCGTATACTCCCGTGTCTCCTGTGTGAGACGTTGCATCACTCCCCACCATCCCATGGATGTTTTCCCTGGGCGTTCGCTCTCTTTCCTAGGATCCGTGTTTTTGAATTGCCCGTTCGGCAGTTGAGTCCTTAACTGATGGCACTCCGAACCGTGACATTATTACGTTTTCATCGCCTTCGGGTTGTTTTGTTTTTGCCTTGAGAGGACTCGTTTTTCTTCACGTAAATTTTTCCTTAAAGGAACAGTGCTGCATTTTTTGTTGTTCATGATTCCTGGACTCTAGTGTAATTCACCCTTAAAGTAACAGTGAGGCCTTTTTCTGTTGTTTAATAAATACGCCCTTGTTTTGGCTAACTCTGAATACCTGTCTGTGTCGTGCAATTGGGGTCGCATTGCAAACCTTAACAAATACACTGCATTTCAATGAAGATAATATGCTCAAATTCCGATTTCTGTGCTCATCAGAAATATAATTCATTTAGTAAAATATTGTTTTGCATATAGTAAACAATAGTTTAGGTCAGTATAATGTTTTCACAGAACGAACTTGTTGCAGGATTGACCATGCAAACTATCTAATATATGTGTGATTTTATAGTTAATAACTGCTATGCATTAATTTGGTGACATTGTATACCTTAAGATGATTATTTTAGATTATTGGAAGTGTTTATTTCACATTATAACAGAAGTATTCTGGCTTTATTTCTAAGTAATATAATACTGTATATTTATTTTAAGTCTGGCAAAATAAGTGTATACATGACATGATCTGTGGGAAGTTGATTTATTGGAGTTTAAAATGTTTTGATTGATGTTATAATGTGTGATTGTCTATCCCACTGTGTTAATTAACCTGTTCCACCTGATGGGACCGGTAACGGTCCCGAAATGACATCTGGTCATATTTTTTTGACTGTTGTATAAAATTTGCGATTAAAATTTCAAACGTATTCAAGTATTAACATCACTAACATGTCACAACAGCATGTAGAATGTATATTATCATCAATACGTTAGTTTAGCAATAGGTTAAACGTGTCATTAGATAGATTTAACTTTTCGATTTGGCCAAGTCTATTCCGAGAGGGCGACCATTTTGGAAATGTTGAACCATGGGAATTGTAGTCTTTTTGTGGCCATTTTGTAGAGGACATGCATAGCTGTCGATCAGTGTTGGGATTTTTCCGAACTACACTTCCTGGAAGATTCTATGGGGGTTCAAGGTTCAGAGTTCTGTATGAATTATATCAATAACTGTTATTATTCGGGATAATAATAAGCCACAAAAGGTAACGTTTTTGACAAATATTGAAACGCAGTTAGTTTCTCCTCCCTATTGTTAGCATGTAGCAACAATTAGATCTGAAATTAGTTTCGAAATGGTTGCACTGTGGTGAAAATAAAAAATTACAGTAAATTACAGTAGATATCATTATCTGTTCTTATGCACGAAAGGTGATACTAAATCCAAATTGAACTCGGGCATTTGAAAGATAATATATATATATATATATATATATATATATATATATATATATATATATATATATATATATATATATATATATATATATATATATATATATATAAATGTGCGAATTGGCTATAATAAGGTAATTTATAAGCCTCCTGTTCTATATTCTATAATAATATTTCAAAATGCATTGGTCCGGATGGGAGAATTCAGTACTGTATCTACAGAACCTTCTGTTTAATCATCTTCCCTTTATTAATTTCCTTCGATTTTTTGTACGCATGATCTCAAGAAGGTACTGAACGAGATCATTATTAGCATGGTGTTATTCACTGTCAAAATGCAAAGAAAAATCATAATTAATATTCTCATTTGTTTCATCACAATTTAAGCAAACCTAGTAATAGACACACTATTTCTGACACTGTGAATACATTCCCGAGGTCCATAGATGTCCCTAGATACCAAGAACATGCAAATGGCCTTGTAGAAGTAGAGCAATATTCCATTTACCTAGGTATATATTTTAGGCGGATTTTCACCACGGGTGGAACAGGTTAAGCTGGTTCTTGATTCGTTTTGTGGATTATACTATTCAACAACAAATGGGGTTAATGGTCATGTGGGGTGACTGTTCTTGTTCTGTAATATGATCATATTATGATCAATGTTATGTTTCCAGGTACACATTTTCAGGTGTGTTGGATTGATAAGTTGGTAAGTGGTTCTGACATCGACTTGAAGTCAACCAGGTGTAGACCCCGGGAATTTTTAAATTTTTTTAACTGAATGTTAAGATGAGATCAAATATTCCTAGTAGGGAAATATAGATACTTATGCAAACTACCAATCATGGATTTTCCTTTTTGCTACAGTGTTTCTGATCAACTCTTGCTGTGGCGGTAAGGAAAACGTAAGAGAGGATGGTACGGTGGAACATTTTTGATGTCTCCCACCTGTACAGCCTGGCCAAGCTGCACGGATGGGAGAGGACAAATTGTCACCGCAATGGCTTTTGTGGTCATGTTGACTCTGAACTAGACAGAGTCAAAGAGAGGATATATAGATCAAAATGGATGGTTGATTAATCCGGATGCTTATAACCTATACAAAATTATGACGACTAATAGACACAGAAGAAATGCAGATGTGTCCAAATATTTTATGCTAAATCATTCTCACGTTGAAGAAGCTAGTAAATTGTTTCTGAAACAGGGGAAGGAGAGCCACATTGGGAAATGGACGAGGTCCTATGACCTGCCAAAGTTACGCCGACAATGCAGAATTGCACACAAAATTGCATCGGCAAAAAGGGGCAGAGACTATATTAGGCAAAATCAAACAACTATATGAAATGAATGTTATGAATGACCAAAACATGTGACTAATTTGTTCTTTTGTTTCTGAGAAAATACAGGTGGGAGTGGGCTAGAAGTATAGATTAGTTTAGAAAATAGGGAACGAAATCCAGGTGCAGGACGAACGAGTATGCTGTATAAACGAGAAAACGACAACGAAAACAAAACAGTATCTTTATATTTCTATCACAAATTCTCTCAATCAAATTAATGTTAACACATTGAGTGCCAGCAGGGGGCGCACGATTTATCGCTTGAATGCCTGCCTTTTGGGACTGATTTTCCGATATTTCATGATTTTCGCTGAGCTATATATTCTATATTCTGGCTATGTGTCTAATACGCCCGTCGCTTATCAATGACTTGCTTGCAGTCAACATGTACGAAATTATTATTTTTTTCATCTGTACATTTCCGTTTTATACCGTTTAGAAAAACTGAAGTTTTTGGAAATTTCGAGAAAAAAAAAAAGATTCTGCGGAAATAGCCAATTACTGGAATACACAAAACACGTTGTCATTTTCCGGCTGATTTATGAATAGTTTTCAAATAAACGCTAGATTATCGATAGTATATGTGTACTTATGCACACTAGAGAAGCGGGCTGAAAAAAATCTATTATATATGACCTGGTCAGTGCTAACGTCATATACACACACCAAGACGCTCGCCATGGACAGTCGCAAATCTCTGAGCTCCAGCAAGAATTCCAGCAACAACTCTAATCAACACGGAAAAGCAACAAGGTTTTTCATACATTTCATCATCTTCCTACTATGGATTACAGATTACTTTAATTCACCAAGGAAGCTAAACCAAACGGAATTGGATAAAAGAGAAATCGAAAGAGACAGCGGTAGACACAATGACTTTTACCTCCTCGACGGCTCGGAGCATAAACATCTGGCCGTTGGAACCGCAGCTATCCACGGGTTCCTAACGGCAAATCCGGAGCGGAAGAAAATGCCCCCAGCAGGTAAACTAGATCGAAGGACGATAATCATCCTTTATCTACTCCTTGCGGGAGATATTAAATTAAACCCGGGCCCGGTTACACGACTACAACAGAAAGTGATGAATCAGAGGCTCCCACAAATAGTGACGACTACCGTCGCGATCAACAACAATGACAACAACATCCCTTTCAACGACAACAACATCCTACCACCGGCGTCGGGTGTCTACATTCCACCCGGCACCGGAGCAGTGACGACTGCCGTCGCGATCAACAACAACAACAACAACAACAACAACAACAACGACAACAACATCCTTTTCAACAACAACAACATAGGACGAGACAAGACCCTGCCCTTCCCCCACCGAACGCCACCCGGTCAGCGAGTCTTCACCACAGGGAGCCGGCGGGATGGAATCAACGCAGCCCCCTGCCCCCTCCCCACGGAATTTCACCACCCGGGCACCGAGACGGAATCAACACAGACGCTAGCAGAGGAACCAGGACATGACAAAGAATCACACCCACCCCCCCCCCCCTCCCACACACGGACCAAATAATAACAACACAGCCCTTCCCCCCCCCCCCGTCGCGGGACACCCACCCTGATCAAAGGATCCCCCCCCCCCCCCGGACACCACAGAGCTCCCCACAGAAGAAGAACCCTACCTTTTTCTCAAGGATATAGACAACACAGCAAATAAAAACGGACTTCATATTTTCCATCTTAATGTAAACAGCCTTAGACACAAACTGGCAGAAATAAGGCAACATTTCATTAGCGGTAAGGTAAACATTCTATGTTTCTCTGAAACTAAACTGGATTCATCAATAACAGACCCGGAAATTGAATTGGAGAACTATTCTATAGTCCGTAATGACAGGAACAGGCATGGAGGAGGTGTCTGTATGTACATTCATATAGACACCAAATTCATTAACCGTACGGACCTAGATCATGAGGCTATTGAAACTGTTTTTGTAGAAATTCTATTTGGAAGGGCTAAATCTGTTCTAGTCGGCACAATTTACAGACCGCCAGACCAAAATGGCTTTTATGATGTGTTGGAATGCGTGCTTAGCTGGAGCTGAGGATGCAGAAAAGATTCGTATTGGGGATTGGAACACGGATATGCAACAAAAAGATGCACCCGTCTTCAAATCCTACAATAGGTTTTGTGATCTGCACGGCCTCAGCCAGCTAATCACCCAACCCACATGTGTATGTGAGTCAACTCAGACTACCATTGACCTCATCCTGACTTCTGACAAGTCCAAGATCTCCAATAAAGGGGTTATAGCATGCAGGTTAAGTGATCATTATATGATATTCTGTACCCGCAAAAAGCTAAAACAAAAGGCTGGCTGTCACAAAACAGTCACATCTAGAGACCTCAAAACCTACTCTAGCGAGGCCTTTAACCTTGAACTGGAGAGTCTGGACTGGTCAGATGAGCTCAATGGTACACTGGTTGAAGAAACATGGCTTGGTTTCAAAACCAAATTTTCACAGATACTAAACAACATGGCCCCCCAAAGAACCACCAGGGTAAAAAATCGCGCTGAGCCGTGGATGCACACTGAAATACTGACCGCTATGAAAACCAAAGACAAAAAATTCTCTGAGTTTCGTAAAAGTCAGTCAAGGCTTACCATAGGCACGAGCAGTGAACTCCAAGCCCACGTGACTGAACTCAAACTGGAAAGAAACAGACTAAGAAATGACGTAAACTCCATGATCAAAACAGCAAAAAAAAATTTCATCAATGACAAAACCGAGGAAAACAAAAACAAACCATGTGAACTTTGGAAATTACTCAATAACCAACTAGGCTGCAGTAAAAAACTTAAAACCAGATTCTCAAACATAAACATAAAGGCAGACAACACGCTCATCACAGACAAGCTGGATGTAGCCAATTACTTAAACAGTTTCTTCACAAACATAGCCACAACACTGGTAAACAAACTACCCTCCCACTCAGGGCATTATGGGGTAGAACACATAGTAGCATACTACAAGAACCTATAGGGGTCCACAAAGACGACTTCAAACTGGAAATGGTAACAACAGATGAGGTACTCAAAAAACTGAGCGCCCTCCAACATAACAAGGCCACTGGCCATGACAACATCCCCTCCAAATTCCTCAGAGACTAAGCAGCCGCCATCACCCCAGTCATCACACACATAATAAACCTCTCCATAAAACAGGGACACGTCCCCAAGGACTTCAAAATTGCGAGAGTAACACCCCTGCACAAAAAAGGCAGTAAATTAGACCCAGGCAACTACCGCCCTGTTTCTATCCTTACCTCCATCTCGAAAGTCATGGAACATTTTTTATACGAACAGGTCGAAAAATACCTTGCGGAAAAAAATCTAATCTACGAATTCCAATCTGGCTTCAGGAACATCCCACTCCACTGACACATGCCTTCTCTATTTAAACGACCACATCAAACAAGAGGTGGACGCGGGCAAATACTGCGGCATGGTCATGCTGGACCTACAAAAGGCCTTCGACACTGTTAATCACACCATTCTGATTGACAAGCTAAAAGCAATTGGTTTTGATAGTCTATCAGTGAGCTGGATACAATCCTACCTGGAGGGGAGAGAGCAGATGGTGGAGGTAAACAGTACCCTACCCCCCCCCCTCACAGTAAGCTGTGGTATTCCACAAGGAAGCATACTAGGTCTGCTACTGTTCCTAATTTATGCAAATTACATGTTGTCAGCTTGTGACTGCAACTTGTTCCTGTTTGCGGACGACTCAGCCCTGCTGGTCTCTGACAAGAACAAGTTACAGGTTGAAAAAACCCTCAGCTCAGAACTAGGCAAAATCTGCATATGGCTCGCTGATAACAAACTATCATTACACATGGGCAAAACAGAGTCCATTCTCTTCGGTTCAAATAACAAACTCAGCAAGACCGACGGCTTCTTAGTTACAGTGGGTGACAATATTGTCACAAGGAAAGAAGATATTACCTACCTGGGTTCCATCCTAGAGGCAAATCTTTCTTGTGACAAAATGGCATCCAATGTAATAAAAAAAGTCAACCAACAAACTCGATTCTTGTACCAGATCTCCTCACTGGTAAACAAGAATACCCTGAAGACTCTGGCAGGAGCACTCATTCAAGGGTACTATGACTATGCTTGCACCTCATGGTACCAAAGCACCTCAAAGGCGCTAAAAACAAAATTACAAACATCTCAAAACAAACTGGTCAGACTACTGCTTGACCTTACTCCTAGAACCCACCTCACCCCTGCCCACTTTGACAACCTAGGATGGCTTAGAGTAGACAACAGAGTACAGCAACTTGCAATGGGCCTGGTCTACAAGATACACTACACGACCAAGGTACCCATGTACATGTCAAAATACTTCCCAAAGGTCAGTGAATCCCACGATCACAACACCAGAGGGAGCTCCACAAATCATGTTAAACTCAGATTCGGCTCAAACAAGGGACTAAACACGTTTCGCAATTATGCCACATCAATGTAGAACACCCTACCCGAAGCTGTAAAGGAATGTGAATCACTACCTACTTTCAAAAACACTCTCAAAAAACACCTACGGGAGACTGCAATTCGAAACTGGCCCCTGTAAATGTCCTAACACAACCCCCTCCAATGTACAGTAAATTACCAAGTATTGTCTTGTCAATATTCCAATGTACAGTTTTGCTTGTACAGTTGTACAGTGTACCCCCCACCCCTCCTACCCAACCTCCCCCCCCCCACTCCTACCCAACCCACCCTCCCACCCACCCAACCACCTCCAATGTACAGTCCCCCCCACCCCCTCCACCTACCCAACCTCCTCCAATGTACAGTTTCTACGTCAAATGTATATACTCTTTTTTCTGGACTCTTTTCGTATCACAAACAGTACTGTATTTACAAATCTGGTATGTCATAAATGTATAGATGTAGCAGTACTGTCTATCTGTATGTCATGTATGTCATATATGTTACGATGAATTGAAAATGGGGGACCCTGATGTAAACAAGACGAAAGTCATTCTCTGGTCTGTATCCCCTTAACAATTGTATGTATTGAGCTGTACTGTACTGTACCCATTCTGCAATCTGTTAATAAAGTTTTCAATCAATCAATCAATATACACACATACACACATAGGGGACACGTTGTGGAAAATGTGAAAAAAAAACATCTGATTACCCCAAGACTGGTAAAATAGATTCCTTACCTCCTCACATCAGATGTTCTGCAAAAAGATTATTCCAATTCCTGATCGCCATTCCAAATATCGATTGCGTTTATTGATCGAACAATCCAACCTCGAAACACATATTCCACGCTGCTCTGAGGGTCCACAATGAATGCAATTGTCTCAGGTTACATGCCTGAGAAGTAAAATGTGGAATCCAGGTTTTTTTTTACCCCCCATGCATTTCCATTGAGTCCAATCCAATGGGTGCATTACCATCCGGGAGACGATAGGAGGCGGTATTTTCCCTTTTCGAGGTCAGAGCCAGTCCCAATGATAACGTGAGGCTAGATTGATGAAAAATGAATGGATATCGCTAATAAAAGCAATAACGATTAAATAACGAGATTTCTCGTCGTTGGCACTCAACGCATGGTGGCGAACAACAAGAGTCCTCGTCGTTGGCACTCAAAGTGTTAAAAGAACAACAATTATGCTAAATTGTGAAGAAATTGTATCTGAAATTACAGTTGTATAGTAAACATGTCTCTTTTTGTCTTGTTCTGTTTCACAGCCTCTCGCTGTCAAAGTCTGTCAAATTAATAAGATACAAATATAACGGATCAAGACAGGAAGTACAGGCAGCAACAAGGTCACCTAACTGAAGGCTTGTGTAAGAGAGACAATAACTATATTAGAAGCAATATAAAAACATGCATACTGTTTAAATTCCCCACAATTTGTTATGCTGTGTATTGTTATTTCCATTCAGGCACTTCTTTGATGGCCCGGGGTTCCTATTATTTATAGTCGGGCATCTCTCTGGACAGCCCAGGGGGCCATCTTGCCGCCACATGTTGTTTCCACTGCTGTCTGCTATCACATGAGAGTGTGTTCGTGAAGAAAATACCACTCTCTCACTCACTCAACATCTCACTACTCCATCCAGCCTTACAACCTGGATGGAAATCACTCACTCAATTCCTCACTGTTCATCCAGCCTTACAAACTGGATGAAAACCACTCACTCAATAATTGGCTAGATTCACCCAATATCATTCTCATCCTTGTGGATGGAAATCACCTGTACTGAAGAAACCCTATCATCCTTTGATCCTTTGATACCAACATTAAACTACAAAGGACTGTTCTCTGTGTCTGTGTCCGCTCTCTGACCGGGGTGTGCCGTCTGGATGAAGTGGCTCCAGCAAACATTGCAAACAAATATATCTTCAATATTGGTCCTTCGAGCCGGAGAACTTCACCCACGACGGCGCCATGGACACACAGAGAACAGCAGCAGATGAAAATGGAAGACAAGGAGGAGGAAGGCTGCGACAGCTTCCAGCACACCTGCAAGGCTATAGCTTCCCACCGTCCATCATGCCTAATACTGCGCCTCTACAAGACGACAGCGAAGGTGCCAGTGCACAGCAGCTGCCTCTGCCTGCAGACCGAGTTTGCAACTACAGATGACCAGCTCCACACTGCGCCCGGGCCCCCTCCCTGCCTCTCACTACCAGGAGCAGTCGATAAGGCGAGACAATGGGACCTATACCAGCCTACCTACCAGCCTACCTACCAGTCAAACCAGCCTTTGTCATCGACTGTGGAGAGCAGGCATGGCAGCACACCAGCGGCCGCACAGACCCGGTATGAGTTTACGCCAATGAGATCTGCATATCAAGCGTATCAATATACCACAGCTACGCCTGCACAGCCTAACTATCAACTCCAGACTGCAACCGCGCTCTACCCTGCACGACGGTTACCCACTGCAGCTGCTCTCCAGCCAGTGGGCCAACATACAGCAGGTGCACCTCAGCAGTCTACCCAACAACTACCCTCCTGGACAGTGGCGCCTTCCCCATACACAACCACTGTCTCAGCAGCGAGGGCATATCAGACTCCACAAGTCATCCCTGCTCAGCAAGTGCATCAATCACTGTTGCACCAACTGAGCCACTATCCACAACCACCATATCAGCCTCCACCAATCATCACTGCTCAGCAAGTGTATCAAGCGCTGCCGCACCAGCTGAGCCATTATGGTAGAAAAAGGGGGTAACCACTGCGCTCAGACAGGTGCATAGTCCAACATTAATTATGCAAAAAAGGGAGGTAGGGACCGCACTCGGAATATCGTTGTTTTTTATTAATTAATAAGTTGTTTAAAGGGCACAAAACATTTTCAGCCATCCGGCACACTGATGAAGGCCGGATAGCTGAAAACGTTTTGTGCCCTTTAAACAACTTGTAAAATAAAAAACAACGATATTCCGAGTGCGGTCCCTACCTCCCTTTTTTGCACCAGCTGAGCCACCATCAACAACCACCATATCAGCCTCCACAAGTCATCCCTGCTCAGCAAGTGCATCAATCGCTGCCGCACCAACTGAGCCACCATCCACAACCAGTGATTCAGCCTCAGCCTGCTCCATCGACTCAGCCAGCCTATCAGCTGGTGCATCCAACACCTGGTCCAGCACCCTATTATTCTGTACCAGTTCCACCGGTCCAGTATGTCCGTCAGCCCCAGTATACATCACTACAGGATTCATACGCTCTCCAGCCTCCCAGGCAGCCAGTCCCTGTACCTAAACTGCCTATCCTGGTCCATGACAGCGAGAGAGAATTCACTGACCTTAAGATGGCGCTGGACCACCTACTCGATGCCCACACTGAACTTTCTGAGCACTACAAGTACCGTGTACTTATGGAGCAGCTGGTTCTAGATGAGGCTAAGCTAATAGCCCAGTCCTGCAGGCATTATGCGCAACCCTACACCGCCGCCATGCAGGCCATGCAGCGGCAATATGGACAGCCGCATCAACTTGCACAAAGCGAGATTGCAGCAATACTGAATGCTCCTGATCTCAAAGCAGGAGATACCAAAGCATTCCAGAGCTCGCCCTTAGCATCGACTTGCTAGTGGGAATGCTGACGTCGCTGGAAGGACCTAACGGGATGGAAGTCATGTCAACGGCCATGTGGATCGGCTTCTGTGTAAGCTCCCTGAGCAATTAAGGGACGGCTTTGTGGAGCATCTACTGGTTCGAGGTCGCCTCAACACGACTAGCCTAAACCCGTACAACCTTCAAGACCTCGCCGACTGGCTCAGGGTAAAGGCCGAAGCTCAACGACTGTCCGAGAGAATGGCACAGCGCCATCGGATGGAAGGGACACAGTTCCCTAACAGAGACAAGCAAGTTCCCCCACCCAGACTGTAACTGAGGGGTACAATTCCCTGACTGTATTGTTAGATATGATACTTACTACCACTACCTCTTGTACTTTAGACTCTGGCCACCCAGTACTAGGTATAAATAATTATGATAAACACTCCCACCTGATGAAACGGATCCAACACAAATGTACCAAGTCGAAAGTCTGCGTTTATTAATAATACATAGCAAAAGGTATGTACAACGATCACTTAATTACATTTATGATTTGAAATAGTATGCACTTTTATGGCAAATGAGTATTCGTAGGTAGATCAATATCGAATGTCCAATCTCTGATTGCGCAGGAAGCAAATATACAACCTGGAATATTTAGGGAACAATAGCAATGATACTTGAATGATTATATAGCTGGATACACTAGGGGAAGGTTCCGACTGCTTGTAGGACAGCTGGAGGGGGGGGGGGGGTAGAGTCTGGCTGTATCCCGTCTGGCCGAGGGTATCCTGGGAGAGCCCACAGTCGTGCGACCCGGTGCCCAGCGATCCTCGATCCACAGATGAAAGCAGTTGGACTCTCTGTGGCCGGCGTCCTCCGGTCCACGATGGAGAGACGTGAGGCGACCTCGTCGTGTAGAGCGTCTTCTCACTTGTCGTCCTCTCCGGGGGGGGTATTTCCAACACACCGCAGTGTTGGCCTTTATCCATAGAATAATCAAAGTACTCAAAGCATAATCCAAGCCGGGGAAGGCTAGCCGTCGTCGGTAGAATAATCCAATATACAGGTCCACTCGCTCTTTGGCCTGGAGCTCCTCGGGTGCAGCTTCACGTGGGGTCAACCACCCTGGATAAGCGTCCAGCTGATGCCCGAAACGATGGGGGTGCTGATTACTATAGAACTCTTACCGCACGAGGCACTACATATGAATAGACTATTATTAGCTTAATAGAATACGTCCAACTCGACGATATAGTGCCAAATATGACTATTCAAATATTAATATACACGATGTCTCAATGCCGATACTGGGCCGAATTGGCCTTACTGCCCACACGTGGTTCGCGGGGAGGCTTTTGCGTCTGTCACTCTGTTGGAGGGTAAGGAACTGGACTAAAAGGAAAGCTCTACTTTAATAGCGCAGTATATATACGCACTATGAACAAATAGTACCATTAGTGGTGCGGTAGACATATTCCTACGCGGAACTAGGACTTGTCCATACATGTTGAGCGGTACGATTGAACCTGGTCTGAGGGGTATGGCGACCTGGCACCAAGGTCTCGTCCAATGGTAGAATGGAGACTATTATGGGATGTTCAGTAGACTAGAAGGGATATTCAATGCATATTGTACAAGGAATATACAAGGGATATCAGGGGATATACAAATACAATTAAATATATATATATAAATAAATATATATATTCGGTTTAATCTGATCCTTCAGAACAGCCGCCCCCTAATTGGTCCCAACCCAATTAGTTAAGCAGAGACAGATTAACCGCACTGTCTACCACTCAAGGGTTCGCTGTAAGGGTCAGTCAACTCACAAAGTCATAGGGTCATGGTCATCATCGATTGTGTCTGGGAGTCGGGGCAGTTCTATGAGCCTCGCCACAGGACGGGTGTAAATGCGCCCCTGGACGAGTACTTCAGCTGCTCGGACCTTGCCATCGGCACCGGTGATCACTTTGCTTACGCGGCCAGCCGGCCACATAGCTCTGTGTAGTGACTGGTCAATAATCATGACGACTGTTCCTTCCGTCAAATTGTCTCTCTCTTTTACCCACTTCTGGCGGGTCTGTAGAGACGGTAGGTAGTGCAGTAGGAAACTGCTCCAAAACTTGTCGGCTAATACTTGGCTGTACCTCCACATTCGTCGGCCGTTCTCTTCTTCAGGCCGGTACATTGTCTGGGGTAACGCGGGATCTAGCCGCCCCATCAGGAGGGTGTTGGGGGTGACTGGGTCGACATCTGCTACATCACTGGAGACGTAACCGAGGGGCTTGGAGTTCAATACTCCCTCAATCTCCGTGAGGACTGTCATTAGGACTTCTTCCGCCACAGTCTGGGCCCCAAGTACTGCGTACAGGGCTGTCTTTATAGAACGTACTTCTCGTTCCCAAGTTCCACCGAAGTGGGGTGCGTTTGGGGGGTTGAATTGGAAGTCAATCTGGGCTGGAGCGAGGTGGGTCTTAAGTTCTGGGCCCATAGCTTGGAAGCTCTCCCTCAGCTCTCTTTCTCCGCCTTTGAAGTTTGTTCCGTGATCGGACAATAATGTAATGTAAACGGTTTTCCTTTCCGTGATGTGAATCTTCGGAAGGCCATAAGGAATGAGTCTGCGCTCATGGTCGGAAGGAGCTCGATATGTATCGCTCTGGTGGTCATGCATTTGAATACAATACCCCACCGCTTCTCGGTGCCTCTTCCTTTCTTTATGTGCAGCGGGCCAAAACAATCCATGCCTGTTGAGTGGAATGGCTTGTCGCCGAGTCGGAGGCGACATGGAGGTAGGTCAGCCATCCGTGGTATGCTGGGCTGCGCGCGCCACTTTCGGCAGTCTAGACAGGTTCGCTGGAAGCGTCGCACCGCCTCTCTTCCTTGAAGTATCCAGTAACGACGTCTGATTTCCGCGAAGACTCTCTCTGCTCCTGCGTGGTGTACATCCTCGTCGTATTTCTTTATAATCAGCTCTGTGACCTTGTGTCGGCTGTTCAATACGATCGGGTACTTAATGTCATCCGGTAAATTGGGGGCTCTCCGCAGGCGACCACCCACTCTGATGAGGGTATGTGTGTCACTCTCGGGGGCCAGATGAATCAATCTGCTGTCTGATGGGACGGGCTTTCCTCCCTGTAGACAGTCTAGTTCATCGGGGAACGAGTCTCTCTGGGCTCGTTGCAGTAGAAGCAGTTCTGCTTCCTCGTAGTCAGCTGCTGACATATCAGCGGGGGACTTAATCTCTGGGTGGTGCCGCAGGAACGTCCGTTGCTGCGCACTCTCTATGGTAATGCAATCGTCTATGTTGGGGTCTGCGGAGACAACAGTGCTCAATCCACAGAACATGGGTTTCTTATTCTCAGCCTCCTCGTCACTTGCTTCCCTCGGGGTGGGCGTGGGCCAATCTCCTTCCGGGAGCTTGAGGAATGCTGGTCCGTCACTGTAGATGTTATGACGGGTTAAGTCATCTAGGGACATTCCCCGGGTGATGACGTCAGCTGGGTTGTGTTTTGTATCAACATAGCGCCAGTTTGCTTCTCCGGTTAACTCTTCGGTTAACTCTTGAATCTCAGTGACTCTGACTCCCACGAAGACTTTGTATTTGCATGAATCCGATTTGATCCAGGCGAGTACTGTCGTGGAATCTGACCACAGGATTGTTCTATGCACCGGAATGGTGAGCTCACGTTGGATGAGCGTGGCTAGATGCGCTCCTGCGAGGGCTGCGCAGAGCTCTAGACGTGGGATAGACTGTTGCTTGCGTGGGGCTATTCTCGAGCGGGCGAGGATGAATGCTGTGTAGATCTCTCCCCCCTCTTCTTGGGCCCGCAAGTAGGCTACTGATCCGTAGGCGACCTCGGAGGCGTCACTGAAGACGTGTAAATCCATTTTACATGTCTCTGGCCTCACCGTGGGTGGGAAGTAGCTTCGGCGTATATTAACGCCTGGGAGTGAGTGGAGTTCCATCTCCCACTCTCTCCAGGTGGATTCAAGGTGTGCGGGAATGGGGTCGTCCCAGCCCTGGTCCTTGTCCCACAATGCTCGTACAATCGTCTTTGCCCTGGTGGTGTACGGTAGTATACATCCTAACGGGTCATATTGTCGGGCGAGTGTTCTGTACACACTCCGTCTGGTGGTCGGTATTGCCGTCGACCTTCCCTGCTCCGTGGTCAGGGGTTTGTGTCTATAGTGGAGCGAATCTGTTTTGAAGCGCCACACTAGTCCTAGTGTCATCTCTTGGGCTTCTCCTGGGATTGTGGCCATCCAGGTCTCGCTGCTCGCTGCCTTGTCCTCGGAGGAGAGGCTGCGCAGTACGTGCGGATCGCTGCTGGCCCACTGCCTGAGATCAAAGCCGCCTTTGATCAGAGAGGCGCGGAGTTTAAGTAGGAGAGCCTCGGCTTCTTCCTGGGTCGAAACGCTTTGTAGACAGTTATCTACGTAGAAGCTGTTCTTCACACTGTGTCGGACCTCTTCGTCCACTGCTGGGTCCTCTGCGACATGTCTCTGTAGTGCAAATGTAGCACAGCATGGGCTGCATGTAGTTCCGAAAGGGAGGACTTCCCATTGGTAGATGGCTGGGTGCTCATCTCCTGGCCTCTCTCTCCATAGGAACCGCAACAGGGGCTTGTCCTCCTCTACTAATCTCACCTGCAGGAACATCCCTTTGATATCCCCGCTGATAGCCACCTTGTCCTGGCGGAAGCGGAGTAGTACGCCTAGTAGGGAGGGGCCGAGTGTAGGACCGGGCAATAGCTCTTTATTCAGATTTTGGGATCCGATCTGGTTGCTGCAGTTAAACACGATGCGGTCTTTGCCGTTGTGATGAACCTTGTGGTGGGGCACGTACCACGATTCAGTCGTCTGGTCGGCCTCTTTAATGTCAATCTTTGTGACGTGTCCCGCTGTGATGAGCTTCTCAATCTCAGCGCGGTATACACTTTCTTGGGCGGGGTCCTTGGCTAAGCGCCGCTCTGTGTTTAGTAGGTACCGCTCTGTGGCGTCTTTCTTTGCGTGAAAGGTAGGCATCCCTTCCCGCCGCAGGAGTGGCGTGGCGTATCTCAACACGCCGCTGACTGGGACTCTCTTTGTTCCCGTCTCGAGGAGGTTAATGGCGTAGATGTCGTCTTTAGAGCGAATGTCTTTCTTTTCGTTCTTAAAGGGCATTTGTTCTAAGGTCCATAGCCTCTCTACATGCTGCAGGAGTGCGGTGTCTCCCTCTGTGACTCGGGAGTGGAGACAGCTAGTGGCTGTGGTTCGGTTGAGAGATTTGGCGAGTGGGCCTTGGAGAGTCCATCCTAGGCGGGTCTCGACTGCTGCAGGACAGCCTCTGGGTCCGGTATGAACCCGGTCTATCGGGACAATGAGGTCTGCATGGTCGGAGCCTATCAACAGTGTCGGGGTAGCACCGTCTATGAGTGGGATCGGTAGCTTGCGTAGATGTACATATTTCTCCATCAGCTTGGCTACGGGGTATGTGTACCGCGACAGTCCTATTTCTTGGCTGGTGAAAGCGTCTGTAATCCTGTACCGTCGCTCGGGCTGGCCGCTTGCTGCGATAGAGAATGAGACATTCTCGCCCTTTATCGTTTTCAAATCTCTTCTTATTGTCCGAATTGTCATTTGGTTTTCGCTCCCCCGCAGCCCTAGCTGGGCCGCAACGGACGCGAGCAGAAGGGTCTTCTCTGACCCGTCATCAAGGACGGCGTAAGTGTCCATGACTTTATTCTGGTAGCTCAATGTCACACGGACTACCTTTAAGAGCACTCTGGCTCCGCTGCTGCTGGCGGGGTCGATGTACATGACGCTTGCTTTGCTGCTTGATGGTGCGGGTGGAGGCCGCCGTCTGTTACTGTCGTGGAGTATGTCCAGATGGGCTCCATCGCACCGACTGCACTTTTTCTTTAAGCGGCATTCGGCTGCCATGTGTGATCGCGCACAGCGAAAACAGCGTCTGTTGGACTTTATCCATTGACTCGCTTCCTCCGCATTCATCTTGGGGAATGAGTCACATTGTGACAGCCAGTGTTCTTTCTCACAGTAGGGGCACACTATCTTCCACTTCTCCTTTCTTGAGGGGGTACTGTGGCTCCTACTGCTTGGCACTGACTCCGATTGGTGCATGACAGTCACCGATCTTCTTCCATCATTTAGTCTCCTGGTTCCTTCTCTGGAGCCAGGGGTGCTCCGTCCGAATGTATCTAGCCGTAAGCTGCTGACTTCTCTCGCCAGGAAGTCGGCTAGGTCGAGGAGGTTCGGTTCGGGGCCATTAGGGTCTCGGTGGTCTCTCTGCCGCCTAAAGCGCTCCTGTCGGGCAGGCGGTAGCTTCTCCAAGATCCTCTCTACATTTGAGTTGGCGTATAGTTCATGCCTACCCTTTTCCCTCTGCGCTCCCAGCATCCCTACTAGGGACTGCACTCTGATGGACAGGTCGTCCAGTGCTCGATTGTCTGTTGCTGGGGGTAGGCGGTCGATGTGCCTGATCTCCTGGATCACGTAATCCCATATACGTCCATATCTCTGGTCCAACGCTACCAGCGCTGCGGTGTATGGGGTCGTGGAAGTGGCGTAGGCGAGCGCTATGTTGTGCGCGCGGGGTACCTTTAAATGCTTCAGTAGTATCGCGTATTTATGGCGTTCATCAATGACATCCACCAACATTGTCTCCAGACACATGCGGAGCTCCGTATACTGGGCCCGGTTCTCCTGGGTGAAGTCTGGTACCATAGGTGTGCCAATGTATGACGCGGATTGTTGATACATCGGCGAGCGTTGGGGGAGAGGCCTCCTAGGCGAGTCTCCTCCTGCTCCTTGGCGTGGGCTGGTACCGGCTGTGTACCATGGCCCGCTGGTCCAGGTGCTGTTCCTCGGTGCGGGTCGTGCGTCGTGCTCACCCGTGAATAGCGTCGGGGGTCTGTAGCGCAGCTCCGCGGGGGTATAGCCTGGGCTGTACTGGACCTCCTGGTCCGGTAGAGTACTGTGCTGTCGTCGGGCGTGGTTCTCCTCCTCTTCCTCTTCGTCTTCCGTTAGGTCATCCAGGGCTTGTAGTCTCTGATTTAGCCTCTCCGCAGTGTATGCTGCTCCTTCCCGGTGGCTGGGTCTCGCTTGGACCGGTTGGGGAAGGGGGTCTGCGGGGGGTATAAACCTCGTCTGTTGGTCAAGTTCAGGGTCGCTTACTCGGCTAGGGGATGCCGCCCTGGAGTGATGTCTAGACGAGTTCCTGGAGCCTCTGGTGGAGGGAGGGGGTGTTGTCCTTCTGATCAGCTGTTCTATTAGTTGCGCTTGTGCTCTGTCGCGCTCGGCTTCGCGCTTGGTGAGATCCGATTCTCTCTGGGCACCGGTGGCGGCGCGCTGGGCGTCGGCCCGGTCTCTTGCCATATTCTCTTCCATCTGAATGCGTCTTATTTCCAGGCGTATGTGCTCTTCTTCGCTCCGTTGCTGTATCTGCAATCGATCGCGTTCACCCTGGAGTCTATCGCGTTCAGTAGAGGCTTTCAGGCTGACGAGGAATGCCTGCTGTAGTGTCCTCTCTGCCTCGCTGGGAGAAGACGGTTGTATAGGGGAGCCGTCCCTTGGGGTACTCCGTGCGGAGTCTTGGAGCTCTATCTCCACGGTGCTCTCCTCATCTTCTTCCGTGCCGAGTTCTCTCTCGGTAGTGTGGTCTTCCTCCCGGGACTCGTCGGGGACTACTTCTTCGGTATTGGCGGGGTGTAAAGTCATGTCTGGTTCCCCCTGGTCCCCACCGTGAGCTGGGTCAGTTACGTTAGAACCCATAGGGGCCTCTATGGTCGGGGTAGCCTGGTCGTTAGGGTTAGACATAATTTTACTTTCTAGTTTTACCGCGTTTACTGTTGGTAGAAGACTAGGTTGTTGACTGACAGCGTAAGCCTCTAGGTACTGAGGGAGCTGTCGTTTGCGCCGCGGGCGTTGTTCGTTAGGAGGATCGTTTCGTGGAGTGTTCATCATAGGCCATTTTAATATTAATAACACTATATTAATATTACACTGATTACCCTCCGGCTCGAAGGACCAATTGTAACTGAGGGGTACAATTCCCTGACTGTATTGTTAGATATGATACTTACTACCACTACCTCTTGTACTTTAGACTCTGGCCACCCAGTACTAGGTATAAATAATTATGATAAACACTCCCACCTGATGAAATGGATCCAACACAAATGTACCAAGTCGAAAGTCTGCGTTTATTAATAATACATAGCAAAAGGTATGTACAACGATCACTTAATTACATTTATGATTTGAAATAGTATGCACTTTTATGGCAAATGAGTATTCGTAGGTAGATCAATATCGAATGTCCAATCTCTGATTGCGCAGGAAGCAAATATACAACCTGGAATATTTAGGGAACAATAGCAATGATACTTGAATGATTATATAGCTGGATACACTAGGGGAAGGTTCCGACTGCTTCCGACAGCTGGAGGGGGGGGGGGGTAGAGTCTGGCTGTATCCCGTCTGGCCGAGGGTATCCTGGGAGAGCCCACAGTCGTGCGACCCGGTGCCCAGCGATCCTCGATCCACAGATGAAAGCAGTTGGACTCTCTGTGGCCGGCGTCCTCCGGTCCACGATGGAGAGACGTGAGGCGACCTCGTCGTGTAGAGCGTTTTCTCACCTGTCGTCCTCTCCGGGGGGGGTATTTCCAACACACCGCAGTGTTGGCCTTTATCCATAGAATAATCAAAGTACTCAAAGCATAATCCAAGCCGGGGAAGGCTAGCCGTCGTCGGTAGAATAATCCAATATACAGGTCCACTCGCTCTTTGGCCTGGAGCTCCTCGGGTGCAGCTTCACGTGGGGTCAACCACCCTGGATAAGCGTCCAGCTGATGCCCGAAACGATGGGGGTGCTGATTACTATAGAACTCTTACCGCACGAGGCACTACATATGAATAGACTATTATTAGCTTAATAGAATACGTCCAACTCGACGATATAGTGCCAAATATGACTATTCAAATATTAATATACACGATGTCTCAATGCCGATACTGGGCCGAATTGGCCTTACTGCCCACACGTGGTTCGCGGGGAGGCTTTTGCGTCTGTCACTCTGTTGGAGGGTAAGGAACTGGACTAAAAGGAAAGCTCTACTTTAATAGCGCAGTATATATACGCACTATGAACAAATAGTACCATTAGTGGTGCGGTAGACATATTCCTACGCGGAACTAGGACTTGTCCATACATGTTGAGCGGTACGATTGAACCTGGTCTGAGGGGTATGGCGACCTGGCACCAAGGTCTCGTCCAATGGTAGAATGGAGACTATTATGGGATGTTCAGTAGACTAGAAGGGATATTCAATGCATATTGTACAAGGAATATACAAGGGATATCAGGGGATATACAAATACAATTAAATATATATATATAAATAAATATATATATTCGGTTTAATCTGATCCTTCAGAACACAGACCTTGCAACCAGCCTGTCTCAGTTTATCATGGCTCCGCCAAGCCTAAACAAGACGGCCCAGATGGTCTCGTGTCTCATGCTACTTCATGCTACTTTACATCTCTCAAGCCTGCACCGGAGGACCTCGATCAACACGTTGAACGTCTCCGGCAGCTTGATGTGCTTCCAGTCAGAAGTGGAAAGTTAGCAGTAAGGGCCCCTCTGGACCATGAGGTGGTGGACATCCTGGAAGCACGCATCGAGAGGGTGAAGGTTGGTGACACACTCCGGTACGCCACGCCTCTGCTCCACATTAAGGACGCGCCACCACTGAAAGCCGCTGCCGAAGCAGTTAGGCCAATGCCCCGTAGCACAGAGCAAAGACTGGTAGAAGATCCAGCTAAGGCTCAAATCTCTGGAGCAGAGATCAAAAGGCTCGATGGAGGATGTATTACCAAGCTGGGTGAAGAAGAGGTAAATAAGTCTGACGAGTCATGGTTCACCCATCACGGGGCGGCGGCCGACTCCTCCTTACCTCAACCTAACCTGCATGACACCGAAGTCTTCCTGCTGAAGACCAGCCAGGCGGACTGCTTCCCAAATTAATTTAAGTGTCTCAGAGCTGGAAACCCAGTACTGCCCAGTAGTAAGCTCAGTACGCTCTCCGAGATGGATCGTACAATGGGTCTTCTCCAAATTGGTGGACGCTCTCGTCACCTGGAAACCTCCTGTTCTATTGACATCCACCCCATAGTTCTCTATCCTGGCCATGCAGTGACGAAACTCATCAAGGATGTAGATGCCCGCCTACTCCACCCAGGGCCCGATAGGGTCTTCGCAGAGATCAAGCACCAATACTGGGTCCTGTGGGGAAGACAGGCCATCAAGCATCATCAGAGGACCTGCACAGGATGTAGGAAGTGGGGGTGGGAGCCGGTGGTTCCAATGATGGCAGACTTACCTCCTGCCCGGTTGCGGCCCCTTAAGCCGCCATTATGTGTCATCAGACATCACGGATCCGGACCCTGTGACAACAAACGGGTTACTGATGGGGCGGCGGGACGCCTCCCTGCCAGAAGTGTCCTACGCTCTGGACCCGACTGTCGCAGACGATGACAATCCAGAGACCTCCGTAGCCACTTAGGGAATTTTACTGTTTACATAATAGCTATGCTATTCTGGGGGCGGCTGTTGTAAATTCCCCACTATTTGTCATGCTGTGTATTGTTATTTCCATTCAGGCACTTCTTTGATGGCCTGGGGTTCCTATTATTTATAGTCGGGCATCTCTCTGAACACAAAGTGACAAATAAAATAAAAAAGAGAAATCGCTAAATAACTAAGAGTTGGAAAACATATGAGACAAGTGAATGGAATAAAACAAATCAGGGATATTTGTCACTGACCCCGTTTGCCTGGCTGAAGCTGATTGAAAGGTGCACAGGATTAAAGAGAGGTAAGTATAACAATAGTTTAAATAATAGAAATTATAAATTAAAATTAGAATAAAAAAAATATATATAAAACATCAAAATGCAGGTGGCTGGGTGGTGCAGCGGAATAAGCGCTCTTCACCAACGCGAGAGACATTGGTATCGAATCCGGCTGTCAGCGTTACCTCTGGCTTGGCCGGCCGTCATACTGGCTCAATTGGCAGAGTCAGCCGGAGAGAAGCCGGTGGGGTGGTATTCTGGTCGTTGTAAACAGCTACTCCTACAGGTCGGTCAGGGCGCCTGCACAGCGAGGGAGGGAGATGATGAGGGTAGTGTGACCTCCCACTAGAGCATGTGAGCGGCGCGGAGCGGCCGAAAAATCCGCTCTTCGCTCTGGACGGCGTAGTTCCGCTCTCATTCGCTCGTGTTGTTCCCCCCCCCCCACGGCACTCTACGCTCGCTCAGCGCTCACCTTCATTTGCGCATCAAACGCTCCACGCTTCAGCCCGCTCAGCAGAAAAAAATTACGGGGGAAATCTGATTTTTTGGAGCATGATGTAAATTTGCTTGATTTTACCAAACTACAACAGTCTGCACCCCCTTAACAATGGACCTGTCTCAAAACCCTGCCCTCTTTTCTTGATCCTCCAATCACAGCTGTCGCTTACCTCTGACTTCCTCGTACAAACAAGGTTTGTACGAGGAAGTCCGAGGTAAGCGACAGCTGTGATTGGAGGATCAAGAAAAGGGGCAGGGTTTAAGATAGGTCTATTGTTTGTATTGAGCCGTATTGTATTGTACCCATTCTGCAATCTGTTAAATAACATTTTCATCCATTCATTCTACTAGCGTTACTACGCTAATGTACGCTAGCCTAGCCGCAATGCTAACGTTTATAATGGCAGATCCCAATCACGTTAGCATGTAAGCTAACAACATCAGCGCTCTTTTTGTGAGACTAACCTCTTCGCTCTTGGTGGTACATTGTGTTGATGTTGGTTTTGTTTCATCAACAAATGAGGCAGAACACACAGTGAATGTATCCTTTTTTTATTGCACTTTGTTTCTTGGTGAAAATAAATGCTATGTTGCTAAATAGTTCACGCGAGGTGATTTAAAGATGGCAGGTTTCTGTTTTGACTGAGCGGGATGTGTAGTGACGCGTAACGCGTTCACCCTTCTGATTGGTTGAAAATGGCCTTCATGTTTGAAACACATCGCCACCTATTGCTTTGGCATTGTACTACATGTATATTACATCAGTTTAAACCACTGTGTGTAGTACTCGTGATCGTGTGCACTGAGTGGCTCGGAGCGGCTCGGAGCGGCTCGGAGCGGAGGACAGCTCTCGCTCCGGAGTAACTCTGACCCATTTTTAAACCCACTCCGCGCTCACTTCAAAATCCACCTGCTCCGCTCCGCTCACACACGTTACACCTCACCAAGAGACCGCGCTGGCAGGTGAAAAGATGCTGCTGGCTGTCTCCTATGTCTCGGAGGAAGCATCTGATAGACTTCAGGGCTCCCTAGACTGACCAGTGGGGGGCACATGTGAGCAACGACCAGGAAGGGGAGGGGGGAATTGACATAACAACTAAAATTGGGATGGGAGATAAACACAGAAAAACAGGAGGAGAAAAAGTGGATAAAATAAATAAATAAATAAACATCAAAATGCTGATTTTCATATACAAGGAGTTTTTATTTGGATATTACTGGAGGTGATAGTACTATACAGACATTAACAAAACAGAATAACAACAAAAGGAGTGAAATAAAAATAAATAGGAGATAAGGTCAAGAAAACTAGAACAATATATGTAGGAAACAAAAATGTGGCCAGAGATAAATACAATTAGGGAATATAAACTAAATGTAATAATAAGCATAATAGACATAGTATACAATTCAAAATAAAATAGGATTAGTAATAGGCCAGGTCTGTGCAACTGAGCTGATGTAATCAAGCATACACTATAATACACAAATTAGAATAAAATAACACTACAGTGGGATCAGCATACAGGTGCAGCTCGATGAATTAGAATATCGTGGAAAAGTTATTTTATTTGAGTAATTCAATTCAAAAGGCGAAACTCTCGTAGATTCATTACACACAAAGTGAAATATTTCAAGCCTTTATTTGTTTTAATTTGGATGATTATGTCTTACAGCTCATGAAAACCCCAAATTCTGTATCACCAATAAAAAATAAAAATTAGATGAATTTTTCTTTTGTATATAGAAATGTCGGCCTTCTGAAAAGTATGTTCATGTATGTTCACTCAGTACTTGGTTGGGGCTCCTTTTGCACAAATTACTGCATCAATACAGCTAAATATATAGACTTTTCCATGATATTCAAATTTATTGAGCTGCACCTGTATAGTCCAGGATGGGTGTGTTAATATATGGACCATGACTATGCCTAAATACATTTTAGAAACAGTAATTAGGAAATAAGAAAGTTTAATCAGAAACTATTCTATAAGCAAATGGACAAAATGACAGACATTGTAAATGAATATAAAGAGGTTAAGAAATGGAAAAACAAATTAAGAAAAAGCACACACACAAGGTTGAATCAGAATATGAAATCCTCTGCTACTATAGTTAGTTAATTATTGTTTTTGTAAAGATAGAAATAGATTAGGTAGATAGATTATGGGAATAATTAACACTCTACAAGTTATGTCACCAGAATGCATGCACCAGAAGGAGACGTAATAGAGAGAGAAAGCGATCCGCCCAGGAGCCAACCATGCACAGAGGTTCAACGAACCAACAAGCCAGCATGGGACGACAAAAGAGAGAGAGGTGGCGCCATATACCACCATATACAAAAAAAAATTGTACGATGCTTGATTGCCTTGCATGGCGAAACATAATATAAGAGAAACAAAAACTATATTTCTCTTAAAGAGAGGAGATGGACAGATGGACAAAAATGAACTTTTGAAAACGAACAATAAGTGATTGATCAGAAGCAATTTCAGATCATGGAAGAAGATCTGATCTTCTGACCAACGACAAAGAACGACCAACATTTTTTATTTTTATAATTTCAATTTTATGACAAATGGACTATAATTCGTTTACTAATTTATTTGATTATTATTCCTTTATTAAGTAATTTTAACATTATTTCTTTATTTATTTTCTTTATTATTTTTCCCGGTATTACTTTATCGTTAGTTCCTTCTTTTTATTATTATTATTATTATTATTATTATTATTATTATTATTATTATTATTATTATTATTATTATTATTATTATTATTATTATTATTATTATTATTATTATTATTATTATTATTATTATTATTATTATTATTATTATTATTATTATTATTATTATTATTATTATTATTATTATTATTATTATTATTATTATTATTATTATTATTATTATTATTATTATTATTATTATTATTATTATTATTATTATTATTTATTTTATTATTATTTATTTTATTATTACTCTTTTGATTAATATTCATTTTCATTTAAAATGTCTAGGAAAACTGAGTATAATTGTCTATCTTAGTATACTATTAAGTTATTAATGGTTGAATTTAGTTAAGCTAAATATAGGAATAACTTTAAAAATAACGGTAACCAATATGTAAAAATACAAATTAGGATATGAGATTAAAACATAAGAAAGTTTGTGTAAATCACATTGAGGAATTTACAAGAGAGGAATGAAGTAACATTTAATTCATATGGCCGATCAATTTAAGATTAAGTTAAAACTAGCTAGATAAATAATATTGATTATTTCTTCTCCCCCTCCAGCGTGGGTAGATGTTTACTGGTCAACTAATATCGTGTCTCTTTTTCTCTCTTCCATCTAGTTTGGAAGACGCAGTCTCGGATACTCGTCGCGTTCATCCGCCCGTTAATTCCCTTGTTATTTTCTCCCCCCCCTGCCTCGCCAAGTCCCTCATGTTATTTTCCCTCTCGGGAATCAGTTATTGTTTCGCCCCAGCGTGGTCGAGGCCACATGTTCCACTACATATTTTTTCAACACGGTAAGACTTTATTTACATATTAAGTACACACACATAGCCTGCTACATCACACATACTTCGGGTTTTAACACACACCTCATAACCCAGGTCCCGACCTGCTGACACTACATTTCCACCGTTCATTGTTTGTATGCCTTGTAAATTTTTTCGTATTGTTGAATTTGTCTCTGTTTGTAAAAATAAATTCACGCTTGTTTTAGCGTTTAAACTGTTGGACTATTTCACTCTCTTATTTGGGTCCCGTTCCTCTGTTCCCATAACAGTACGAACTCGCCGATGTCGGACCCTGAGATTGAAACAGATCCAGCTAGTGTAACCACCTCTGTTGAGGAATTAAGCGCCACAGTTACCGAACTGGTCATTCAGTTACACCGCACGTTTTCTTCTATCGACGGGAGGCTGGCAGGGCTGTATTCAGCAAGGTCTCCCTCGGGTGCTGGTCCCTCAGTAAGTGGCATCGAGGGCACCACATCCGTAGCCCGTCATGATTATCATTTTCCCCTACCTTCGCGTTACGACGTTAACTTTGAGGAATGTAAAGGTTTCCTCCGTCAATGTGACCTCGTGTTTGAAAAACAGGTCTCAGGTAGGTAGTTCGAAAGTGGGGTTCGTAGTGTCACTGTTAACTGGTAGAGCCCTCAGATGGGCCACTGCCGCCGTAGCACCAGGTGACGTGTTAGCCTCAGATTATGGTGTGTTTTGTGATGAGTTTCGCTTTATGTTCGATCACCTTAGGGACGGTCCACACGCAGCGGCTCGCCTTCATAGCCTACAGCAGGGGGCTCGCTCGGTGGCCGAGTATAGAGTTTCGTACAATGGCGGCAGGTTGTGGTTGGGGTGACGTGGCTCTACTGAGCGAGTACAGACAGGGTCTTAGCGAGACCATTAAAGACGCGATCCAAAGGGACCGTCCCAAGACTTATTCTGAGCTCATTACCCTTGCGCTGATGATCGACCAGCGTCAGCGTGAACGGCGCAGTGAGCGGGGGTCCCGGCTCTCCACCTCGTCGGCACATAACCCTATGGTCGGTCATACCACCAGGCCACCGTCGGTTCAGTTACCCAAGGTTGCCTCTAGTAATGCACCTATTACCTCTGAGGAGCGCGAGTGTCTTTTAAAGGGCGATTTATGTCTTTATTGTAGGAGGACGGGGCACTGGGTTCGTACTTGCCCAGCATTGCCAAAAGATCCGGCTCACTAACACAAGGGGTGCTAGTGAGTCAAGTGGTATCCAATTTGCGGAGAACCCTTCTTAATAGACTGTTTCCAGTCACGCTGGCGTGGGCACAGGAGTCGCTATCAATAGGTGCTATGATTGACTCCGGGGCGGATGTGTGTGTCATTGACGCAGCGTTGGTTAGACAGCTGGGAATCTCCACCTTGCCATTAAAGGCTCCCGTTCATGTGCGTGCTATCGATGGACGTAACCTAGCTCCGGCACCCCCTCCATTTTGCTCACGGTGTCAGGTAACCACACAGAGAGTATTCGTTTTTTTGTTTGTTCCGCACCATCTACCATCTACATTCTGAGGACAACAGCAGAGAGGGTAGGATCTTTTAACTGTATAATACTGTGTACATCATTTTGAAGTGTGTGACTAAATTGTGTTGTGGAAATTGTTTGTAATTAGTTTCACCCAGCTGACAGAAACTGGAGGTGTGGCCTTTTGCTGCAGGTGTCACTCATCAGTAATTAGTGATAGTGATTTAAAGACTTGCTGGCTTAGCGTCAGCGAAGCGTCGAGAAACGAAGAGGGACAAAGAGGAGGAGTTTTCCTGGAGTTCTACGCAGAGGGATCCACCGATCCACCCAGTGCTAAGTACACCATAATCCCATATTTCCCTCCCACTCTGCTATTTCCCTACTATCTCGCTTCCTCTCTACCCCCTTCAACCTCCTCCTACCACTCTTGACACCACAATGTGCCTCATACCTATATCCACAATCTGCTCCTCAAGAACAGAATCAACCCATCCACGCCAGTTTGCTAGCAACCCGGCTAATCTCTCCTACCCTCCTACAGCCACTAATACACCTGTCACAGTACAGGGAGGCTTATGGAATTGTCAATCAGCAGTCAAGAAAGCTGACTTCATTACTGCCTACGCCCATAGTCTAAATCTGCAGCTCCTGGCTCTAACTGAGACCTGGATGACCCCCAATAACTCGTCAACACCTGCAGCATTATCTACAAACTATAACTTCACTCACACACCTTGACCCTCCAGACGGGGTGGAGGCACTGGCCTCATGACATCTCCTTCATGGGCTACAAACCTCAAGTTCAAGTTCAAGTTCTTTAATAGTTGTCATACAGAAGTACAGAATACTTTCATACAAAATGCTTCTTACTGTTACGCTCCAGAGACTGTGCTAGACAAGATAGTATCAAATAACATAATAACATAATATAGCATGAATTTAGAAGAAGAAAATGAGGTCACAGTGTTCGGTATAGACATATGTACAATGTTCTGAGTTACCTTATAATATACAATACACAATACTATGCAGTGTACTAATGTACAGTACTATCTAGTGCAAAGCAGAAATGGGATGAGGTACAATTTTAGGTACAATTTACAGTAAGGTGTACGAGTTGTAGTGCAATCCTTTATCCATAAATATAAAGTGTGGGGAGTGGGTGCTACAGTGTGTTTGTTTAAAGTGGGTGTGTGCTATAAGTGTGTGGAGTGGGTGCTACAGTGTGTTTGTTTAAAGTGAGTGTGTGCGTGTGGATGTGTGTGCTATGTGCGTTTGGTGGTTGTTGTTGTGTAGTGTTCATTCATTGTTCGTTTAGCAGCCTGATGGCCTGGGGATAGAAGCTTCTTCTGAGTATTTCTGTGCTCGCCTTGAGACTCCTGTATCGCTTGCCTGACCGCAGCAGTTCAAAGAGGCAGTTGTTCGGGTGACTGGAGTCTTTAATGATTCTCTTAGCCTTGCCCTTGCAATGCTTGTAGTAAATGTTCTGGAGGGTGGGGAGCCCCCCTCCAATTGTGCGTTCGGCTGAACGTGTCACTCTTTGTAGTCTGCTTTGGTCTTGTGCAGTGCTATTCCCAAACCAGGAGGTGATTTTGCCGGTCAAGATGCTCTCTATTGTACATGAGTAGAAGTTCTTAAGGATCTTCTGGCTGACTTGGAACTTCCTTAGGCGCCTGAGGAAGTAGAGGCGTTGTCGTGCCTTCTTCACAACACTGTTAATGTGTGTGGTCCATGTCAAGTCCTCGGATATGTAGGCTCCGAGGTACTTAAAGCTGTTGACTCTCTCAACCGGTGCCCCGTCGATGCTGAGGGGGCTGTAGTCCTTGACCCCCGACCTCCTGAAGTCCACAATCATCTCCTTTGTTTTGCTGACGTTCAGGGAGAGGCTGTTTTCCTGGCACCATCCCGCCAGGACCTTGACCTCTTCCAGGTAGGCCCTCTCGTCGTTGGCAGAGATCAGGCCCACCACCACTGTGTCGTCAGCAAATTTGACGATTGTATTGCTACTCCGCTGAGCCACACAGTCGTGTGTGTACAGGGAGTAGAGGAGGGGACTCAGAACACAGCCCTGGGGGGCCCCTATGTTGAGGGTGATGGATGAGGAGGTGCAGTTGCCTGCTCTCACCACCTGGGGTCTGCCAGTCAGGAAGTCCAAGACCCACTGGCAGAGGTCATAGCCCAAGCCCAGGTCCCTGAGCTTGGCTATGAGTATGGAGGGGACTATGGTATTGAATGCCGAGCTGTAGTCGATGAATAGCATTCTCACATAGTTCCCCTGCCTCTTGTCCAGGTGTGATGCTGCTGTGTGCAGCACATGGGATATGGCGTCCTCCGTGGACCTGTTGGGGCGGTATGCAAATTGCAGGGGGTCCATGTTGATGGGGAGGGAGGAGCAGATGTAGCCCTTTACTAGCTTCTCAAAGCACTTCATGGCTATGGAGGTGAGAGCTACAGGGCGGTAGTCGTTGAGGCAAGCAGGCTTGGATTTTTTGGGTACAGGGATAATAGTGGACTTCTTCAGGCAGGTGGGGATGACAGCCTGTTCTAAGGACAGGTTAAATATGTCAGTGAATACTGGGGCCAGTTGGTCGGCACAGACTTTTAGGATGCGGCCGGGGATGCCGTCTGGACCTGCTGCCTTCCTGATATTCACTTTTTTAAAGGTCCGCCTCACCTCATGCTCTGTTACCCTGAACACTGCGCCACCATCAGCAGCCGACCCCCCCCCCCCCATTGCCGAGGCTTGTGAGCTGGTGTTGTTATTACCAGCATCAAACCTCGCATAGAAGGTATTGAGGTCATTTGCTAAGGAGATGTCACTGTTCAGTTTGAGGGAGGCGCCTTTGTAGTCTGTCATCGTTTTGAGCCCCTGCCACATAGCTCTAGAGTCAGCTTGTTCAAACTGGAGTTCAATTTTATCCCTGTAGCGCCGTTTGGCCTCTGACACTGTCCTCCTTACGTTGTATCGCGCCACCTTGTGGTCATTCATGTTGCCTGCCACTAGGCCGTCGTTGTATGCTTTGGTGCGCTCTCTCAGAGCTTCACGGACGGATTTGTCTACCCAGGGTTTTTGATTTGGGTAAACTTTCATTTTGGTAGTGGGGATTGTTTCTTTCACCCTAGTACAAACATAGTCCAGCACTGTCTCCGTGTAGACATTAATGTTATCTGTGTCGCGGAACACATTCCAGTCTGTGTAGTGAAACACTGACCGGATCGTATCCTCTGACGTCAGATCCCATTTCTGCACCTCTCGCGAGACTACGGGAGTACTTTTAATTCTCTGTTTGTACTTTGGTGAAAGAAAAATGGACGCGTGATCTGATTTACCAAAGCCACTATCAGAATGAGCCTTGTAGCCACCTTTAAATTGCGTGTAACAGTGATCTAGGATGTTACCGCCTCTGGTGTTGCAAGTCACATGCTGATAGAAGTCAGGCAATACCTTTCTCAGATTGGCGCTATTGAAATCTCCCAGTACTAAAATGGCGGCGTTAACGTTCGCCACTTGTATTTTATTTACCTCGTCGTGTAGTCTGGAGAGTGCAACCTTGTTGCTGGCTTGCGGTGGAATATACACTCCGATCAGGACGATCGCCGTTAACTCCCTCGGGAGGAAGAAAGGACGACACTTGATGGTTATATATTCCAGTTCTGGGGAGCAGTGGTTGGATAATTCCTTCACGTTAGTTGGATCGCTCCAATTTTTGTTAAACATGAAGGCAATACCTCCTCCACGTTGTTTACCGGACTCTGATGACCGATCCTTGCGATGGATAAAGAAGTGATCCGCTGGTTGAATTGCGTGATCTGGAACCTCCGGTGTGAGCCATGTTTCGGTGAAGCAGAGGACATTGCAGTCCCTAACGTCTCTTTGATATTGAATCCTTGCTCGGATGTCATCCAGTTTATTGTCAATTGATTGTACATTGGCTAGCAATATACTGGGCAGTGGTGTACGGTGGCGTCTGGATCTCAGCCTGTTTCGGATCCCAGCCCTCTTTCCTCGTCGTCTTTTCCTGGGCTCTGGGAACAAAGGATCTGGTCCTAATCTCCGGAGAATTTCTTCAGGCCATTGATGCGGTTCGGAAAGCTGATCCAGTGAGTAATCCAGTTGGTAAGTTTCCCGTAATCCAATGTCTATGAGTGACTGACGGTCATATACATTAAATGCACCAACAGTTGGTACGAACAAAACTCTAAAAACTATAAATATTAACAAAAGTAAACACAGTCTCGACGGAGCGAACAGAAAGGCAGCCGGTCGGAGCAGCGCCATCCCACGCAACTCCCAGAACTGTCACTCTCCTCCCTCGAATATCATGCAGTATCTGTCTCTAATCCTTTCAATCTCACCATTGTTACACTCTATCGCCCTCCAGGTCCCCTCGATCACTTCACAGATGAGCTGGACATGCTTCTAAGCTCCTTACCGGAAGATGGTACCCCGCTCCTTCTATTGGGCGACTTCAACCTGCCTGACTCATCTCAGTCGGTCCCAGTGGTCTCCCTCCTACAACAATTTGACCTGACTCCCACTGCCATGCCTCCCACCCACAAAGCAGGCAACTCTTTGGATCTCATATTTTCCCGTAACTCCAGCATCATTAACACCACGGTAACTCCCCTACATGTATCTGACCATTCCTTCATATCCTTCTCACTAACTCTCATGCTTAACCGAAAAGTCTTCACCCCAACTCAAACCGTCTCACTCAGACGCAACCTGCCCTCCCTATCCCCCTCCACCCTCTCCTCTGACATAATATCCGCTCTACCTTTGAGTGACACCTTCTCTGCTCTCCCCACAGAGATGGCAACCTCCACCCTCCTCTCAGCCCTTGCAACCTCCTTCGACAAGCTCTGTCCCCTCGTTGAGAAACCTGCCCGCCGTTCCCCACCAAGTCCATGGCTGACGGATGCAGTGAGAGAACAAAGACAGGTCCTGAGAGCGGCTGAGAGGAAGTATAGAAAGTCACGCCTCACTGCTGACATCGACACATATCACAACCTCTTGTTAACATTCTCCAAAACCATTAGTAATGCCAAAGCTTCTTTCTTTCACCATAGGATCGAGGCCTCTGCCAAGAATCTTCGCAAACTGCATGCTACCATGTCCTCCCTCCTCACTCCCCCCCCCCCCCCCCCACCTCCTCCTCCCTCATCTTTTTCTGCCGAAGACTTTGCGATCTTCTTTGAGGAAAAAGTGGAGAACATCCGCAGCTCCTTCTCCCAACCCCCACCCATTCCAAACACTGAATCGAGAACCTCATCCTTCACTCTGTCATCTTTCTCTCCCATTACAGAAGCCGAGACCCTGACACTGGTAACGTCGAACCGTCCGACTACATGCCAGCTGGACCATCTACCCTCCCCACTCCTCCAGACCATAGCACCGGACATCCTCCCATTCCTAACTGCAACCATCAACTCCTCACTCAACTCGGGGGTGGTCCCCACCTCCCTAAAACAAGCCAGAGTCACGCCCCTCATAAAAAAACCAACCCTGAACCCCACCGTCATAGCCAACTATCGCCCTGTCTCTCTTCTCTCCTTCCTTTCTAAAACACTTGAACGTGCTGTATCCAACCAACTTACTGCTTATCTCTTACAGAATGACCTCCTAGACCCCAATCAGTCTGGCTTCCGGACTGGCCACTCCACAGAAACGGCCCTCATTGCCGTCACAGAGCAAAAGCGAAAGGCCTCTCCTCTGTCCTGATTCTCCTAGATCTATCTGCAGCCTTCGACACAGTCAACCATCAGATCCTCCTCGCGGCCCTCGCAGGAATGGGAGTGGCTGGATCTGCGCTGACATGGCTGACATCATACCTCAATGACCGCTCCTACCAAGTGTCATGGAGAGGGACTCTGTCGGCCACCCGCCCCCTCCGGACGGGTATCCCTCAGGGCTCGGTCCTAGGACCCCTTCTCTTCTCCCTCTACACTAAATCACTGGGTAACATTATCACGTCTCATGGCTTCTCATATCATTGTTATGCCGATGATACTCAACTCTTCCTCTCCTTCCCTCCCTCAGATATCCACGTCTCTGAGCGGATCTCGGCCTGTCTGTCCGACATCTCCGCCTGGATGACGACCAACCACCTCAAACTGAACCTAAGCAAAACAGAATTGCTCCACCTGCCGGCCAAATCCTCCCCCCTGACCGACCTCTCCATCACAGTCGAGAATGCAGCTGTGACCGCGTCGCCGACCGCCAAGAACCTTGGTGTTGTCCTCGACGACCAGTTGAACTTCTCTGCTCACATCGCAGCGACAACCAGAACCTGCAGATTCCTCCTGAGCAACGTCAGAAGGATACGCCCCTTCCTGACAAAAGAAGCCACCCAACTCCTCGTCCAATCAACAGTCATCTCCCGCCTCGACTACTGCAACGCACTGCTAGCTGGCCTCCCGGCCACTGCCACCAAGCCTCTTCAACTCATTCAAAATGCAGCGGCCCGCCTGATCTCAAACCTACCGAAGTCAGCCCATGTCACCCCACTTCTTAGGGACCTGCACTGGCTCCCCATTGCTGCACGTATCCGCTTCAAGGCCCCCGACCTAGCATACCGTGTGGCAAAGGGAACCGCTCCCGCCTACCTCCGGTCAATGGTCTCTAACTACACACCCTCAAGACCCCTACGCTCTGCATCTTCTGGCCGCCTCAGATCTACTCCTATCCAAGCTCCCGGAGGGTCATCAAAGAGAAGCCGCCTATTCTCAGTCCTTGCCCCACAATGGTGGAATGAACTACCCATCCCAGTTAGGACAGCCGAATCCCGTCCAATCTTTCGCCGTCGACTAAAGACTCACTTCTTCAACCATTATCTGAAATGATAAAAAAAAAAGAAAAAAAAATCTAACCCCGACTAACCTTAATGTCATGCACTTGTCCTAATAAACTAACCTACACTGTAACACGCAACACTTTGATGAACATTGTTACTCAGCTGATAGAGTTATACCCTTCTTGCTGTCTTGTCGCACAGAACTTGTAAGTCGCTTTGGATAAAAGCGTCAGCTAAATGACTAAATGTAAATGTAAATGTAAATCTACTCCCCTCATTTTGGGTCGCCCCTGGCTTGAACTTCACAACCCTCATATTTGTTGGTCCACTGGGAGAATTCTCGGTTGGAGTGTGGCCTGCCACGCCAACTGTTTACGTTCGGCCTCGACTCCTCCCCATGGTCCAAAACCCGACCCGCGTCTCCGGATCTCCAGGGTGTTCCCCTGGAGTATCATGACCTTGCTGCTGTGTTCAGCTCCTCTTCCTTCTCATCGGTTGTATAACCTGTCTATGCCTGAGAAGGAGTCAATGTGGGAGTACATCCGTGAGTCAGTGGCGTCGGGGCTTATCCGTCCTTCTTCCTCCCCTGTGGCAGCAGGTATTTTTCTCGTGAAGAAGAAGGATGGAGGGCTCCGCCCTTGCATTGATTTTTGACCCTTAAACGCTATCACGTTGAGAAATAGTTACCCTTTACCTCTTATGAGCTCTACTTTTGAACCCCTTACCCATGCCACCGTTTTCACCAAGCTTGACCTCCGGGTTTTTATTTCCCGCCTCCCAAAAGTGCAGAGGTGATATAGTTTTACAAAAAATGTGAAAAGTGAAATTAACCTAAAACAAAATACCCTATACTTACTATATCTAACAAAAGTGGAAAAAGAGAAAACAAATAAACAAAACACAATATACTTAATACTTAACACTACACAAAGTCTAAATACACAATATACACTACTACTTCCACTACAAGCAATATCCACACGTTTTACTAGGGATTCCGGTTACCTTCACTGTAACTCAGTCCATTCAAGACTGACCTCCCTGGGCCAACGCAGCTCCCTTGTATCCAATAGCCGCTCCCACTAGGCTTTAAACAGGATGTACATATTATTATTCTTATTAACACATTAAACCAATTCCTACACACAAAATATATATCCTCCACTATATCACATAACTTCCAACTGCTTTAAATTACAGATAACCAAGTAAACAGTACAATACAATAATATCGCTCACGTGACGATTACCTTGTGCCAACCCCTCCCATTTAAACTGGTGGATATGTGTGCTTCTGCTTGGCCAAACACGTCAACCTAGGAGTGCAGAGCGAAGCGAATGCATCATGACTGTGAGTAATAAATGTGATGTGATGTCTTGCTGTATGAACGTCATTCTGCTATAACAACGGAAACGGAATGAAATGATTGTGCGCATTCAGACATCCTAAGAAAGATGACAGGAGGGAATGTTTGGTGTGTGTGTGTTGCTCCGCGGCATATGGCGTGTGTGTGTTTCCATGTGCGCTGTCCACATGAAACGCACCACATTACATTATAAGGTTATATGGTATATGGAAAGACAGACAATGAGTGTGTGTGTATGTACAGTATGCGCACTGCCCGCAGTCAGTGACGGAGCCGCACCGTCACAGGGCCAGAGATCCATTTCTGGTGTGGTCTGACCACAAGAATCTCACGTACGTCAAGTCCACCTGGAGAGTTAACTCTCGACAGGCGCGTTGGGCCCTGTTCTACAGCCGTTTCAATTTCACACTCACCTATCGCCCGGGGTCACGAAATCCGGAGAGTCCTGCTGAGGTGAATTCCGATACTATCCTTCCCTCCTCCAAGGTGCTAGGTGTAGTGACTTGGGTGCTGGAGAACAGGGTCCGAACCGCCCAACACGCTTAACCAGACCCCGGTAATGGACCCCCTAACCGATTGTTTGTTCCTGACCTGGTGCGGTCAGAGGTTATTGAATGGGGTCACACCAGTCAGTTCTCTTGCCATCCTGGCGTCGGAAGAACCCTATCCTTCCTGCGGCGGAGTTTCTGGAGGTCAACCATGGAGAGAGACATTAGAGAGTACGTGGTGGCCTGTCCGGTTTGCGCCCGCAGTAAGGCCGTTCATCGGCCCCCCGCCGGCCTCCTACGTCCGTTATCTGTGCCCACCCGTCCATGGTCCCACATAGCACTGGATTTTGTTACTGGACTCCCAGACTCCCTGGGTAAGACTGTTTTTCTAACCATTGTGGACCGTTTTTCCAAGGCAGTACACTTTGTCGCGTTGGAGAAGTTACCGTCCTCCGCTGAGACCGCAGAGCTCCTTGTGGACCATGTGGTGCGCCTTACACGGTATGCCCCAAGACATTGTGTCCGACCGGGGTCCGCAGTTTTCCTCCCGGGTGTGGCAAGCTTTCTGTCGAGGGATGGGGGCCACCGTCAGTTTATCCTCCGGTTACCATCCTCAGACGAATGGACAAGCCGAGCGGGCCAACCAGAGTCTGGAGACTGCTCTTCGCTGCATCACTGCGAACAATCCAGCATCATGGAGCAAGCATCTTTCCTGGGTGGAGTACTCCCTCAACTCCATGACCAGCGCAGCTACGGGTATGTCCCCCTTTGAGTGCTCATTGGGCTACCAGCATCCTATGTTTTCCTCCCATGAGTTGGAGATTGCCGTGCCGTCCCCTCACGCCCATCTCCAGCGTTGTCTCCGGGTGTGGGAGACTGCCCGCAGTGCTCTGGTCAAGGCTACGGAGCAGGCCCAACGGAGCGCTAACCGCCGATGCATCCCAGCTCCCGTTTACCACCCGGGCCAGCGTGTCTGGTTGTTGGCGAAGCACCTGCCGCTTCAAGTCCCGTGCCGGAAGCTGGCGCCTCGTTACGTGGGACCGTTTGAAGTGGATCGGATCATCAACCCCTCCGCGGTACGTCTTCTGTTACCCCCCTCTCTCAAGGTCCATCCCGCGTTTCACGTCTCCCTACTCAAGCCTGTGTCGGAGAGCGGCTTGTCTGCCCCGGTTGCTGCGCCCCCACCTCCGCGGGTCCTACAGGATGGTGACCCGGTCTGGACGGTGAGGAAGCTGATGGATGTCGGCCGTCGGGGTCGGGGTTTCCAGTACCTCGTGGACTGGGAGGGGTACAGTCCAGAGGATCGCAGTTGGGTCCCCTCCTCGTACCTGGCCGATCCGGCTCTCCTGGAGGATTTTTTATTTTTTTTTATCCACTTTTTCTCCCATTTTTTCTATATTTTCTATATATACCCTCCCCTGTCACGAACGCTGTTTCTTGCCTCCCACAAGCCGGCTGCAATGTGGACTAAGTCATACATAGCACAAGTCCCCTCCGGTACTTGAGGTAACAGCAGTCGCATCTTTTCACCTGCGCAGCTCGATCTCTCAGTGTCGAGGAGTAACGCGTGGGAGGCTCACGCTGCCCCCGACACTTCCTGATTCTACTGCGCAGGCGCACCAACCGACTTGTAGGAGTCGCTTGTTCACAACGTTCGATCCCCACCCTTCAGTTTTCCCTCCCCGTAATACGGCCAATGTGTATTACTGCGGACGACCAGCTAAACTGAAAACAATGTGGAGAGCTGGATTCGAACACGCGAATCCTAGCGTCTCCACACTGGTGGCGAGTGCCTTGCCCACTACACCACCTAGCCGCACTCTCCTGGAGGAGTTCTATCGGCAGAATCCTGAGGCCTTGGGAAGGTCGCCCGGTGTCTCCCGTCAGAGGGGGGGTACTGTTGTGAGGGCTGCTTTTGAGCAGGTACCTCAGCCTTTTGGCTCCCCCCTGAGGATGCGTGGCGCGTTGACACGACCCAGAGGCGTACGTCTCTCGAGACGTTCACGTCTCACGGCTGGTGCTAATGAACAATTAGAGAATGCTGCCTCTTCCCGGACTATAAACACCTGACCAGCCCCAGCAGTCGAGGCGAGTTCGTTCTGTAGGAACAGTAGGTTTGTTGCGCCTTAATTATTTCCTTTTGACATTTCTGTCTAACTTAGTTCTCGTTGATTGTTGTCATTGATTTGTCTGCTACCTAACCTCGTTGTTTTGATGCGCGTGTTCCAATGTTTGTAACCCTGACCTTGTTTTTCTTCTCCCCCTCCTGCGTGGGTAGATGTTTACTGGTCAACTAATATCGTGTCTCTTTTTCTCTCTTCCATCTAGTTTGGAAGACGCCGTCTCGGATACTCGTCGAGTTCATCCGCCCGTTAATTCCCTTGTTATTTTCTCCCCCCCCTGCCTCGCCAAGTCCCTCGTGTTATTTTCCCTCTCGGGAATCAGTTATTGTTTTGCCCCGGCGTTTTTCAACACGGTAAGACTTCATTTACATATTAGTTCAAGTTTCAAGTTTCTTTAATAGTTGTCATACAGAAGTACAGAATACTTTTATACAAAATGCTTCTTACTGTTACGCTCCAGAGACTGTGCAAGACAAGATAAGTATGAAATAAAATAACATAGTATAGCATGTAAATTAGAAGTAAAAAAAAATGAGGTCACAGTGTACACACTTTAAGTACACACACATAGTCTGCTACATCACACATACTTCGGGTTTTAACACACACCTCATAACCCAGGTCCCGACCTGCTGACACTACATTTCCACCGTTCATTGTTTCTATGCCTTGTACATTTTTTCGTATTGTTGAATTTGTCTCTGTTTGTAAAAATAAATACACGCTTGTTTTAGCGTTTAAACTGTTGGACTGTTTCACTCTCTTATTTGGGTCCCGTTCCTCTGTTCCCATAACAGTTATCGCATCTGGGCCTGCAGCTTTCCTAGTATTTATTCCCATAAACGCTAATCTCACACTGTGTTCCGTCAATGAGAGAGTGTGTGTCCCCCCCCCCCTGGATGAACCCTCCCTACCCGCGGCAGCCGGCGCATCAGTGGCCGGTGAGCTAACGTTGCCACTGCTCGCCCCAAACCTGGCGTAAAAAGAGTTGAGTTCATCCGCGAGAGAGGTATCGGCACTCACTATTGAGGGGGGGCTGACTTTATAATCAGTTATCGTTTGTTCTCCCCGCCATAAGCCTCTCGTGCCGTTCTGTGCCATCTGTGTCTCCATCTTGTTCGCATATTGCCGTTTTGCAGCCCGAACCTCTTTGGGTAGCATATAAGCTGCTACCTTGTACTCTTCCATACTTCCCCATGCTCAGCCCGAGTTCAAGTTTCAAGTTTCTTTAATAGTTGTCATACAGAAGTACAGAATACTTTCATACAAAATGCTTCTTACTGTTACGCTCCAGAGTTGTAAGCAATGGTACAAGCATTCAGCAACACAACACAGCCCAGCTGTCAGAAACTGTACATTGAGGGGGTTTGAATCACTGTACATTGAGGGGGTTTGAATCAAAGCCCTATCTAAAGTACTCAAGCTCTACTGTCTTTAACTATAAATGTTTACACTCCCCGCTTACTGTACCATGTTCTACATATAGAACCTCATCTCATGCACCTTGTTGTGTATCCTGTTTCTTTTTCCTCATTATTATATTCAAGTTAATTATATTGTTTACACTGTCTTTCTTCTATTATAACCCTGCCCATTTGATGTTCCCAAACATTTTGGGAACATCATATTCAGAAAGTATCACAGAGACTATCTATTTTTTTGTGCAATCGAAGCTGTCTGTGGAATGTGTGTGCTGTTTCCCATTGGTCACATCACAGCACGGAGGGGCGCCCCGCTACAAGCCCCCTTTCATGCGTGCATGAGGACACATAATAACGATAATCTAGCGTGATGAGCTAAACCAATCAGAGAAGGGCTTCGCTCAACCAATCAGAGAGGAGCTTCGCTCAACCAATCAGAGAGGGGCTTCGCTCAACCAATCAGTAGAAACAGGCGTCAGCCAATCAGAGAGCGTCTCCGAGAAATGCGGCTAGGTTTCGAAATCACGCCGACCGGAGCGCCTATAGCTTATTTCCAGCGGAAGAGTGCTGCCGAGTGCTTCCGCGTTTTCCCTGATTGGCTGCGACACGGCCCGCGGCAGCGCGGCAGCCGCAGAGCGGAGCGGCAGAGCTTGCGGCATTATGTAGCCGTAATCCCTGATGTTTTTCATTTGACGCTTAGCTCAACTGGCAGCGCTGCGGTCCTGCGGTCCGTTGTTGACAAGTTCGAATCCCTTCGTTTTTTTTTTTTTTTTTTTTAACATGCATTATTTCGCCGGTTAAGTTTAGGCATGTTAACTTAAGGTTAAGGTTAAGGTTAGGCATTGTTTCGGAGTTGGTTAAGGTTAGAAGGGTTAAGTTTAGGCGCTGTTAAGGAGCTGGTTAGAGTTTGTCTTAGAGAATGGCAATATTTTTTCGGAGTTGGTTATGGTTAAGGTTAAGGTTAGGCATGGTTAAGGTTAAGGTTAAGGTTAGGCATTGTTTCGGAGTTGGTTAAGGTTAGAAGGGTTAAGTTTAGGCGCTGTTAAGGAGCTGGTTAAGGTTAGAGTTTGTCTTAGAGAATGGCAATAGACAGCCTATTTCCGCGCTGCAGCGCGAGGCAATAGACAGCCTATTTCCGCGCTGCAGCTCTCTCGCGCTGCCGTGGTCACATGGGCGTCATGGCCAATCAGAGAAAACGCGGAAGCACGCGACGCACTCTTCCGCTGGGAATAAGCTACACGCGACCGGAGCATGCCCCAGTCGACGTCCTCCAGTGCGTCTTCTAGCGTGGCCTCTGAGCTCTCGGACCACTGCTTCACCTCTCGCGACACAGCAGCCTCACAGGCTCTCCACTTGTAGCAGGGCAAAAGAAAGATGGTGTCGTGGTCAGATTTAGTTCAAGTTTCAAGTTCAAGTTTCTTTATTAGTTGACATGCAAAGATACAGAATACCTTCACATGGAATGCTTTTTTCTGTTATGCTCCTATGAGGATCATAGGACGCTTGGATCATACACATACAGCTCATTACAGTAATATTCCACAATTATTACATTTTAGATAGTAATAATGGTACAGAGCCTTGAGACAAACATATGCATATTCACCACCGCAAACAGACTGGCAGCCGTCATAGGCAGCGCCATTTACGGAAGGAGGGGGGAGTGGGTTGGGGTTGTTACAGGGCTGTAGGGGGGGGGGGAGTGACCCCTCACACGAGGCAGCCGACAGTGCAGCGCCAATGCAGAGGAAGGGGGGGGGGGGGGGGGGGGGGGAGGTGGGGGGGAGTGCACAAGCCAAGTCCTGGGGGGGGGGGGGAGGTGGGGGGGAGTGCACAAGCCAAGTCCTGGGTGGGGGAGGTAGGGATTGCGGGTGGGGAAGCCGCTCGCCACTCTTATCTCCCAGAGGGCCTTCGACTCCAGCAGCTCCCTGTTTCGACCCTGGTCCAGGAATTTGTTTTGGCTGACTGACTGGCCCATTTATCCCAGCCACGTCACTTTAAATTTGATTTGAATAGAGTGAAATATAACTCTATTGATTTGAGTGGAGTGAGTTTTAACAACTCCGTCCAAATGACTGAATGCATTATTAGTCCAAGTGTCCAAGTGTCTTATCAGTTCATTTTGATAGATCCTGTGCGCGGTAAACAGATCCAAAATCTTCTTAATGCAGTCCAAAAGCTTCGCTAATCCAAAAATGACCACGTCTTCAAGTTGGTAGCCTGATTATGATGTCCCAATATGCAGAGAGGGTTAGCCTTATTCTGCTTCTTGAAGAAAATATGCAATCCACTGATTAGATCCATTTAGAGTTGATTTGAGTATAGTCCGGCCACCGGCACGAAGCAGAGCATAGCAGCGTCGGGCTCCACGGAGCAGTAGAGGCGGCGGTAGGAACGGCCTTGAAGGCCTAGGGAGAGAGGAAAGAAATGCGACTTGTCTCTGCAAGAGGTGGGAGGCATTTACCTAGCGGAGGTGCTGGTACTGCCTTATAGCCCTGTTTGAAAGGGGTGTAGCAGTGATCCAACATATTTCCTCCCCTAGTGGTGCAGGTGATGTGTTGGTAAAAGTTTGGCATAACTTTTTTTCAATTAGCCTTATTGAAATCGCCGGCTACGATCATAGCCGCGTCTGGGTGTTTGTTTTGGTGCTGGTTCAAATAGTCATGTGTTACGTTCTGGACACCGACCTCGGTCGGTGACCACCCACATTCCTGGCATATGTCACTGGGCTTGTCACCTGTCATTTCCCTGTCAATTAGTGCTGTCACTTAGGGGTGGTTCCTGATTGGCTGTCACGGGGGTGTGTGTGGAATGTTGGTATTTTGTCTCTATTTAACATACCTCTCTTCTGCTTGTCCATTGTCAGGTCTTCACTAATTGCGTTCGGGGATAAAGCGGACGGTTCTACTCTGGACCTCCAATAAGCTCCCATTTACCTTATTTTACACTTGTGCTATTAGCACTTGTTCTCTCTTAGAATTTACTCTGTGTTCTTACTATTAAAGTCGAACCTGTTCAAGAGTAAACACTCTCTGTCTCTGTGATTGCCTTCACCCATTGGAATTCACCTACCTGCATTCTGTCAGGTTCGACTTTAATAGTAAGAACACAGAGTAAATTCTAAGAGAGAACAAGTGCTAATAGCACAAGTGTAAAATAAGGTAAATGGGAGCTTATTGGAGGTCCAGAGTAGAACCGTCCGCGTTATCCCCGAACGCAATTAGTGAAGACCTGACAATGGACAAGCAGAAGAGAGGTATGTTAAATAGAGACAAAATACCAACATTCCACACACACCCCCGTGACAGCCAATCAGGAACCACCCCTAAGTGACAGCACTAATTGACAGGGAAATGACAGGTGACAAGCCCAGTGACATATGCCAGGAATGTGGGTGGTCACCGACCGAGGTCGGTGTCCAGAACGTAACAGTCATGTAGGTCTGCCAGAGCTTTGGAGGTATCTGCTTGCGGTGGGATGTATACTGCTGTTGTTATTATGGCTGTGAATTCCCGGGGGAGATAAAATGGGCGACAAAGGATGGATAAATGTTCAAGGTCCGGCGAACAGGAGCGGGAAATAATCTTCACCTCCTTGGGGCTGCACCAGCCGTTGTTCGTCAAGAAGCAGACCCCTCCACCTATGGACTTTCCCGACTCTTCTGTTCGGTCAGCGCGGAAGACAGAGAAGGAATCAGATGGGATGAAATTATGATCCAGTGTTGATGGCTTCAAACATATTGCAAGATGAGATAGTGCTAATTTCCAACTGGGTAAGTGAAAATAAGTTAAAGTTAAATGTTGCAAAAACCAAGAGTATAATGATAGCCTTAAAATATACATCTAGATCAAATCCTAAATTAAATCTAGTTCGGAACTGTGCTGATATCGAACAGGTCAGAGAGGCAAAACTGCTGGGTGTTGTAATAGATGAAACACTTTCTTGGTCGAAACACATTAGCAATATGGTGGCTAAGATAAGCTGTGGTACTTCAATGATCAGAAGGTGTAGAAATCTGTTGACTAATGGTACAGCAAAGCTACAATCTTTGGTATTATCCCGCCTGGACTACTGTCCTACTATATGGTCTAATGCCTCTAGGCTTGATCTGAACAAACTCCAGCTCGCTCAGAACAGGGCGGCATGCCTTGCTCTGCGCTGCTCTGTGGGGAGTAGTGTTGGAGGGATGCATGCCGCACTCACCTGGATGACAGTGGAACAGAGGATGGCATGTAGCCTGGTAACTTTTTTGTTTTAATATCTGTAATACTGGGAAACCGGAGGGTTTGCACTCACAACTGTACCCAACTAATATGAGACATGTATAT
Organism: Notolepis coatsorum; assembly: GCF_963971535.1. NCBI lineage: Eukaryota > Metazoa > Chordata > Actinopteri > Aulopiformes > Paralepididae > Notolepis > Notolepis coatsorum. The sequence continues at coordinate 81,747,848 of NC_140171.1, read as the reverse complement.
AACACAAGGCAAGCATTAGATTCATGCTTTACTTTACCTCTACCAAAAGCAAATGCTCTGAAAAAGACAGTAATGTATAGAGCAGTTGCTTATTGGAATAATATACCGAGAAATATAACTATGGTAAGGAACAAATTAATGTTAAAAAAAAAGTTAAAAATTGCGCTCATGAATAATGAGTTACATTTTGGTTGTTGACTTATTATGGAAATTTATCAAAACTGCGGCTGGGTGGCGCAGCGGAGATTGCGCTCGTCACCAATGCAAGAGACTCCGGTCTCGAATCCGGGTGTCAGCATTGCCTCCGGCTTGGTCCGGCCGTCATACTGGCTCAATTGGCGGAGTCAGCGGGTGGAAGTCGATGGGTGGTAATCTGGACGTTGTGGACAGTGACTCCTACAGGTTGGTTGGGGGACGCCTGCACAGCAGAGACAGGAAATGGCGGGGGTAGTGTGAGCTGCCCACACGTTACACCTTGCCAATGAGAGTCCGCGCTGGCAGGTGAAAAGATGTGACAGGCTGCCTCCTTGTGTATCGGAGGGGACACGTGATGCAAGGCTTCTATCCTCCCTACAACCGACCAGTGGGGGGCATATGCAAGCAATGTTCAAGACAGGGGAGGGGAGAATTGGAAACACGAAATTGGGATGGGAGAAAAATAGAAAACAAGGAGGAAAAAGTGGATAAAAAAAAAGAATCCCTCAAAACCAGCAAACGGTCTTTATCGGGGTATACCCCGATAGACGTTTCAGAGTAAATTACCACAGGTGTGCCACATTGGAATTGTAATCACATTGGAATTGGAATTGAATTGCAATCACATGGGAATCCTGTTTTGTTGGATGGTGAACATGTCAGAGTGAACTATCAGTCATAGACAAGTAATAATGGGTTGAGGTATGAGACTACTGTAGATACGTTTGCCATGTTGGCAGAGACACAAAAAAGGAGTCACTGCTGATGAGTGTAAGATCGATTTGGTATAGAACCCTTGGATATACAATAGCATGCTGCCCTCTTATCACACATGTGATCCAGACTTGGCGTGACACTCAGAAAGTGGGTACTAAACGCCATCAATGGCACATGCATTCCCCTCTATTTAATAACAATCTTCTCCTTATTGGACAACAACCTATTAGGTACCCTAGATGGGAAAAGAAAGGCATCCACACGTTGGGGGATATCTTCGATAACTCTGGTCTCCGCTCTTTCCAGGATCTATCCAACGGATATGATCTCCCCGGAACCTCCTTTTTCTTTTATTTACAAATAAGAGCAGCTCTGAAGGCTCATGGCGTTCCATGGGACGCTCCACTAGTGCATCACCGCTTTCACAAATTATTTTATAACAAAGAGACATCGAGAGGCTTTGTTTCTGACTTTTATCGCCATTTACTCATGTCCTCGTATAAAGACCTCCCCCTGGATACGATTTGGAGAAAGGATGTCCCGGAGTTGGATGTAGATTTTGATTGGGATGCAGTCTGGGAAAATGTTCGGTTATCCTCACACAACCCAGATCACCAACAGATTCATCTAAATTTTATTCACAGGACTTATTTAACCCCTAGATGATTGAATTTAATGGGTCTCAGACCTGACTCTCTATGTACCTTGTGTCTGTTACGTTCCAAGGCCCGGTCCTGGCTGGACCGGGCATGAGAATAACATTGGACAGTGCTCTCCTCCTGACATTGGCTCCCTACCTCCCTCTGGTGACCTAAGCCCGATGGTGCGGTCTGCCATTTTATGTTGGTTGCACATTATTGATTGGATTTCTAATATTCTGTTATCCTGGGCCATCCCTGTCTGTGTTTGATGTCACCCCCCTGTTGGGTTGTTGTGTGTCATTGCCTTAGTGTCTAGTTGTGTTTAGTGTGTCATTGCCTTACTGTCTAGTTGTGTTTATGGTGTCATTGCTTTTGTGTCTAGGTTGTGTTTGTGATTCTGTGTTTTGGCCAGGTGTTGATCATTGTTAATTAGTGTGGGTATTTAGGTGTCTGTCTGTCCTCATTTCCTTGTGGTGTAATTTCCTCCAGTACCTGTGTTGTCCCCGTGTCGTGCCTGCCTTCCCCGTTGATGTCTAGTGAGTCCTTGCCTGTATACTCCTGTTGTTTTCTTGTTTTCCTTCGTTGTTTTGTTAGTAGTAGTGTCTTTTATTTGTATTGTATATTGGATCAGTAGTAAACACCCCTTCTTCAAGCATCGCTCCTCGTCTCTGCCTCCGTTCCTTCTCCCTTGTCTGAAAACTGTGTTCTCACCTTCATTAGCACCCCAATCCTAACAGAATGACACCACCAGTCAAGAATGCAGCAGACAAGGTGGCCGATACCATGACGATCATCCGGAGCCTGGTGGACGGTGACGTGCAGCATTACTCACCTGCCAAGTGGGTGTTCCTGCTCCGGATGATCGACAAGGTCGCCATGGAGAGTCCGACACAGGAGCCAGCGATGCGGGTTATGGCCGACCAAGTCGCTACCCTCATGGACACGGTTAGGTCGCTGGCTAATGCTGCTAGTCAGCCGACTAGCATACAACTTATGGTCAGCCTAGCTCCTGAAGCTTACCGTGCGTCCCCAGCTAGCGCAGCTCCGCCCGTTAGCGCCGCTCCTGTAGCTAACCGTGCGTCCCCAGCTAGCACAGCTCCGCCTGTTAGTGTTGCTCCTGTAGCTAACTGTGTGTCCCCAGCTAGTGCAGCTCCGCCCATTAGCGCCGCTCCTGTAGCTGACCAGGCGTCTCCAGCTAGCACAGCTCCGCCCGTTAGCATTTCTAATGTAGCTAACCAGGCGTTCCCAGCTAGCTCAATCCCCACTGCTAGCCTAATCTCCAGGTTTACGATCAGCCTAGCATGTGAGACAGACCAGATGTCCCTAGCTAGCATTGTCCCTGCAGCTAGTCAGGTTTCCTCAGCTAGCAAGCCTCAGAAGGCTAGCAAGCCTAAGAAGGCTATTTTGACAGGAGCTACTAGTCTTTCCCCGACAGTTAGCTTAGCCTCTGCAGCTAACCAGGCATCTACAGCTAACCCAGCCCCTACTGTTAGCTTCTGCAGCTAGCCAGGCCCTCCCAGCTGACACAGCCCCTACAGCTAGCCTAGCCCCTACAGCTAGCTCAGGGCCCACGGTTGACCTAGCCCCCGCAGCTCGCAGGCCTCAGAGTTCTGGCAAGACTCTGAAGGCGGGCGGGGCTAGTGCCGCCGACAAGGCTTCCACAGCTGATTCGGTCGTCGCTGCCAGCCTGATTCCGATCGGCGTAGTCCCAGCTGTCACCGCTCCTCCTCCGGTCTCCACGCCCTGCCCGGCCTCTACACCTGCTCCGGCTGTTACGCCGGCTCCCGGCTCCTTGACTGATCCTGGCTCCCCGTCTGGTCCAGCTCTACACCATGAACGGCGCCCTGGTCCTCGCCGTGGTCTTCGCCGTGGTCTTCACCGTGATCTTCGTCGTGGGCTGCGTTGGGTCCTGCTCTGGGGGTCGTTGCCGCCGCACCTCCGTTCCGGCTCTCCTGAACCGGTCCCTAGTCCGGCGGCTGGAGGGTTCCTCGTCCTGGATCCTGCTCCGGGGTCCAGTTCCACTTCCCGGACTTCTGCACCTGTCCCCACCCCCATCATCGCGCCTCTGCTCCCAGGTCCAGCCCCCCTCCCCGGGTCTTGGTACCCATCCCCACCCCCCCTCGTCGGGTATCTGTTCCCAGGTCCTGTTCCCAGGTCCAGGTCCTGGCTGGACCGGGCATGAGAATAACATTGGACAGTGCTCTCCTCCTGACATTGGCTCCCTACCTCCCTCTGGTGACCTAAGCCCGATGGTGCGGTCTGCCATTTTATGTTGGTTGCACATTATTGATTGGATTTCTAATATTCTGTTATCGTGGGCCATCCCTGTCTGTGTTTGATGTCACCCCCCTGTTGGGTTGTTGTGTGTCATTGCCTTAGTGTCTAGTTGTGTTTAGTGTGTCATTGCCTTAGTGTCTAGTTGTGTTTAGTGTGTCATTGCCTTAGTGTCTAGTTGTGTTTATGGTGTCATTGCTTTTGTGTCTAGGTTGTGTTTGTGATTCTGTGTTTTGGCCAGGTGTTGATCATTGTTAATTAGTCTGGCTATTTAGGTGTCTGTCTGTCCTCATTTCCTTGTGGTGTCATTTCCTCCAGTACCCGCGTTGTCCCTGTGTCGTGCCTGCCTTCCCCGTTGATGTCTAGTGAGTCCTTGCCTGTATACTCCTGTCGTTTTCTTGTTTTCCTTTGTTGTTTTGTTAGTAGTAGTGTATTTTATTTGTATTGTATATTGGATCAGTAGTAAACACCCCTTCTTCAAGCATCGCTCCTCGTCTCTGCCTCTGTTCCTTCTCCCTTGTCTGCAAACTGTGTTCTCACCTTCATTAGCACCCCAATCCTAACATGTGTCCAAACGGTGCAACAGGTACATTTATGCATATGTACTGGGAATGCCCTCCTGTTGTGATTTTTTGGGAAAATGTTACATCTCAGCTCTCAGACATTTTCTCTTTGACCATACCTGTATCTCCTTCTGTATTGCTATTGAATGATCTCTCTCAATTACCGACCTCTATACAGGTGAAAAAACTCATTTTGGCCGGCCTCACAGCCGCAAAAAAATGTATTGCCTCACGTTGGTTTCACCCAGACAAACTCTGCCTGAAGGTATGGTTTCTCACCTACCTTGATGTAATCTATTTGGAGATATCCACGGCACGTGTTATAGGGGTTAAGGAATCTAATATCGCAATTTGGTTGGCTGCAGTGGCAAAGTTAAAAGAACGCATATAAGTTTGGACATTTTTGTTTTGATCTTTGATTTTGATTACTGAATAATGTATTGTGAGTGTGACTCACGTTGAGGTCCTTGGGTGAGCAGGGGGGGGGGGGGGGGGAAAGAGCGAGTGTCCATGTAGGATGATCACTGTACAGTCTGTCTCAGTTATGTGGTGTTAAGTTATTGTCCTGGGAAGTATTTTTATGTATTATTATTATTGTATTGTGATATGTTTTGTTTCATGTTAAAACAAGAAAAATTAAAATATATATATATTTGATAAAAAAAAAATAGCATGCTACTTTACTGAAAATTATTATGGTACTTGATTATGGATGATTTTATTGAGGCCATTGGGACGAGATGCTTCGTCATGGATCCTGAAGAATGAATGAGCAAAGTCAGGCAGCCCACAATGACAAAAGATTCAGAGGTTTGAGATGAACCAGGTATTGCATATGGCAACTCCAGCCATGTGGGTTACAGTTTGATTGTATGCAGGCCGTGACATGAAAAAGAGAAAGCAAATAACCGTGGCAAGACTAAGAAATGCCATTCAAGTGATTAGCAAATAAATTTGATTCTCTGAAGGTTCGGGCATGTTGATGAGCTGAAGGATAGTTAACGCCGGGGTACAGGGGCTGTCTGACACCTGTGCACACAATGACACTGTGCTGGGATGACTATAGGCACATGCAGGGATTTAGAATAAAATAGCACCCAGATTAAAATGAATAGCTACATAGGAATTAGTAGCATAATCCAAGTAAATATTTCTCCTGATGAGCTGAGCCTGTGTTATTAAAATAAGACACACTTTTGGAATTTGGAAGAAATGTCGGAGGACTTTATACGAGGGCTATCTTTGATTATGCAGAAAGGACAGGATTAATATGAGAAAATGGCAAACAGCCGCAGATGGAGCAGACCAATAATAACAGTATAACAGGAATTAGAGGATACATGTGCAAACTGCCTTAATTTCTCAGGGGATACATGTCCAAACAAGATTAGAAAACCCAAACATGCCTTCATCTCTATCTCTAACTGTAGTTTTCCCCAAACGATCGCCTGCAGCTACAGCTCATCCAGAACGCTGCTGCTGGAGTTCTAACAAGACTACATGTGTCATGCCCCTCCAGTCCTCCAGGCTTCCCATCCTCTAATACCCTTGGTTCTCCCACTCTATCCCGACCTAGCTACTCTCCCTCTCTTCCGCTCTCTTTCTCTCTGATTACAGGATGGGGTGCAGTGTCAGCCAGAGGAGCAGCCGAGTGACATCTACCAGCTAATTACCAACCCTACTTAGACCTGGCCCAGATGTCATGAGGCTGCCAGATCGTAGTTCCTTATTTCCAGTCAGTCCGTATTCTCGTGCCTTGTTCTATTTATCAGTCAGTGTTCTATTGTGCTTCTAACGTCCTTATCCTCCTTTTGCTCACAGTTCCTACCTGGCTCCACTCCCTGTTCCCTCATCTTGGATTGCCGTGAATGACCTCTGCCTGCCTGACCACTCTCTCCGTGAACATCCCTGGACTGTATGAGGACCCGCTCCTGATTACTCCGTACCGCCTCACTCCCTGGACTGTCTCTTCTTTTCTCATTAAATACACCCGACATCTGGGTTATACTCTGATTCCACATCGTCTCTGCGTGTTTGTGTTCTGGCTTAGTGAAACTGTTACAAGATGAACAACTTTTTTTCATGGGATGTTTGTGTAGTATGTTCTCTCTCTTCCAAAATGGCTGCCTGAAATAATTGGTAACTACTTTAAGAGAAAATGCCAAATGTATGTGTAGTGGTAGAGACAGAAAATCACTATATAGCATTATATGGTCCACTGTGACTTGTTTACAAGATCCGGGAATAAATAATTTTCTCAATGTTCTTCATATATTCTCATATTTCAACATAAAGCAACTGTTTCCTCTTCCAACATGGATGAAAATGCATCTTCTTTATTTTTCTTTTCTATTCTAAACATTCTGTGAGAGGCCAAAATGTTTGGTCATAGAATTTACTCTGAAATACTGCTGCTCGTCTATAAATCACTCAATGGTTTAGGGCCAAAATACATCTCTGGCCTACTTTCTCTAGACGTCTTAGATTATCTGAGACATGTCTGTTCCCTGTTCCTGGAGTTAAATGAAAGCGTATTATGCTCAGCCTACACATAGTTGGAACACTTCCAGAGGATGACTGACATATGCATACGCTGACTATTTTAAAAACGGCTAAAGCTTTTATTTTAACCACTGCCTTGATTAAATTGTTTGTTGACATTAGACATGTGTATGTATTAGACCTTAGAAGCAGACAGAAAAACGTGTTGACAAACCCAATTGCTCCACTTAATAGCTTGGAGCAAGCCAAAGCCTATGTCAGCAGTCCTAGAAGATTTATGGAGTGACCGTTTTGTTTTATAATTGTATTTTACTTGCTGATTTCTACCTAATGCTGTGTAGTATTATGCATTTTATTCTATGATTGTGAATCACTTTGGAACTGTCAATTTGAAAAGATTAATTGAGAAATCAACAGACGGTCCATTATCCGACTACTGGCAGATAGGGCATGACTTCCAGCAATGACGTTGTTTCAATTGAGTTTAAACTGCAGCATTTAGATAGGATGGATGTTCAAATGCAGACTAAGAATGGGCTAAAAGTCATGAATAAGTCATGAATAAACTATATTGATTTTGAGAGAAAAAACATTACAGCAATTCCATAAGCTCTATGGATCACAGGGAGCAACAAGAAAAGGACGACGCTGAGGTCGGAAGACAGTAGGAAAGTTGCAGCTGAGCAGTTTGGTTTTGTTTACTTGCGCTGATTTGTTTGTTAAATAAAGTACATGATCTGAATAAAACTAGACAGTTAATCATGCAGAGTCCCATAGGACGGAACCTTTATGGGCATGAAGAACCTTGAGGATCTGTTTGGCTGATCAATATGTTGCTTCTGCTATGGCACTGTTACTGACAGCAGACTGGTTTGATGGCTAGCGTCGCATCATTAAAACATGTAGTATTCCTGTGTTGTTGTACACACTATAGAGATTTACCCCAGAAATACCATAGCCTTTCTGTAGTGGACTATCATATAACTGTATGGTGAATCACAACAGTGGTCCTCATTCTCTAACCTGTTCGTAAGCACATTTGTAAATATCTTGGTAAAAATTCCGTACCAACAGATTTACGAAAATCCTCCTCCGGATTCCTAAACGCGTGAAACGGTCACCGTAACTGGCCAAAATCTTCGCACCTGGGTTCCCATTCTTAAACTGAAATGCGCATTCTCATTTATTGAATTGCATACAGACACGCCCCACCAGCTCCTTATAAGTCGAATGAGGGGTGTGCAAAATGGCGAGGGCCGTATGCAAAACAGCAGAGGTTCGGCATTGAATCTGCACCATTGCTGATCCATTCAACAGGTAGCGCGGAAGCGATTTGCGACTGATCTCAAAATGAGATTAGATTCAAATGTATTGTTATTTATTATACAGCACAAGTACAATACACCATCCAACCAGAGTGGATAAATAAATGCTCCATAAATAATGACATATTAGCATGACATCTAATTTAGTAATGTCAATACTGAACGACTGCGTGCTTGTGAAGAAATGACATTGACAAGAAATTGACATTACTAAATGAGATGTCAAGCTAATATGTCATGTTCTACAGTAGGACTTACTGCTATACCTAATAAAAACAAGTCATTCGAATAATAGCTGCTGGAACGATTATTTTTGCACTGTATACGTGTGCATGCGTGTGTGTGTGTGCTTGTGCGCTGAGGCTGCCTCACTAAGCCGTTCTCCACACATTTATTTAGTTCTAGCAATAGGACTATAAACCAACAATAAATAATATCATAGAGAAGAAGACAGTATATGGAATATTAATACATTATATTCCACTATCTTCTTCTTCTTCTTCTTTCGGCTTTTCCCGTCAGGGGTCGCCACAGCGGATCATCCGTTTCCTTCTGTTTCTGTCATCTGTGTCATCCGCCGTCACTCCCGCTGCCCGCATGTCCTCCTTCACTGTGTCCATAAACCTCCTCTTGGGCCTTCCCCTCCTCCTCTTTCCTGGCAGCTCCATCTCCAGCATCCTCCTCCCGATGTACCCCACCTCCCTCCTCCGCACATGTCCAAACCATCTCAGTCTTGCCTCTCTCACTTTCTGCGCGAACTGCTCAACATGGGCCGTTCTTCCTGGGGTGTAAAAAGTAACCAGAAATTATACTTAAGTGAAAGTATGGGTCCCGTCTCAAAATCTGACTCAAGTAAAAGTCAGAATATCTGGCTAAAAACACACTTGAGTAAAAGTCAAAAAGTCCTACTTTTAAATGTACTTAAGTACTAAAAAGTAAAAGTAATTTTTTTTTAAAGGGATAGACCAGGGGTCTCAAACTCATTCCATTGTGGGCCAAGTGTTCATTTTAACTATACATTGCACCAGGTGAGTTAGTTGAAGAGGTGAGCCAATTAGTGAAATCATCAGCTGGTGTTTAGGCAAGGCTGGAATGAAACCAAGCATACACTCTGCCCACAATGGAATGTGTTCTGCGATAGACAATGCTGAAATGAAAGAACAGAGGACACTTTTTTTGCATTAAAATTATTTAATGCACTTCTCCATTGAAGGTAAACTAACATGGACGGCATTCACATCACAGCATGAATAATATCACAATATTAAAAACAGAATGGTGTATCCTGAATAATATCACAATATTAACCACAGCATACTGGATTATCCTGAATAATATCACAATATTAAAGGCAGAATACTGGACTACCCTGAATAATATCACAATATTAACCACAGCATAATGCTGATGTGACTGTCTATTCTTCTGATAGCAGGTGTTTAATCAAAGATCCCCTCTTTCTAGTGTTGCACAAGGACCAATCAGCATGGGTATGGGTGGGTTCATTTTCCATTGATGGGGATTTGATTGGCTGTTTACCTGCGGTCGCAGGATTAATAACGTTAACGTTAGTTCGGCCAGATAAACAATTAAAATATACGAATTAAAATGGTTGGACCTGTGAGATTTGTACTTTGTACTTTGTAGGTCTGCATTTTAAATGTAAGGAGTAAAAAGCATGTATTTTTTCTCTGAAATGTAATGGAGTAAAAGTACAAAGTATACAAACCTAATAATACTAGAGTAAAGTACAAATCCTCCAAAACATTCCTTTCGTCAGCTGTCATGGCGGCACCGTCAGCTCTGACGCCAGTCACGGTAAATGCTCTGTCAATACGCCGGTCCTTTTTGTTGGTTCTTCTGTTTTTACTGTCTGTCAAATCAGTTCTCTGTGTTTACACCTACGACCGGGATACGCTACTGGAAATCAGGAAATCAGCATTTGGATTACACATTTTTGACAACCCTCTGCCCGAGGAGCTACATGCCGACGGCACCTTACCTGGCTGGGGAGGCCACGCACGGAACCGAGGCACCCGACACGAACATCGTCGCAGCAGGCCGGCATCCCCCCGCCATCGGAGAAGCCCTCCCAAGCCTGCCCTGCCGTCTCTATGGCTCGCCAATGTCTGATCACTTAGGAATAAGTTCGACGAACTTCTACTGCTGATCCAAACCAACCTGGACTTTAAGAACTGCTCGGCAATCTGCCTCAGAGACATAGCTGGATGAATCGGTGACCGACGCTGCAGTCTCCCCGCCCGGCTTCACATTATTCCGAGCAGACAGGTCCGAGGCTCTCAGTCTGAAATCGATTGGCGGTGGAATCAGCTTCATGATCAACAAGCGCTGGTGCAATAATTCCACCCTTCTGCACAGGTACTGCTTGCCCCACCTCGAATTCATGTCTGTGAAATGCCGACCTTTTTACCTCCCCAGAGAGTTCGCCTCTGTAATCCTAACAAGAGTATATATTCCACCCACTCAGTCGACTGAAGTGAGCGACAGGGCTATCAACGAGCTGTCGCGCCATATCTCCGACCTGGAACGCAAGCACGCCAACTGTAACATCACGGTGCTGGGAGACTTTAATCGCACCAATTTATCTAAAGAACTCCCACATTATAAACAACAAATCGACCGCCCCACGAGAGAACAGCAGATACTCAACCACTGTTACAACACCATAACATCCGCCTACAGTGCGCAGGTAACAGCTCCCCTCGGAAACTCTGATCACGCTATGATTCACTTGGTTCCTACCTACACTCAGAAAGTCAGGTCTGTCAAACCTCATTCTAGGAAAGTAAAAATCTGGTCAGATGATGCTATTGAAACACTTAGAGCCTGCTTTGAATATACTGACTGGTCTATTTTTAGTGAGGCCTGTGACAATCTAGACTCCTACACAGACACAGTGTCATCCTATATAGATTTTTGTGTTAATCTCCATATCCCCACTAAATCTGTTAAAACCTATGGTAACAATAAACCGTGGTTCTCATGCGATCTCATTGAGTTGCGGAGAAGGAAAAACACTGCGTTCAGGGAGGGGGACACTGAGACTTACAAAGCAGCTAAATATGAACTTAGAGCTGCCATCAGGAAGGCAAAAACATCCTATGCCACTGTGACGGATCATACTGGTCTGCGTTGTGTTTGATGTTAAATGAGAATGTCCCGAGGGGGAGTCGAACAGGGGGCTCCCGCGTCCGCGGGCGACGACACAGGCCGCTGCACTAAGAAGTGAATTCACTCCTAACTACCGTACCTATGCGTCTGTTAACACTGTTATGGGGAAGTGAGTTTAATTTACCAGCCCGCACTGCCACATTCACTCATCAATACACCTGTTTCCGTGACTGTGGACATACCCACAGGCTTCCCCGTTACACTCACCTCCCTAAACTCACGCCCCTCAGGACATCCGGGTCACTGGGCACCACTGTGACGGATCATACTGGTCTGCGTTGTGTTTGATGTTAAATGAGAATGTCCCGAGGGGGAGTCAAACAGGGGGCTCCCGCGTCCGCGGGCGACGACACAGGCTGCTGCACTAAGAAGTGAATTCACTCCTAACTACCGTACCTATGCGTCTGTTAACCCTGTTATGGGGAAGTGAGTTTAATTTACCAGCCCGCACTGCCACAGTCACTCGTCAACACACCTGTTTCCGTGACTGTGGACATACCCACAGGCTTCCCCGTTACACCACTATACTGGAGGATACATTTGATTCAAACAACACTAGGGCAGTCTGGAAAACTCTCAATGAACGAACCAATTACAAAAATAAATCCCCCCCCCCCCCCTGACGCAGACCCCCACCTCCCAGACAAGCTGAACACCTTCTTTGCCATGTTTGAGAAGCCTCTTAAAGACAGCTGGCCCACCCCACCCCCTCACCTATCCACCCCACTCACCATTGATACAGATACAATGAGGAACCTCTTCCGGAGGCTGGATAAGGGCAAGGCAGCAGGCCCGGATAACATCTCACCTGCCTGCCTCAGCTATTGTTCTGACCAGCTAGCACCAGTCTACACTGGCATTTTCACCACCTCACTCCAGCAAATGCAGATCCCAGCCCTCTTCAAACAATCCACCATCATCCCCATACCCAAGAAAGGAAAAATATCTAGCCTTAATGACTACAGACCCGTGGCCTTGACGGCAGTAGCCATGAAGGTGCTGGAACGCATAGTCCTGTCAGTTTTAAAAACACTCACATCCCCCCTGATGGACCCTCTACAATTTGCCTATCGCACAAATCGGTCTACTGACGATGCAGTCAACCTGGCACTGCACTACACCCTCCAGCATCTGGAGACCAAAAACAGTTATGCAAGGATACTTTTTATTGACTTCAGCAGTGCCTTCAACACCATCGACCCCCTCATACTGTTCCAAACCCTGACCAACATGAACATTGCCCCCTCCCTCTGTTTCTGGCTGCTGGACACACTGAAGGGCCGCAAACAAGTTGTCCGCGGCTACAACAACCTCACCTCTCTCCCTCTGACCACCAACATTGGGGTACCACAGGGGTGTGTTCTCTCCCCGTGGCTTTTTTCCCTCTACACAAACAACCTCCGATCAGCATCCCCCTCAGTCAAAACGCTGAAATACGTGGATGACACCACCATCCTAGGGCTGATCTCCAACAACAAGGAGGATGACTACCGGCTGGAGGTGGAGCGGACACTAACATGGTGCAGAGAACACAACCTTATACTCAACGAAAGCAAGACCGTGGAACTCATCATTGACTTTCGGAAAATCACACCCACTAAAACACCCATGCTCATCAATAATCAACCCATTTCAGCCACAGACACATTCAAATACTTAGGAACACACATCAGCAATAAACTCAACTGGGATCATCACACCACTCATCTACTTAAAACAGCCAATCAAAGATTATTTCACTTGAGACAACTCAAGAAGTACAATGTTAGGAAGACTCTAATGATACAATTCTACACAGCCATAATACAAAACATCATTTCACTCTCCATCACTGTATGGTACGGCAACACACCCAAACACACACTACACAGACTAGACAGGATCATCATAAGGGCATCCAAAATCATTAACTGCAAACTCCCCACCCTGGACTCCATACACAAACATCACACCATCACACGCGCACACAAAATCATCAGTGACCCCCTGCACCCAGCTCATCACCTCTTCCAACACGTCCCCTCTGGTAGGAGGTTCAGGTCACTGGGCAGTCGCACGGCTAGGTTCAACAACAGTTTCTTCCCCAAGGCCATACAACTACTTAACTCCAACTCCTCCTAATTTTACCCCCTGCTGTTATGTTATGTTATGTTATGTTATGTTTTTATTATGTTATGTTCCATGTGTCTTCTTATGTCCTTGTGGACTGTGGTGTATTGTCGCAGCTACCACCTGCACCGTGCTCGAATTCCACCGGCCTGGCCGTGTGGCAATAAAAGGAACTTGAACTTGAAGTTTTGTAACGAAGTACAGGTCGCGAGGGTGACCATTTTGGACATTTTTAACCGTGGGAATTGTAGTCTTTTTGAGGCCATTTTGTAGAGGACATGCATAGCTGTCGATCAGCGTTGGCATTTTTCCAAACTACACTTACTGGAAGATTATATGGGGTTCAAGGTTCAGAGCTCTGTATGAATTATTTCAATAACTGTTATTATTCGGGATAAAAAGCCACAAAAGGTAACGTGTTTGACAATTTTTTTAACACAGTTAGTTTCTCTTCCCTATTGTTAACATGTAGGAACAATTAGATCTGAAATTAGTTTCAAAACGGTTGCACTGTGGGGAAAATTAAAAAGTACAGTAGATTACAGTAGATTTCATTATCTGTTCTTGTGCATGCCTGGTGATATTAAATCCAAATTGAAGTCGGGCATTTGAAAGATAATATATGTATATATATATTCTATATTCTATAATAATATTTCAAATTGCATTGGTCCGGATGGGAGAATTCAGTACTGTATCTATAGAACCTTCGGTTTAATCATCTTCCCTTTATTAATTTCCTTAGATTTTTTTTACACATGATCTCAAGAGGGTACTGAACGAGATCAGTGGCAGTTTTTAATGTTTGGTCATTATTAGCATGGTGTTATTCACTGTCAAAGATGCAAAGAAAAATCATAATTCATATTCTCCTTTGTTTCATCACAATTTAAGCAAGCCTAGTAATAGACACAATATTTCTGACACTGTGAATACATTCCCTGAGGTCCATAGATGTCCCTAGATACAAAGAATATGCAAATGGACCTTGTAGAAGTGGAGCAATATTCCATTTACCTAGGTATATACTTTAGGCAAAAATATTCCACCGGTGGAACAGGTTAATTTTCATATGGGATTGCCCTCCTACCAACATGCCTCAAATTATGGGCCTTTTCTAGCAGTGTATATAGTATATACTCCATAGAGCATTTCAAAATGGGTCCAGGTTTTATTTCTGCTTCAGTGTTTGCTAATATCAATACCCAACAGGAAATTAAAAAGGGATAACCTTTTTAACCTCTGTCTCTGTCTCAACCGGTCCCATGGAGCAGCTTCATACCGTTTTCTGTCTGGCCTTCTGGGTGGCCTCTCCTGCCCCCATGGGGCATACGGCCCTGAGCAATTGTCTTGTATCTCATCCTGTATCCATACGCCTGCAGTAGTTCTATCTATTACTCAATTTCACAATTTTCTTATATACTATGATTCTACTGTCACCATGTATGCATATGCTCACTACATGTATTTATTGCTCCATCTCTGCCCATTACAAACATGGAAACTCTCTAACCCCTGTCCAACCCCCCCCCCCCCCCCCCCCCATCTCTCTGAGTGCTTGTCTCGTAGTGCTGACCAAGGTGGTGGATGTCTCGGGATCTTGGCCAAGATTGCAGTGACTGTTCTACGTGCACCACCGAGGCCATGGATCAGCTTCTTACCGTCTTCTGTCCGTGGTCTCTCAACGTGGTTTCATTGCTGGGTTAATTACTTCTATTCTATTCACATAATATGCTTACTACATATATCTATTCTATTCACATATATGCTTACCACTTGTATCTATTGCTATGTCCGCCCATCACAATCAGGTGAGCTGTCTAACGCCTGTCCCGTCTCCCCCTGTGAGTGGCTGTCCCGGAGTGATTACCGGAGTGTTGGACGTCCCGTGATGAAGACCGGGAGGATGCGACCCTCTCTGCACCGCCCCCCTGTCTCCCTGTCTCCAGCTGTCTCGTAGTGATGACCGGAGTGTTGGACGTCCCGTGATGATGACCGGGAGGATGCGACCCTCTCTGTGCCGCCCCCTGTCTCCGGCTGTCTTGGAGTGATGACAGGAGTGTTGGACGTCCCGTGATAAAGACCGGGAGGACGCGACCCTCTTTGCGCCGCCCCTTTGCCTCAAATAGATCCGCTATCAGCTCTATCTTTAATCTTTCAAAAATGTTCAGTTGCTATCGCTATCAGCTCTATCTTTAATCTTTCAAAATGTTCAGTTGCTATTGCATGCACTTATCTGTGTTTCACTACCAACTGATCGCCTGTTTTTACTGCAACACTACTATCACCAACATCTAAGAAGGGAGATCCCCCCTTGAATGTCCCTTCTAAGGTTTCTCTCCTCCACATTGCCTGTGGTGCATTTTTTCCTATTGCTAGGTTTTAGTGAGTTTTTCGTTACCTTCGCGTGGGGTATGTCTCGGAGTGTTGCATTTATTTTGCATTTATTTAAAAAAAAATTGGACTCTATGGTGTCCTTGTTTTGTTCTTGACTTATTGTCATGTTTCTTCTTGACTTGTTTAAAGAAGACGTGTCCGGCCCATGGGGACATTAACGTGTGTTGTCGGGCCTTACAAATACATTTGATTTGATTTGATTTGAAATAAACGTGGGCCTAAATTATTCCCTAACAACGCAATTCCACTGAAAAGGTCTATAGATTTCTAATTTGAAGATTCTACAACTTTAGGTTTGAGGCTCTACTTTGAAGAAGCCACACTGATGAGGTGACCTTGTCTAACCTGAGGAATGGTATTTGTTAGGGGAAGGATTATAGCCTGATGGATTTAGTATATGCTGAAATAAAGTACCTTTAGATTAAGATGAGTCCACTCTAAACAGGGGCGTAGAAGTTGGGAGGAAAGTGGACTTGACATCCCAGGGCCCCAAGCTGTAGGAGGGCCCTTAAAGCGTCTTGAGAAAATAGTTTGTTTTAAAAGGTTGTTTCAAAAGGATCAAAGGGACCAGAGGCACATCATGTGCACAGGGTCCAGAATGGCCCTGACCCTACAACTCGAACCCCATTCTGATGTAACGAGATGCAAGAGGCTGCAAGGTTTGCCAAAGTAACTCAAATCTAGATCCGATCTCGAAAATTATTGTGGATCGCTGTAGCCAATGAGTGTGGCTTCCAATGATACCCCATGTGGGGATGTGTGAATCAGGGATCTAGGTGAACACCTAAATTATTTAACAGGAAGCCAAATGAATTGAAGTCTATGAGAAAACTGAGTTTTTCTTTGTACACAGTTTACCAAAATCACTCCTAATCACGAATTTCTGAATGGCTCTTTATGAAATAAAGTGGATATGTACTACATAAGGCTTGAGGCTATGGCTCCGTCTGGATTTGTAAGCCATTCCACCTTCTGGGGAAATACTACCTCTGGACTACTAACTACTACAGAAAAACTTGAGTAACAGGTTTTTCTACAACTCAAGTTCAGACCTATGTTACTCTATTACTTTAGCACTAAAAGTGAATTTTATTTCTGGAATCAAAAACTTCAGAATGTCATCTTTCAAAACTCCTACAGTTCGGTCGGGGCGCCTGCTAAGCGCGGATTGGACGTGAGGGGGATAGTATGGTCCTCCCACACGCTACGCCCTCTCAATGAGAATCCGCGCTGCCAGGTGAAAAGAAGCGGTGATTGGCTGGACGTGTGTCGGAGGAAGCACGTGGTAGCCTCCACTCTCCCAGATGATCTGACTGTGGGGGGTAAGTGCGCAGCGATCAGGAAGGGACTGGGAATTGGCATACGACTAACATTGGGATGGGAGAAAATCGGAGGAAAAATGGAGGGGGAAAAAGACCAAAAAAAAAAAAAAAAACAACAGCTGCCACCTTCCAAACATGGTCCAGCATGAAAGTGAATAATCAGACTCGTTGGCTGTCACAAAGAAAGCATACAATATTGTCTGCATACGTTCTCCACTGACTATGTATGGTTGAACATATGTAACGGATGGTATCGTGAAGCGCAGTCAAGAAGGGCTGGGGTGAGTAGCGGTGCCAGGATGGTATCGTGAAGCACAGTCACGAAGGGCTGGGGTGAGTAGTGGTGCTATGGGTTAAACTCACTCTGACATCCTCAAAAGACGCATAGACACGGTACAAAGTAGTGAATTCACCTCTTGGTATAGCGGTCTGTGTTGTTGCACGTGGCGTGGCAGACCTGTGTTCGAATCTCCCTCGGGGCATCAAAGTTTGAGGCGACGTTATCACAACCGTTACAATGGTGCCGACTGACCCGGATGCCTTGGGTGGAGTGGAGTGAGTTTAAGGAGGGTGAGTGTAACGGATGGTATCGTGAAGCGCAGTCAAGAAGGGCTGGGGTTAGCGGTGCCAGGATGGTATCGTGAAGCACAATCACGAAGGGCTGGGGTGAGTAGCGATGCTATGGGTTAAACTCACTCTCACATCCTCAAAAGACGCATAGACATGGTACAAAGAAGTGAATTCACCTCTTGGTATAGCGGTCTGTGTTGTTGCACGCGCCACTTTTGAATCTCCCTCTGGGCATCGAAGTTTGAGGTGACGTTGTCACAACCGTTACACATATAACCTGATTCCAACTAAGCATAATGTTGAGGACAACTGAGGACAAAGGAAGCTCTACCCATGTTGTACTCATGCTGTCAGATCATGTGTCCCCAAACTACTTTTCCCTTCGTGTGTTTTTGGGAAAACATGGTTTCATTGTCCATTCTAAAAAGTGTAAACCAGAACTAGTTATACATTTATTTTATTTTCAAAAGCAGACAGTTATACTAAAGCCAGCAAAGGCACTGCACACATGCGTACATATACTCTATGGATTTGAACGAGATAAAGAGACCTGCAAAGGAACTGTGTGATTGAGTCATTCCTTTTATGAACAAACACAAGATGCTGTACCACCTATCCTGTTTCAATCATGTGACATTGACCCTGAAATAGAACCCTTGGTTGACTTACTTGACTTAATCCTCTTTACCCCGTTGGGGGGCATAGGGCGTCCACCAGAGCTCTCCATCTCACTCAATTCTGGGCCAGGGCCTTTGCTTTTTTCCAGCTCACTCCGATGTTCTTTAGGTCTTGGAGTGTGGAATGTCTCCAGGTGTTTCTCGGCCTACCGGCTTTCCTCTTCCCCTGCGGGTTGTAGTCCAAGGCCTGTCTAGTGATGTTGTTGGAGTCCTTCCTAAGGGTATGCCCTATCCAGTTCCACTTTCTCCTTTTGATGGTGGTAGCTATGCTGTCCTGGTTGGTTATCCTCCACAGCTCTTCATTTGTGGTTTTGATGGGCCACCACAGCTTGAGGATGTAGCGCAGGCATTTGTTGACAAACACCTGGATCTTGCTTGTGAGGCCCTCAGTAGTCATCCATGTCTCAGAGCCGTAGAGCAGGACAGTCTTCACATTGGTATTGAAGATCCGTAGCTTGGTGTTGTTGGAGAGTTGCTTGGACAACCAGATTGGTCTGAGTATCCTGAATGCTACTTGTGCTTTGCTGATGCGTGCCTCTATGTCCCTGTCTGCTCCTCCATCCCTGCTGATGTTACTCCCTAGGTAGGTGAAGTGCTCCACGTCCTCTATGGCCTCTCCCCTCAGTGTGATTGGATCATGTGTTTTTAGATTTAACCTCATGGTCTTGGTTTTTCCGGTGTTGATCTTGAGTCCAAGCTGGTCACTGTTAGTCTGTAACCTATCTGTCTCCTGTTGCATGTGTGTGTGGTTTTCTGAACTCTTGGTTACATTAGACTAAATCCCATTTCCTAATTCTGCCAATTATCTACGGTATAGGCCAAGTCATGGGATTTAGTGGGGAAATATCTTCATAATCTCAAAAACGTAAAAATGCCAATTTCATTGGTGGTATTATACAGTATGGATACCTTAGGAACTGTGAAATGATTTAGCAGATGCTCTTTAGTGTCTGTCTGTGAAGGAGTCAGAGTGAGTAATGAGATGGCAGGGCTGGGGAGGAGCCGTGAATCATGAATGGAACAATTCATACTATGAATAGACTGGTATGCCACTAAAACTAGGCTAAATGCTGTGTGTGTATATATATATATATATATATATATATATAGCAGGCGAGTTGGTTGATTTATTTTTCTTAGAGTACACCGTTTTTTCTTTCCTGGGTCAGTAAAAGTAGGGCAGACACAGGAGAAAAGGTTCGATGTTAGATCAACACATTTGGTTTCAGTGGCTTATAAGACAACACCGTCTCTTGTCACAATTGATATAAATATTGTTTTATGCTTAATCTATAGTTCTGAAATAGCATGTTAATGGATGTTAATGGCTATTGTTTTCAGGTTTATCATTATTCATTACAATAATTTAATATATTGACATTATATTATATACAAATGCTTGCTGACATATTACATTTATATTTTATCATTTAGCTGACGCTTTTATCCAAAGCGACTTACGAAAGTCTTTCTCTGGTGTGCATCCCCTTAACAATCGTGTGTATTGAGATGTACTGTATTGTACCCATTCTGCAATCTGTTAAAAAAATATTCAATCAATCAATCAATCAGTTTTGTACAACAAGTCAGTAGGAAGGGTACAACTCTATCAGCTGAGTAACAATGTTCATCAAAGTGTTAAGACTTGAGTGCTATAGTGTTGAGTGTATAGTATATTAGGAAGAGTGCATAAGAAGGTTATTTAAAAAAAAAAAATCCATTTCAGATATTGATTGAAGAAGTGTGACATTAGTCGACAGTGAAAGATTGGTCGGGTTTCGGCTGTCCTATTTGTGGTGGGAACTGGGAAGTTCACTCCACCATTGTGGGGCAAGGACCGAGAATAGGCGGCTTTTCTTTGATGACCCTCCCGGAGCTCGGATAGGAGTTGGTCGGAGGTGGCCAGAGGATGCAGAGCGTAGGGGTCTTGAGGGTGTGTACTAGACCATTGACTGTCAGTTAAGTCGTCAGTTAACACTTTCTCCGCCAATAACGTCATAGAACAGGTTTCAAGTTGATGCGAATTCTGCCAGATCACGGCGTACAACGTTATTCTGATCATATTTCATATTTTCGCCATGGTATTCATATTTCACTCACGGAGCCTTGGCTGATGCTGTGGAACTCAGCACAACTCTGCAACGCTTCAATACTGCCACCTGGTGGATGATCGGCGAGTTGCCAAACCGGATATGCCCGTTGGAGCTCGGTGCGTCTCCCAAATCCGTCCGGCCACTCGTATATCGTCGCAAGACTCAAGACACACACCGCAGTCGTAATATGGGAACTGGTAACACGCCACGCACGCGCACACGTGCACGCGCGCCGGACCGCCGGTACGTGCATGCGCACAGAACAGATTTTTTTTTTTTTTTAAATAGCGAAGCTGAAAAAGGTAGCAGGAACATTAGAACAGAGAACATTAGAACATATACAATTAGTCAACTGAATGCTTTGTATCTTGTTTGCTAATTCAGGTTAAAGACAGCCGATTTAACCAGCATATTAAGAGAGCAAGACTGTCTATCTGGTGTATGTTATGATGAATTGAAAATGGGGGACCCTGATGTAAACAAGACGAAAGTCTTGGTCTGCATCCCCTTAACAATTGTATGCATGTATTGAGCTGTACTGTACTGTACCCGGGCGTTGGAGGTCGTGCAGGTATAGCGAAACTAAGTTTGCTTTGGATAGGCTGATTCTGAAGCTGCAACTTTCTTCTCTTGTGGAGCGGCGGTGGCATCGTTGGTTCAGGTTGCGTTGCAGGTAGGAACATGATACTGTTGTCAAATGATCTGTTTATATCGGTTTGTATTTGCGGGCGGGGGCGTGGTTGAAGACGCGCTTTTGTTATGGGTGGCCGGGTGTACTCAAATGATCTGTTTATATCTGTTTGTATTTGCGGGCGGGGGCGTGGTTGAAGACGCGCTTTTGTTATGAGTGGCCACTGGCCGGGTACTTAGCGCACAACGAATGGATAGAGCGCATCTTTGTGCGCGCGTACTTCTGCCTCAGTGATCATCTAGTAACACGGCGTGTAACGGCGTGTGACCACGACTGCACCACTGATCATCGCCCAACGGTAAGAGTAGGCTGCTGTGAGTTTCAGCGTTTTTGTTTATTATTATCGATGCAAACTGCTCTGATCTATATATCACCCATACTACATAAATCATTTAACGACGATCACGGAATTATAAACGACCCCCCCCCCCCCCGTTCACCCGTGCAGGATCAGTCATAACGTTTAGGACCATGTACAGTTGAAATTTTTAATATAGCGTGTATCGGCAACAAATGGCATTTGATAATGTATATGTGCATTTATGCCTATATCTCACGTTCTAGGATTTACTGCAGAAAACGATAAAAACATATTTATATTCTAGACGGTATTTTTGTATGAATGTGTGAATGAAAAAGTAAAACGTTCATACATCCTGAACGATAGATAATCGATGTTGAATGGGCCATAGTAATGTCAATTTAGCAATACAATTTAAAAAGTTATAGCCCTGCAAAGAAGGTAAACATCTCCATAGGCTTAGACTGGTGGCAGTGATCAAACATTGATGGATATAAGCGTGGCAGATAAAGTGTTAAGGAACGTTTTCAAAATTGTCAAGCAATGGACATTTTTCCCAGCCAGGCTGTGCAATTATTTAGGACTTCAAGCACTCCAAATGAGCATGGAACATTTTCAAAAGTTTATGTTTTCTAGCAGCGTGTTAGTTAAGAATGTATAGTTTTATGCAATTAAGCTAAATCATATTCATCATAGGTAGCCTACAAAATTCTAAACTTACCCTTAAAGGAAAATCAACCATGATGACCATATATATATACATATAAATGTGTATGTGTGTATATATATATGTATACTGTATGTATATATTTGATTTATATTGAGTTATAATTGGATTAATTGTGCCATATTGAATCATGAAACATTCGTAACCTATAACGTCCACATAAACCATCAATCAAGCTAAAGAAGTTACCTGTATGGAGGGAAGAGGTTTTCTGTCGACTGCTTATAGACCGTTTCCTCCTCCTCCTTCTTCTTCTTCTGCACTTTTTCAGAACCCTCCCACTGTGTTTGGTTCACGCCTCAACTGTTATTTTTCTTTTGATCCACTTTTTCTCCTCCTATTTTTCTGTTTTTTTCCTCCCATCCCAATTTAGTCGTTATGCCAATTCCCCCCTCCCCTTCCTGGTTGTTGCACGCATGTGCCCCCCACTGGTTGGTCTAGGGAGCCCTGAAGTCTATCACATGCTTCCTCCGATACATAGGAGACAGCCAGCAGCCTCTTTTCATCTGGCAGCGAGGACTCTCATTGGTGAAGTGTAACGCGTGGGAGGTCACACTACCTTCACCCAGTGGCGTCATTTCAGTAAAAGCCAAGGTATGGCGAGGAGGGAGGTTGGGGGGGGGGGTGTGAAGGGGTGGTTTTGTTTTGTCAAATCAGTTATGCAATAGTCACTTTTGGTGAGTTGTTTCTATAAAATTCACTTGTATGACATTTAGGTATGACACAAGCATTTTTAATAGGGATGTCCGATATTATCGGCCTACCGATATTATCGGCCGATATCGGCATTAAAATGTGATATCGGAAAATATCGGTATCGGTTTTAAATTTTTATTTTTTATTTTTTTTATTTCTATAACCTTTATTTACCCAGGCAAGCAAGTAAGAACAAATTCTGATTTTATTTATTGTCAAAAGTATGTATAATGTTGTGTTAATTCCACAACAAGAGATATGTAATGTTAATTACCTGAAATTATTCCATTTTTTGGGGGGGGGGGTAACCCTGCATATATCGGTATCGGTTGATATCGGTTGATATCGGTATTGGAAATTAAGAGTTGGACAATATCGGTATATCGGTATCGGTAAAAAAGCCAATATCGAGCATCCCTAATTTTTAATATAGAAATGTGTCAACCACAATATTTTGCATACAAATTATGCAGAATGTAATATCATAACTGTCTATTATTTTTCTTGCAATTGAGCCAATTTTCCTTAGGTACGGTTTTGAGGTGTGTGTTCAACAGAATATAGTATCAAAAACACATTCACAAAAAGTATGGGTTACTGAATGCTGAACTGCACTGTTATAATCACTAAGCCATTGTAAGACCTTACCTGTGTCCCTGTATCACTTGTCTCTGCTGCCCTCTGATAAAAAAAACTTCTGTATGTCCATTTTCCCTATTTTTTGGCATATTTCAGTTAGTCACAGTAAAAGTCACCTAGTAAAAGTGAGATAATTGACAATATCAAAACATGCTAGGGCTGTACCGAATAGTTCGAAGCCTCGTTCATAATGTTGACATTCAAATTCTAAGTCAACATAAAAAATTGTAATACATTTTCTTTTTCTTTTTAAATTTTTAATTTTTTTTCTTTGCCAAGGTATGGCGAGTGGCATACCTTGCCATACCAAAATGACGCCCCTGCCTTCACCATTTCCCTCCCTCGCTGTGCAGGTGCCCTGACCGACCTGTAGGAGTCGCTGTTTACAATGACCAGATTACCACCCACTGTCTCTGCCAATAGACCTGTCGCTAAACCAAATACAATTTGTCCAATCATATCACAGCCAAAATCCTTGCTGGGAGAAAAGTCAGACAACAACAGAAACGCTGTGTGTAGGGCGCATCTAAACCAAACGTCTGTGATCGAAACCACTGTGAAGAGTTCAGTTTCTATGTTATTATCTACCTAATATCTGATGGTGAAACGCTGTGCGTGTGCCGTGTGGTACCTGTAATTCGGACACCAGGTACCCTGAAAGACTGGATGGAGGAGTATATTTTGTACCTTTTCCGAAGCCCAAAAGAAAACTTGATAAATGCAAGCGGTGGATTCTGTTGTGTCATCGACCACATACACAACTGAATGTGAAGACCATTTCCAAGGACACTTATGTTTGCTCAAAGGTAAGGTCAATTCATAAAGACATAATATTTGACGACATGTATTAGAAACGTAGACCAAACTATTATTTTGCTAACGTTTGACTTTGACTGCCAACTAGCTAGCATATATCCAGCCCAGCTAGCTAACATTAGCTGCCAGTCAGCCAGGTGCATAACAGTGGAAATGATGACCAACAAGGACAGTTATAGTTATAGATTTAAT
This sequence comes from Notolepis coatsorum, assembly GCF_963971535.1. Taxonomy (NCBI): domain Eukaryota; kingdom Metazoa; phylum Chordata; class Actinopteri; order Aulopiformes; family Paralepididae; genus Notolepis; species Notolepis coatsorum. The sequence goes on along the minus strand of NC_140171.1, from coordinate 81,723,209 downwards.
GTAGTGACCACCATTGATAGTATAAAGAACTGGCTAAGAGACAACAGGTTGTCACTGCATCTAGGCAACAAGACAGAATCCATATTAACACTTTCCATGCCACTCACGAGATTTCTCGTGTTTTTTTATAGGTGGTTTTTTTTTTTTTTTTTCGATCTGAAATCATATTGCATCACCCGAGCCTACCCGAGTATACAGTAGCCGAGCGGCGCCGGCGATCATTGTGGAAAAAAGCGCCCCCTGTCGTCTCCCAGATGACATAAGTGATTTTGGAATGGACTCAATGAAAATGAATGGGGAAAAAAATCCGGTACTCCACATTTTCCAGTCCACTGATCCAGCCGGAGTTACCAGAGTTCATTCTGGATCCTCAGATCCCCGCGGATCATGGAGTTCTACTGTATCGCGTTGGATCCATACACGTATCGATTTTTTCGAATGGTGATCAGGAATTGGAATATACCAGTTGGATACCATCTGATGTCAGGTAAGGACTCTATGTTATCAGTGTTAGGATAATCAGAGTAAGTTTGATGAAGTTATAAGCTGTTTTGTGAAATGTCTTCTTTCGGTTTCACTGTAAAAGTCTGCGAGGAAATCAACGGGGCGATTATCCGTGCGCGGCTCGAATGTGCTTGCGTGCACGTATAATATTGATCATCTAGCGTTTATTTGAAAACGATTCATAAAAAGGCAGACGAATATCAACGTTGTGGAATATTCCAGTAAAAGACGATTTTCATAGAATGCTCCACAATGGGCTGTTTTTTATCTGAAAACGGGTGCTTTTCTAAATGCTCTGAAACGGAAACGACGCGATAAAAAAACAATCTGCCTTGACAGCACTGACTGGAAAATAGTCTTTGATAATGCGATGGGCAGATTAGACACATAGCCATAATTTAAAACATAGATTAGGCGATATTAACGTTAACATTGGCGCAGATGGTGGCATTCAGCCGGTAAAAAGGTAAACCCGGCGTGGCGCTCAAAGTGTTAATGGGTTCAAAAATAAGGCTAAGGACAAACTTGTTATAACCACCGGAGGAACCTCTGGTGAACCTGGTGAACCTCTGGTGAACGATGAGTAATGTCTCTATGCACTTTGTTGATGAAAACAATTGTTTTTAATGCACCAATGAGCATGAATGACGCTTTTTTTTTATAAAAAAAATTTAACTGAAACATGAATACTACTACATGCACTTTAGATTATGCACTAAGAATGCTCGATGCACTTCAGATGCCATAGTGCCACTTGAAACCAGTAACAACAAGGGACAATGATGTAAATAAGTCCTGGACTTTTCGTTTTATCTCTGACAAGGCAAATACAAATGTTGATCTGTCAAAGTTGTTATGTTTGTTGTCAATAAAATCCACTTTGAGCTGCATTTTATGTATGAAATATGCTCCATAAATGAACTATTATTATTATCTGTCTATGCTTAGCTAATACTCAGCTTTTTGTGTTTTTTTTCACAGAATGAGGTGTGCTGGAGATGTTACTGCCCTCACAGAGACGACACAGGTCAACCCAAGACAGGACATGAGTGACAATGAAAGAGGTCTGATTTATGTTTTTGGACTAAAGTGAGCATCATGGAATGTGTGCAGCTTTACAATCATGTCATTGATGAACTGAATATCTCTGTGAACTCTCTCAATATATATATATCTCTTCTTGTAAAAAGTACAAAGTCACAGAAGTTGAGTCCGCTAAGTAGTAGTTGCCCTTGCATTTGGTAATAACAGTTGTGCCTCTCTGAGATGTGCATGTCTTCTCCGTCTTTACGCACATAGAAATATGTTATGGCTGCCTCTGCTACCGTCATGTCCCTTGCTGCAAAGGGACATTTCACCTCAAGCAAGCCTGGGTTGGTCTGTGGGAGCTGCAACAGTGGGAGCTGCAGCGAGAGAAACAAATTTGAAACATCAATGAGTAATTTGTCTCCTTATCCCTCTCTCCTCATTTCTTTCTCTCCTCATTCACCTCTCCCCCTCATCCCTCTCTCCTCATTCACCTCTCCCCCTCATCCCTCTCCCCTTATCCATCACCCCTCTCTCCTCCCCTCTTACTCCTCTCTCTTCTCTAAGAAGGTCAGGGTGTAGAGGAGCCTCCAGATGAGGAGCGTCGGCCTGTGGAGCAGGCTCCCCCAATGGAAGGTGGACAAGAGGAGCAAGATGAAAGATTGAGAAATCAACAAGCACAAATAGAATCACAAGTATAAATACTGTTCTGAGACATAATCAACTACCAAATAGATTAACACCAGAGGTCTTGCAGCACAGCCGTGTACCAGCCTATTTCAAATATGCCACTGGATTCACTTATGATCAATTCAACAATCTATGTACTGTGTTTAGTATACCTAGCAGTGAAACAGCACAGCAAACTTCAGTCCCATTGACATATAGCAGAAGTGATCGGCAAATTAACACAATGCCCCTGCGTGTGCAGCTCTTGCTTGTTCTTATGAAACTGAGACAAAATCATGATTAAAAAAATTTGGCATTTATGATTGATGAACGTAGTGTTGGTACTTTGTTCAACGCATGGGTGGACTACATGTTCACAGTTCTAGGGGAACTACCCGCATGGCCTCATAGAGACATATTAATGGCACAAATGCCAGGAAAGTACAGAGAGGAATTTCCTACAACGATGGCAATATTAGACTGTACAGAGTAAAAAATTCAAACCCCAACTTCCAAAGCTACTCAACCTACAAGTCTGCAAACACATTGAAATCCCTCATAGCATGTGATCCACAAGGTTCTGTAATATTTTGTTCAACTCTTTTCACTGGATCTATGTCTGACAAGAAATAGTTAGGCAGAGCAACTTTATTAAGCTAATGAAAAATCTGCTTAAACATGGCTATCTCCAGGAAGGGGATGGGCTTATGGTAGATAAAGGATTTTTAATAAAAAATTACCTACAAGAAATTGGACTTGAAATAAACATCCCACCCTTCGTCAGAGGAAAAAGGCAGATGCCCTCTACAGATGTCTGCCTGACAAAAAAAAGTGGCTGCACACAGGATACATGTTGAACGTGCTATATCAAAGATAAAGAAATTTAAAATTGTGTCAGAGAGGATCCCTAACATAACACAACCAATGGGGTAGTCCTTTCCACCTACTGCTACCTATAGGGGTCTGGTTAACGATGTAGCTTATAGGTGTGCCTCTCATTCCTCTGTGTCTTATATATTTCCTCACTGATTCCTGACTCTTTCCTAAAGGCAGAAAGATACATGTTACAATTAACTGTGTTATGCATAGTATTAACTATTCACTGTAGAAATGTATCGGATGTTGTGCCTAGGCTATTATTCTTTCACATCAAACTGCATGAAATTTTTTCTTCAATAAACTGTGAATGAGCACCATTTTGCCTTTATTACCAAATGTATGTGTTTTTATTGTGCTTTGAAACTACCTGTTAGGAGTGTAGGTGGGGATCACTTTTGCCACCACTGCAGAGGTTATAGGCTGGCCTGCTACCTTCTTCCCTCTGCTGTGGGCGGCCGACTTGTACAGTAGGCAGTGTCTTCATTTTATGCACAAGAAATGTCTAAACTGTACATGAGCCCAATGATGTGTGCACAGTACCCTGGTGACCTGGTTTCAACAGAAATGAGAAGGGGAGAAAAGAAATAGGCTACTGTTTGAGAACACTGCTCGTACTAGTTGCTACTTGAATATAGATCCCCTCTCCACTAAAATGTATCAGCAATAGTAGTAATCATGGATTATCGTCATAGTTCTTGTAATCTTCAATCAAGTCAACTGTAAGTAATGCTTGAGAGTAGCTAGCTAACGTTATATATAGCTAATGCTTGCATCACCATGGAGGTCTAAGGTAAATGTGTATCTCATGAACGTACTTTCCACTGCATATTGTAACCCTCTCTGTCTGCTTCTAGATGAAATATTTGTGTTATCTTTAAAGGCTTGCATCACAGTCAGGAAAGGGGCTGCCTGCGGCCATCGTCAACGGTCATTCACGGTCGACTTTGTTTGTCCGACTTTTCAAAGGGGGCGTGGTTGAGCGATAGGTCTATTGAGTCAGTACGACGACCGGCCAAGCCGGAGGCACTGCTGACAGCCGGATTCGATACCAGTGTATCTGCAGTGGTAGACAGACGCTTAGTTTTATTTTATTTTTTATTTATCCTTTATTTATCCAGGACTGTCCCATTGAGATACAAGATCTCTTCTTCCAGGGAGTCCTGACCAACACGGCACACAACAAGTTTCAACATAAAACAGGGCATTAAACAAAAAACATACAATTCAAATATAAATACAGAAGGCCATTTGTGCAGTGGCAAGGAGCATAATCAGATCAGCAATAGAATCAGGTAAAACAGTTACATGTTTCATAAAGGACTAATCGTAGCATACCTTTAAAAGCATTCACAGTAGGAAGTGCCTCTAGACCAGTGGCGTCGTTAGCCCTGGGCTTTCGGGGCTTTAGCCCCGGATGTTTTTCTCCTAGCCCCGGATCTAAAAAATAAATAAAAATGTTTACTTATTTTTTTGAATGTTTGTTAGTGTTTGGTATTTTTTGTTGGTTTTTAGTACTTTTAAAAATCCATTTTTAGTAAGTAGTTTTCATTTGATCCTATAATTTTTTCATTCACCAATTTGTGGACTTGTGTCCTGAAAGGCGCCTTATAAATCAAATGCATTATTATTATTATTATCATCCAGGAGGGAAAAGACACTTTGGATAGTAGGGACTGCATCTCTGCCTGTCCTGACCAGGAAACACTTTGCAACTGTGATCTCCTCTGGCAATAGTTGGATATTGTAATGTGTGGCGAGGGGTTGCATTAATTCCACTGATAGAAACTGGTCTGAGGCTGGATAACATGCCTGTATGCCTCTCATAAGTTGTTATCCAACTCATGAGAACCTGCTCTCAAGCTCTTGCAGCATTCTGTCGACGACTGGATAGAACAGTCTCTGTCTCAGCTGATCTCCTGAGCTGAGGTCTGAGCTTGTGCCACAAGATGACTCAACTACATACTCGTCAATCCTTTTCTGCTTCCTCCTTTGGCTGGTAGTATGTTCCTCAATCCAAAGGCCATTACATATGGCCTTTGTCCTGTCATACATGTCCACTGCCATCTCTGAGGTGCGATAACCTTTGAGTGTGTCCTGCACTGTGCTTTTAAATAGTACAGATATCGAAGATGTGCACTTTAACGCAGCAGCACCTGGAGCCATCCATACCCATGTCCAGTGTCCTATAATAAGCTTTAATCGAACCCTGGTTCATTTCCTCGGATAGTCCGGTTGGTTTGGGGTGGTGTGAAAGCTCATTCACTCTTGCAAGTGAACCCTGCTGCGGTTCATTTGAGATGTGAATGCAAAGCGGACCAAAGCCAGGAAAAGACCCAAAAATCAAATATTTTTTTTATGAAAAGACTGAAACATATGTATATAATGAAACACACAATACAGTTTTTTTTCGATTGCCTAAGCATGATTTTGAAAACGGGGCCCGGTGTTTCAAAACACACAATTATCAGAACACCTCAGATCCTTTGCTAAATTAAACACTTGTCAAAACCATACACTAATTTATAAAAACTACATTTTGTTACCATATGAAACACACGTTTCATATGACTTAATTCTGTTTGAACCAGTTACACACATTGCTGTGCTTAACCTAAAACACATTTAGCAATTCTACTTCTCAGTGATTAGAGTACTGTAAGTGAAGTACATAGAGAATGTGCAAATATACAATAAATTCACCAAACACTACACAAGACCAATGCTGTAGACTGATGAAAATATAATTTATTTATGTACATATAATTTATTTTTTTTGAAAAAAATTTAACCGAAAATACTAGACATTATCTCTTTGCCTAGCTGGATCTGGCTGATTTGGGAAAATGGGAGAAAATGTATATTTTCATCAGTCTGCATCATTGGTTGTCTTGTGTAGTGTTTGGTGAATGTATTGTATATTTTCACGTTCTCTGTGTACAGTACTTCACTCTCCTTCCATTTTGGTTGAAGCCCCCAATGTTGAAGCCCCCAATGTTTTCTAATCCTAAAAACGCCCCAAGTTTTACTTGCAGCATATTCCTTAAAAAGGGAGCATAGTGGGAGAATGCAGCTTTACCAAGCTCTGACTGCATCAAAGGAACATTTAAAAGCATCCCATTGGCTGCTCGTCTGGTATTAAAAAAGCAAGTATAAAATGACAGAAGTCTGGAGATATATAAGGGCAGCTTACCTACTGTAGCAATGACTTAAGGATAAAAATCAACATGTGTGATTGTCTTCTTTGGTACAGAGAGGACCATCCTAAGGACTAAAGCTGGGTTTCCAATCAGTTTTTAGTTATTGTGGGGTATACAATTTTAGCTATAGGTTAGTCTTCTAATGTTTTAAATGTATGTGTTTTTGTTGTGGCCTAACAGCCCTGGGACCATGACGGAAATAAGGGTTTTACTCTTTCACGTGTTATCCTTTGGATCCTTGTTGTGTGTTTTTAATCCATCAATAAAATAAAATAAAATCAGACAGATACAAAGTGCAGTGGTGGGTGCGAGAGCCTGCACCCGTTACAAAACGTATGGCAGTATGGTACGCAGAATCCAGCTTTTTAAGCAGGGAGGAAGGAGCATGCATATAGATCACATCGCCATAGTCTAATACAGGCAGAAAGGAACTCTGCACAATTCTCTTCCTGGCTTCAGACAGGAAACATTTCTTTATCCGGGAAAAAAAAGCCCAGTTTAGGTCTAAGTTTTCTCAGTAGGTTACCAATATGAACATCAAAGGCCATCTTTTCATCAATCCATATGCCCAGATATTTATAGGATGCTACTTTATCGAGGCATGTGTCAGAATCGGAGGGACAGCTGTATTAGCTCGAGAACGAGAGAAGGTCATGTACTTGGTCTTTTTTGCATTAAGGACCAGTCTTAGCCTTAGCAAGGAGTGTTGCAGTGTATTAAAAGCATCCTGTAGAAGCTCTATGGCCTAAGTTAAAGAGGAAGCCACTGTGTAAACAACTGTATCATCGGCGTATAAATGAAAACGTGCTGGGTTTATCCCATTTCCGAGTTCATTTATAAAGATGGAGAATAAGACAGGGGCAAAAATAGAACCTTGTGGAACACCTTTGTTTACAGTAAGAGCAGCTGAGGTATAATCTTCTACTGAAACACACTGACTTCTTTCAGATAGATAGTTTTTAAACCAGCTCAAAGCCATTTTACCAAGACCTATGCAGCCAAGCCTCTGCAGTAGCAATGCATGATCCACAGAATCAAAAGCTTTAGACAGATCAACAAACAATGCTGCACAGTCTTTTTTCTTGTCCAGTGCTTCAATTATGTCATTTGAGACTAGCATAGTTGCTGAAGTAGTACTATGGCCTGATCTGAAGCCTGACTGAGACTTGTTAAGAATATTATGGTCAGTTAGAAACTGACCATAATAGAGATTCAAATACTTTGGCCATTACAGACAGTCTGGAAATAGGGCGATAATTATTTAGGTCAGAGGGGTCTCCGCCCTTTAACAAGGGGAGAACCATGGCCAACTTCCATGAGCTAGGTAATTCACCAGCACAAAGACTGAGATTCAAAATAGAGGTTATGGGTTCTGCAGCAACTTTGAAGAAGTACGGCTCTATCTTGTCTGGGCCTGAAGATTTCTTTACATCTAGGCTCATTAAAGCTTTGTGAACCTGAGAGGTCAAGATGGGGGCAAAGGTGAACAGTTGATCAGGGTCAAGCGGCAGAGGACCTGGCTCTCCTTCTGCAGCGATCATCCCTGAGTTGCTAGAATCAAAGATTGAGCCAGCAGAAATAAAATTATTATTAAAGCTGTCTGCAATATCCATTTTGCCCTTGATTTCACTCTGATTTACCCTTAACACATTGATGGCCATTGGGGCCCGTCTAATATAATGGTAGAGGGCCAGCTTTTGTAAACAAACGTGGGGGTGTTTGTAGAGCTAAATCTATACTTTATAGCAGGGGTAGGCAACCCTAGGCACGCGTGCCTGCATAGGCACGCGGGGGCATTTGCATAGGCACAGGGGGCAGCAATATAAAAAAAAAATAAATGTATACATTTTTTTATTGTATTTTTTTTGCTCTGAAATATTATAGTGAAATATTTTGCACTGTTGTCGCATTTATCTTGTTGAAATCCTCCCACAGGTTGTTTTTACTACCACATATTTAATTGAGACCCTTTATTTGTTTATTATTTCAATTTAGCTGGAAATACATTGCTACATCATTCAGTAACATTTGCAGAGCCTTATAACAAAAACATTATTACGGTCATCATTGTGACCAGTGGGATTAATCAACTAATTTTATTATTTCTTTTTCTATTTCATTGAACATTGCACATGTTAAAAGCCATTTTTTTACTCAAAATGTGAGTATTACCAAGTCAACTTGTGTTCTTAAAACAATGACAATAAACATAGTTTAATAGGTTGAAATAATGTGGTTGTGTACTTATTTTTCTGTTAACTTATTATGGATTGAAAACTGAAAACCTTAATGCACAGTAACTGAACTCAATATTTTTAAGTTCTGGTAATTTTTTTATTTTTTTTACAGTGTAGTCTTGAGATCAATCAAAACTTATTTACACGATATACCTCACATTCACCCTCCATTCACATCCTAGTGTTCTCCATTAGGCCTGTAGGTGGAGCTATGACAGCACACGTACAGTACACACACCGATGGTGTGTGATGTGTCCAAAAATGAATGGGCAAATGTGAGTGAAATGGTCGCACTGTATGCAGCTGTTTGTCTGCATTGCATCCCCCCCCAACTCAGATTTAGGGTTGATACAACCATCATAATAATATTGTTAATAATAACAATAACAATAATGATGTAATAATGTAAAAATTATCATTAAAAATACCTGATTATGAAAAAAAAAATTACGATGCATGGAATATTGTTGAGGCACACTAGTTACAACTATATTTCAAACAGGCACTCCATGTCAAAAAGGTTGCTGACCCCTGCTTTATAGTATTGCTATCTGTCCATTCTCATTGTCAATTGAGTCCATAAACCGTCCCTTCAAAATGGCTTAAAGAGAAAAAAAAATGCATCAATAGGTTCTCATTTTATAGCGCCGTGAATATAAGCGTTATACGGGATTTGCGAGTAGTATAGTTTCTGGAAGGCTAGATATAGAGCTAATAGCTGCTAACGTTATATCCAATGGCATTTCCGTTTTACAGATGGTACAGAAATAACTCAAACTGCATATGATCGGGGCTATCCCAAAGCATGTATGCATGAAAGGGGGGGGGGGGGGGCGGGGGACGTCATTTATTATTATTGATTACCAATAACCGTGTTCGTCTAACTAGCCACATAGGCCGATCGCCTGGATGGCTATCAAAACAATGCCGGATCGGGCTGTAATTTACGTGAAAAAGATCTTACCGTGGTCCGGGCTGATCCCCCTGAGCATTTCCCCGTTATCGATCGCCATCTGGTAGATCGATATGTCCATTGGCTGATGATAAATCCCCTTATTGCATGGTGAAATCTGCTATTCGAAACGTAATCCAAGCTCCATGATGCACATCCAGAATCCTGCTACTGAAATCTCTGTTGAAAGAAAAAAAAATACTGATCCGTTCGCCCACAGGGCACACTGCAGTAGCGCGATAGCGCCCCTAAGAGGATCTGGCCGGTATTGCACCTTGTCGAATTCATAGAGTAGGGAAAATCTGCAGTGCCGCTCGGCGACCTTGAATAGGTTATTAAAATGGAATAAAAGCAATAACAACTTCCCACGGATATGTCCGTGCCTCTGTCCACAACGCATGGATTCGAAACACGGAGATCTCCGTCCTTGGCCCCCATTGTGTTAAGAGATCAGGAAGGCTGTTTGGAGTGATAGAACCTGAGGAGGATTTAACAAGTTTCCAAAACTTTGCAGGGTTATTCAAATTGTCATGCATTGCGAGATAGTAGGCACATTTAGAGTTTTGAATCAGCTTAGTGCATTTGTTTCTTAGTGTCCTATACAGATTCCAATCTAATGGAATATTCGATTTCTTTGCTTTAGCCCAGGCAGTGTCACTCTGTCCGCTGTGCTACCCGGCCGCCCACGCCTCAACTGTTATTTATCAAAATATTTTAGTCTCTCCTCATCTCTTCACCTCCCATTTTTTTCCCACCCCCAGGCAGAGCTCACGGGAGCAGAAGTGGGGGAGTAAATCAAACACGGATGAGGTTGGTCGCTGACAGAGTTGACCCGCTGGATCTCCACTGACACGGTCCGTGGCTGTCGTACAGAGGGCCAGGGAGATGGTGTGTGTCACACACTTACAACCACACTTACAACATCCCCCATGTGTGACTCACATCACCAGTCGGAACAAGACAGGCCACACGATTCGATTTATCATGCTGTGAGAAGGTAATACTTGCTTTCTGCTACGCGGGGCTGCGACCAGAGTGAAGTGTGTCTGTGTGTGAACAGACATGGTGAACGAGAGGCTAATGTCTGTGTGTGTGTGTCGTGTGTGTGTGTGTGTGTGTGTGTGTGTGTGTGTGTGTGTGTGTGTGTGTGTGTGTGTGTGTGTGTGTGTGTGTGTGTGTGTGTGTGTGTCAAGGATGCAAGTTAAAAAGCACATTTGCACATTAACACATTCTCTGCCACGCTTATATCCATCGCTGTTTGATCTCTGCCAGCACTGTACGTCTATGGAGATGTTCACCTTCTTTGCAGGGCTATAACTTTTTAAATTGTATTGCTAAATTGACATTACTATGGCCCATTCAACATCGATTATCTATTGTTCAGGATGTAGGAACGTTTTACTTTTTCATTCACACATTCATACGAAAATACCGTCTAGAGTATAATATGTTTTTATCGTTTTCTGCAGTATTTCCTAGAACGTGAGATATAGACATAAATGCATATATTAGATTATCAAATGCCATTTGATACCGATGCACGCTATATTAAAAATGTCAACTGTACATGGTCCTAAACGTTATGACTGATCCTGCGCGGGTGAACGGAGGGGGGGGGGGGGGGGGGGGGTCGTTTATAATTCCGTGATCGACGCTAAATGATTTATGTAGTATGGGTGATATATTGATCAGAGCAGTTTGTATCGATAATGATAAACACTCACGCTGAAACTCAAGGCATCCTCCTCTTAGCGTTGGGCGATGATACTGGAGCAAACAGATCCCACTTATGTGATGGGGATCGAGGCGATCTATTTCCGGTTTGTATAATACGAATACACGCCCAAATCATGTTGTTTATTGAGTTATGGCAACGATCCATATCCACGGTGTGTGTCTTGAGTTCCGCGACGATATACGAGTGGCCGGACGGAATAGGGAGACGCACCGGGATCACAAGAGATCCACGTCCGGTTGCAACTCGCCGATCAGCCACCAGGTGGCAGTATTGAAGCGTTGCAGAGTTGTGCTGGCTCAGACAGCATCAGACCAGCCACTGTGATGGAAATATGAATACTGTTACAAAGGATCAGATTAAACTGAATATATATATTTATTGATTGATATATATTGCATAATATTTGTATATCGTTTGATATCCCTTGTATATTCCTTGTACATATACATGGAATATCCCTTTAGCCTAGTACAGACCATAATATTTCATTCTCCTATTGGACAGCGGTCCACAGGCGCCAAGGCCATGCCTCCAAAGTCAGGTTCAAAGTCACCGCCAGGGACATGCCTGGACATGAATGGTATTGCGCAAGGATATGAGACAGAAATAAAGCTGGTACTAGTTTATTCATCTAAGCGTATAAATACGGCGCAGGTGAATACAGAAGTATGTTACCCAATAAGTTGAAGCCTCACCCACGATACTACGTGCGGTGAAGTATGGCCTGTTTGGCCCCAAATAGAGCATTGAGACCGCGTGCAAATTAATAACTGAAGTGTCAGAGTTTGGCGCTATACCGTCGAGTGCGACATATTCTATTAAGTCAGTAATAGTCTAATTGTGTATAGTGTATCGTGCGGCTAAAGTTCTACAGTGACCAGCATCACCAACGTTTTCCTCGTATCAGCTAGAGTGCTTATCCAGGCTGGGCTGCTTTCATGGCGCTTTCACCCGAGGAGCCCTAGACGAGGACCGTGTGGACATGTACACTGGATTATCTACCCGACGACTGCATAGCCCTTTACGGCTGGATTATATTTGCTTTTGGTCCTGTGATTAATGGAGCGGAGAATCGCCGACGCCCACACGTGTGTGGGATTTACCCTGTGAGGAGCCACGTCGAGTCTGCCCCTCAGAAGCCTGAGGCAGGCTAGCTTTCTTCCCTGTGGAGCTACAGGCTACGGAGAACAGCTGTATTCGTCTGTGGATCAAGATCTTATTGCACCGTCTCCCGTACTCGGAGTCTCCTTATCATCGTTGACCCAGACTCTATTACCGACAGATCCTCTACCCTTGCTGGCTTACAACCGGGGGGACCCTTCCAGTATCTCCCGCTATATTACTAGTGTACCATAGATATAATTCCCTAAGATTCAGGTTGTATAATTACCTCCTGCGTAACCAGAGAATGGACATTCGTTATTGATTTGCCTACGCACATTCCTTTGCCTTATAAGCGCATTCAAAGTGAAATAGAGAAGTATATTATGTACCTTTTGCTGCAATAAATACTTAATTACAACTTTGTGTGGAACCGATTTCATTGTGGGAAGTGTTCATCATTATATATATCATGTACTGTATGGCCAGTAATTAAAGTGCATAAGACGGTAGTGGTTTAATGATACCATACTTATCAATACAGTCAGGGAATTGTACCCCTCAGTTACAAATACCATGGCGAAAATATGAAATATGATCAGAATAACGTTGTACGCCGTGATCTGGCAGAATTCGCATGAACTTGAAACACGTCGTAAGCCGTTTCCGGCGGAGAAAGGGTTAAGGAACATTTTTATATATTTTTTTCAAACCTACTAGAAGCAGAGGTCCACATTTGGTTGATGTAGAATGATAGTCCACTGTTGGTAATATAGGTGTGTGTGTGTGTGTGTGTGTGTGTGTGTGTGTGTGTGTGTGTGTGTGTGTGTGTGTGTGTGTGTGTGTGTGTGTGTGTGTGTGTGTGTGTGTGCGTGCGTGCGTGCGTGTGTGTGTGCGTGCGTGTGTGTGTGTGACCACCATAATCTAGTGTCCCCTGTGAGTGGGTGGGGTCAGCTGTGATAAGACCAGCCAATTTACTCAGAAGACCCGGGGCTTCCCCAGGCCTGTTTCCCAGGGTTGTGTGTGTCTGTGTACGTGACTGCATGTACAATCTGTGGTACATGTGTGAGTGTGAGTGTGTGACTGAACATATGATCAGATACAAGACACTACAGGAATGCCTGCATACATTAAACCTGTGACCTTGGTAAATATGGATAAGTTTGGATTATCACAGAGGCTATAGCTATGGCAGGCGGTGAGATGGCCTGCAAGTCCTTCTTATCGGTTATCAGTATAGGGGAAAAGCTCTCGTGCCACAGCTGAAAAATGCAGGGGAGAACAGGAAAGCACATGGGTGTCTTATCTCTTTTAGGGGCTGTTCCCATTTACCATTTGCCTTTTCTGTTGAAGATCCTAATACCAGATTTAGGAGGCCTCACATAATCGCTTACACAGCAAGAAGACCTGCGGTGGAGGAGGGCATGTGCAGGCAGGAAGAAAATGTAATGCCAGGACAGATACATATGCATGGGTATGTACATAGCCTACATATCTGGAGTATGTGTGTGTGTGTGTGTGTGTGTGTGTGTGTGTGTGTGTGTGTGTGTGTGTGTGTGTGTGTGTGTGTGTGTGTGTGTGTGTGTGTGTGTGTGTGTGAGAGAGAGACACAAACAAAAAATAAATGTGTATGCACGCACAAAAAAATTATATATATATGATTATAGTTATATATATGGTTATATTTGGTTATATTTAATTCAAAATGGTTCAATTTCATTTAACTTTAACTAATGCTGCTAGGAATCTTTTTTTATTAATTAAAAGATATACAGTATGTACAATATGCATTTTTCTTTTTACAGTATATTGGATGGCGATATAGTAAAGACCTTTGCATGGATTCATGACAATACCTTCATATTCCATATACCTTTTATCCCAAAGACAGACACAAATATGTGGTCATTGACCCCCCCCCCCCCCCCCAAAGCATGCATGCGCGCGTACACACACACACACACACACACACACACACACACACACACACACACACACACAGAGTCTGTGATAACTGGAGCCCACAGAGCCCTCGGCACTTCATCTTTTTCTTTCAATCTATTTCATCATTTTATCACCACTCTTTTTTCTTTTCTCTCTCTCTCTCCCTCCCTCCATCTTGCTCACTCTCCTCTTTTCTTGACACGATAACCCCCCCACACACAAGAAAGTGCCCAGCTGCTGTCATCATGGGTGTCCCTCTCTTGACTGCATTATGCTTGCTGCATCACTACCGCACTGTTGCTCCGAGACTTTTGTTGTCAGGATGCAAGGAATGATCAGACCATTTAGTTATTTCCAATGTATGAAATTAATTACATTTAATGGGATTATAATAATACAAATGACAAATTAGTAACTGTAATTTGTTAGTTACTGTAAAATAAAATATCTTACTGAGAAGAAATGGTGATTAGGCCTACTTACAAAAAACATAATAGGGGTGTAACGGTACACAGAAGCCATGGTTCGGTTATGTACCTCGGTATTGGGGTCACGGTTCGGTACAAGTTTGGTACAACAGAAAAAAAATATTTATAATTATTAATATAATTTTATTTATAAATATATTATATTTATGATAATTATTATAATTATTATAAAATATAATAATTTTCTATAGGCTTGCCGTGGTAGTGAGTGATACTGGTGTCACTCATTCAGGCATCCAGAGTAAATGAATTGCCTAGTGCCCCTTTAACAACTTATAGGCTTGGTAAGTTTCACTTTCACTTCTAGAGAGGATTTAACTGCACGAGACTGAATACTAGAGAACAGATGACATGTTACACAACAATGGCAGAAGATTATTTGGATTTAAACACAATAGCAGTTCAACTGGAGTCGAGAGGAGCTCAGATGATCAGTCCGAAAAAGTATGTTTATTTTTTTTTATTTGATCAGCGTGAGTCCGGCGGGGGAGAATGTTGTTGTTGTTTGTTGGCAACGTGTGTGTGTGTGTGTGTTGGCGATGTGCGCGGCGTGTGTGTGTGTGTGTTGGCGACGCGTGGCGTGTGTGTGTGTGTGTGTTGGCGATGCGCGGCATGTGTGTGTGTGTGTTGGCGACGCGCAGCGTATTCTCCGTATGGCTGAGCGTACCGCACCGTGACGGCCGTACCGTAAATTTGCGGGAAGAATACACGTACCGCTACACCCCATTATGGACACAAACATCTTTTTACCTGATTTGATAGAATACTTAGTCATGGCTGTACAGAGAGGAGGGGAGTAGTTATGTTAATGCATTGCAATCGTTTTAGAATAAATTAAATGGGATACATTAGCTTAATTTTCAAATGATTCTAGAAGCAAAGTTATTAAAAAAGTAATCAGATTCTGTGATTAAATTGGAGCTCTCTGGTGGATTGTGTTAGGAATAACATAAATATAATAAGTTGAATAGTGGCTGGTGTTTAGGTGTTTAGTATGCAGTGGTTTGTCATTTAAAGGGATTCATTCAGATTTTTCTACATTACGTAGTAGTATAGTTGATGCAATGCCCTTATCTTACTCACCCAAGTCCCATGGTCAGAGTTCTGGCCCATCACCCGGTTCCAACAGAAAACCACGGTCCTCCACCATTTCCTATGCCTCAGAGCGATGCAATGTGTTGGAACTAGTCCCAATGTGACACGCTGTGTTCTAACATGAAAAGCATAGAAAATGGTTGAGGTCTAGGATGGCTACTTTCTGCTGTATTACTCAGTGTGTCCATCATGCATAGTGATGCAGTGGGAAGGCTGGCAAACCGTAAACTATGAAGTTCATCAGTTACGGCGATAATCACCAATATATCATAAACAAAAACTAGTATTATTTTTCCTTATTTTTTCCAATTAATTTAAAAGATCATATTTTCACGTTAGCTGCATTAATCTGCCTACTGTGATTTAGTATGCATTTTTGTAATAAAGAGTTATATCAGCTCAAAGGGGAACGTCACATACAAATTTAGGCCCAGGAAAGTTCAATCAATATTTATGAATATGAGCTACTCTCACAAAGCCATAAACCAGAGGAATAAGACTCAGTCTTGTGATATCATCAAACACCATAGAATGTTTGCATTTTTATACCCAAATGAGCTTCATTCTCTAGCAGTATTCTCACTCTGAAACAGAAAATGAATCGTTACACAGAACATTCCCCTAGGTGTTCTCAGTCACATGTCACATCTACTACATGTCACATGTAGTAGAAAATGTTTCCCCCAAATCATTGTCTGTGGAGCAGCTTCAGACCGTATACTTGATGACATCACATGCTTGTTAGCGTTGGGGTAGGTGTGCTGGACCCATGTGCAGAGAAGAATGGAGTCGGAAACGATGGTTGCTCTTTCACAATTTTAACAATGTCTCTTTATTGTGAACAACGGAGCATAGGGTGGCACGTAGCAAATGATACGGTGAGACACGCTGTGTCCACAACCCGGTATAATGTAACGAAAGAAAAGGCAAGACAAAAACAATCTCCGCAAAAGTCTAAGACGAAAATAAATACTTTAAACAGGGGAAAGGAAATGGGAGACAGTCAGTCTCCAAAAACGGAATAACAATCAGAAATCGATACTGGATGATGTTGCAGGGCACACATCAAAACATTTACAAACACTCAATAATAAACACGAATACAATCAGGCTAAGCATTATACCGACCGTGGTATGACGAGTATCTTCCAAACGGGAGCGATGGCAAATGCTTCTGAAAGAGTACTCACGTAGGTGATCAGTGAACAACTGACAACGTTAACAGCATACCAGGGGAACATATGAAGGAAGGCACACAAGACACAGCAGGCATTAATCAGAGCAATTAGGACAATCAGGATAGATGGATAGGTGCTATACCCCAGGGCAACGCCCGGGCTTTTGCTCCCAGGTGAGAGCAAAAACCCCAAACGTCACAAGGCTTGAGTTTTAACACAGTTATTGGATGTCGAGTAGAGTTGTTTGTTTTCACTAATATGTTTGTACTATCTTATATACCAGGGGTCGGTAACCTTTTTGACATGAAGTGCCAGTTTGAAATGCTCTTGTTAACTAGTGTGCCATACAATATTCCATCCATATACAGTAGGCTACATGCATCGTAACAGCATTTTAAAGACACATTTTTATCTCATAATCAGGTATTTTTAATGATCATTTTTACATTATTATTATATTATTATTAACCATATTATTATTATGGTTGTATCCTAGGGTGACCATATTTTGATTTCCAAAAATGCTGGCTCCAGCCTCGAGATACATAACCCTAAATCTGAATTGGGGGAAACAAAGCGATGGAGACAAACGGCTACATCCATACATGACCATTTCACTCGCATTTGCCTATTCATTTTTATTTTAAGCGGAAAAATAGACGGAAAAAAAGAGGAATCCGACAAGGGGGATTCGCAAGCCTCATCTAACGAGGTGTCGCAAGGTTTAACTGAGGCGGCTAACGTTAACATGACAGCACTCACGTTACCAGGCTAATGTCGAGAAGCTGTACTGTATTGTACCCATTCTGCAATCTGTTAATAAAGTTTTCAATCAATCAGACATGACGTAGCTCACGTTACCAAGCAATCGTGCACAAAGTTCAGCTCCCCATACATACAAGGTGGACGGCTCCCCTAGCCCGACACTTGCATACGCACACCTGTGGTAATATTGACCTTGAATTCCATAACTAATATGTGTGAATAATTAGAAAACCATAACATTATGCCTTGTATACTTTTTAGCAGCAGAGTGGGCTGCAGGGCTAAATGAGGAACGATTCTAGAGACAGCTGCATCAGATAACGGCAGGAACAGTTATTTCAACCCCCACTAGCGACACTAACAAAGGAACTGAAAAGTCACACTCAAATGTTAGCAGATGTCAGCCGACAGCAGAGACCAGATAACTAGCTCTGATAAGTATAAGACAGGACTAAAGATCATTAATCAATAAGGACATGGTTCAAAGTTAAATGAAAAAGCATGATACTTGATTGGCTTTGATTGGATTGACAACTCTATAAAGAAATCAATAAAAACATCTATATAGATATTTAGAATTAAGAATCCTGGTATAGTTATCACAGTTATATGATCTGGTCAATAATGGTACACGAAGGAATGTTGATTCATTCAGAGGAGACTTGAGCAGCCAAGGAGGGGGGTCATCAAAAGCGCCCTCCTCTGTACTCATCAAGGGACCACACCGACGGGGGCCACCAGCAGACCCCCCTGTTCACTGAAGGAAGGCACCGACGGGGGCCATCGGCGGCCCCCCCTTCTGTTTACTGAAGGAAGACCCACACAGGAGATCGATTTGGGGACAGCCCCCACAGAAGAACCAACCGGATTGGACCAAACGTATTATTAAAATGTGCTACTATTGGTGGGAAATTATAGTATTTAAGAGCAAAACAGTGTTAATTCAGGAGCCCAGATCGCCCCCAGGTCTGCGGCTCCCCTCTCCCAACCCAGAGAATGCTGTCGGCTGATTTTCATGTAAGTAAGCTGGATGGACCCATTATGGTTGGTTAGAATAGAATGTAAAGATACTTATCTTAGAAACCAGGCTTACTCATATGAAAAGGGGCTTACAGTAAATTCTCTATTTTCATCGATGTTAACAATGACTGTTGTATGTACATGTTGGGGTTTTGAGATGCAAACCTTGTTAAATCCAACGCTGAAACAGATCCGCGGAGTCAGGTTGATATGTAAGAGGGCGCTAATATGATTGTGGTCGTCACGGGTCGCGAGATTGTAAACGTGGTATGGTGAAATAGGTGGATGGGGCTTGTTCGAAGCATAACGCGTAGGCTGTTGAAAATATTACTCAGACTAGCCGGGCACCTCGAAACTTTCAACGGGGAGGGGATTTTTTCTGAAATATCAGCCGGTCTAAATATAGTCGATCCGATATTAAGGATTGGGTAGGAGGATGCAGGGTTTGCTTGTCGACCCGTGAGACGGTTGATTGCAGAAAGCAAAAGCCATAGCAGATCCGATTAGAACGTGTTTAGCTTCGGCGTTCTATTTCGACACGTTCGTCGCGGCAAAATGGGGACAATAGCGCTTAGCAACAAGTCGTTTCGATATACTGTTTATAATGTAAATGTTCATTGCATGTATTGTGTACTAACGCTCTTAAGCGCGGTGAAAATGAGTGCGGCGAAACTATTGAAAGAAGTAATGTAACAAGCGGTAGATACAATGTGCAAGCACTGGAGAGTCATATTGGGAGTTGGGGCTAACTAGCTTAGCTCTGTGGAAGGGCCGCGGTGGTCTAGGGATGTTAAGGCGGCGAGGTGAGAGATTTGACGAAACACTGTGGGAGAAATTGTTGTTAAGAAGCGAATCGAGTGGTTCGTTGATGTGATTATGGCCGTATTAATGGTTATATTTAATGCGGTATTCAATGTGTACGACGATGTTGTTATGGAGAAGCAGTCGCAGGTTGATGACGTCATATTGTGGGACCTAGGAAGGGGAGCATCAGGCTGGCTAGGCTGTTAGCTTGCGTGCGGCTGTTTTGTGAGTTTGCGGGCGACATGTGTTATGATTAGAGTTTTGAGAGTGATGGTTAGGAAGTGTTGGAGAGCGCGGTGGAAGTCGTTGCATTATATTAGGACGAAACGGAGTGGTTTGTAGTGATAGTTGTACTTTGTCGCGATACATCGTTTTGCTGTGAGCGCTGTTTGCGCTAGTGCGCATGCGCAAACCGCTGTTTTTCATTTCATTCGCTCGAGAGGAAACGGGTGAGTTTGTATTTAGCTTTGTTCTATATATTTGTATATTGTGAATTGTGTTTTTGTGTAAACAGTAAAAGTGTATGGTGCTTAGATTAAGGGAGATGGTAGACAAGTGTGGAGGAAGTCAGTAAGGGTTTACTTAGACTGCAAACAAGGCAGTGGCCTATCAAGGGGAAATTAATTGATGAATACATGACCTATACAAGGCTGGGATTCGCAAACTGGCTGCTCTGGGTTATTGTATTTGATGGAAACATGCATATACACATTGGACACAGGGGTATATTCTTGACCAAGGGGGGTTTGATAGATTGAAAACAGTACAGCTCAATACATGCAATTGTTAAGGGGATGCAGACCAGAGACAGGGTCCCCCCATTTTCAATCCATCATGACATTTATGACATACATGATATACATGACAGACAGTAGTTTGGGAGTAGCAATGGGCTGAATTTGGTAAACTGCTCTACACTGAAAATTACATATTGCTTGCATTGTATTCAATTGATCCATCTACATTAGAATCATATGTCACATATGTACCGAGTTAACGTTCCCAGAACGTCCGGTTTACAGTTTTTTTAGTCTTAGCATGGGGGAACTAACCACTAATGATGTCTAACCACATGTGTGATGCTTATATTTGTGATATGCAGTCTGTTTATGCTTGTGTACTTTTTGTTAACATTTTTAATAACATTGTTAACTTAATTAGAGTCACACTGTTGAGGTTTTGTTACATTGCAATGTTGGAAACTGTTTAGGTTGTGCACGTGTGTAGAGAATTGATATGGTGTTTATGTATGTTAAATCTTTAATGCCATTGGTTTACATAGGCTGTTGTTTTATGTTAAGACTGGTTGCAAGTCCTTGTTTCGTAATGGGATGATTTAATGATGGGGGCTTGTTAAAATGATTGTAATGGTTATGATTGTGTTTACAGTAGTTGAAATGATTGTTTTTATTCCATAGTTATCTGTACTTAGGACACTGTCTGTGACTAGGTGAAATTGCAAATAGGTGCTAATTAACCTCTGGGGGAGGGTGATTAGCCTTCCCCTGGAAGCAGTAGGAATGTGTGTTTTATTCAAACCTAGGGGGCGGCTTGCCTCTGGGGGGATGATGAGATGTTTTGATGAACTTTTTAATGATTTACAGGGGGCCTATATTCAAGGAGTGAGGAGATAGGGTCTTTGTGTCAAAAGCCTTTATGCTCAGGGGAGACTGTATGCATAGATCACAAAGGGGGTTTATGCTGGATGGAGGCGGTATGCAGAGAACCGCAGAGGGCAGTGCAGAATGGGGTTTTATTACAGGAGGGCTTGCATATGCCAGGGGACAATGGGGGTGTAAGGGCTTGCACCAGGTGCCAGTGGGCAGAGAGACAAGAGTTGAGAAGATTATATTGCCCAGGGGGGTAGGAATGCTTTGAGACAGGTTGCGGGAAGCCACGGGGATGCTAAAACCTGTTGGTTATGGTCACTGTTACACTCACAAAAGGGAGCTAGCCTATCTTTACAACAGGGGGACAGGTCGGAGGTGAAGATTGGAGGGCACAGTTGCAGAGTGAGATAACAGATGACGCCTATCTTTACAACAGGAGAGAGGTCACAGCTGGTGAAGATAGGGAGCGAGGGTCGGAGTGTGATAACAGATGACAGCTATTTTTACGACAGGGGCACAGGACGTGGTTGTAAGGGGTCAATACAGGATCAAAGGCAGCATTAGGGAGACAGGAAGATAAGGTGACAGCATGAGGGGAACAGGAGGTGGAGAAAGGGGGGCTAATACAGAAAGCAGCTTGGTGAGTGAGTGAGAGAATCAATAAGGTAATCGTTCAATTGGTTTATGACTTTTGAATGGAGACTATTTGGTAAGGGAATAATTTGGAACTGTCTGTGCACTGGACGGCATGGATGGTTCTGGATTTAAGATGGGTCCAGTCCATCTTTGAGGTGTGGGTAGGAGTGTGGAGGTTGGTGTGGATTGTGTTAGCCTGAGGTTGAGAGCAGGGAAAGCTGAGTGTAGGAGCAGGAAGGGATACTAACCAGTGTCTGTCTGTAACGAGTTGTATGGGAGAGTTTGGAAGTATTTGTTTATGAGATGTGTAATATATGTTGGGAAGGGATGGTGGTTGAAATGATCTGAGTGACTGTGAATGATGAGTGTGGTCTGTTATTGTCTATGTTTTTTCTTTTTAGTGAATGATTGAGGCTGGGGATGACAGATAGTAGACTGAGTCTGTTATCTAGTTAGGCCTAACAATAGACAGGATGTTAGGTATTGTGGTGAGCCAACTGACCACTTTTGGTATAAGCCAAAGCGGTGTTTTAATTTTAATCACTGCTTTCATTCAAGTTTATTTCTTTTGAATGTCTTAGAAGTTGACAGCCACTGTTGTGTGTGGATGGGCGATTGGATTTAGATCATATAATTTTATTTTCTATTTTTTAATCTGTACTTTTCTGGACTGAATGTGTTTGTATGGAGCCTGTGGAGCTGTCAAGTCACAAGGACATGTTTGGAACAGTTGTGTGATGATGATGAGTGTGAAACGAGTGCATGTGGGTCATCAGGAGTGAAAAGGTTGTGTGCATGTGAAGTTTGAAGCTTGTTGTTTTTATTCCTTTAATGTTTTCTTGGTATGCATGGAGCATTCACAAGTGGTCTGCCACGTGTGTAATAGGAGGATGTGTTTGGTTTATTTTGGGTTTTTCTTTCCTTTAAAAAAAAAAAACCTTTAATTTTAATGTTTGGTGCTTGTTATTTTTATTCCTTTGCTGTTTTAGGTATGAATGGTGATTTCACACGTGGAGTTGCAAAACATGTGGTTGAAGGATGTGTTTATTGAGATATTATGTTGATTATTTGTCTGTTTCTTTTGTTTCCCAAATGTTTTTCATGATCTGGTGGGAGAGGACTGTTGGGGGCTGAGGTGCATTGGAACAGTTGGTCGACGACAGCTAAGTAGTTCCACCACATTTGCATATGGAATTAATGGCTTCCCTTAAGAGTATGTTGACATATTGTGTAATAGGAGTTGCTTTGTGCTTTTGTTTCTTCAACAGCTCAGTCGAGGGGGGATTGCAGATCAACTCGGGGGGACACATGAATACATTACATTAACACGGTAACGTAGGATTTCATCTTCCCTGTTTCTCGGCAGTCCAGCGGTGATCAGTTACCAAATTGTGGTGGGAGAATTCTTGTATGCATTCGCCCCCGTCTCTACAGAACCCCATGCGGGTGGGGCCAGGTTGTAATAACTGAACAGATGGGGTTTTGGGACAAATTTCCTGGCTAAAAGACTCATCTGATGACCAGGTTGTCATGGCAGGATGGATGACTGGACCTGGGGGCATGCCTGGCCTGGGGTGCGGAGCCGGCCTGAGGGCTGAGCTGAAAAATGTGGGGAAGAGTCTCTGAGGAATTATGTATGGATTGGACTGTGGGGGACAGGGAGGTGACTGGTCGGATACTGATGGGCTTTGTTTTGTGCACATTTGATTTGATAGGTCGCACAAACGAAGGGCGGATAGATTATGACACAACGCAGGGATGAGAAGAAGCATACACATAGGTAGGTTACGGTCAGAGTAAGGATGGGTAGTGAAAAAAAAATTTCGTTGGAAATTTGCTTTCCTCTACCGGACTGGGCTGTGGAAACCAAGGTGGTAAGGTTATGACCATTATATGTGTCATAAAGGGGGGAGGATGGATGGGAGAGCCAGTCGATGAATTATGCAGAAATGTGGTTGAACTAATTGGTGAAGAAAAGAATTAACAGGAGAAGAGAAAATGAATGTAAAGTGAAAATATTGTGATAACTAATGTATGTTTTCTCTCAAACCAGATCATGTAAAGGAGTGTGGAAACAACCTTTCATATAGATTAACTCTTTCAGTGCCACTCACGAGATTTCTCTGTTTTTTTATAGGTGGTTGCGTGCCACTCACGAGATTTCTCGGAATTATTATTATTTATTTTTTTTGCGATCTGAAAAATTATTGCATCACCCGAGCCTACCCGAGTATAGCCGAGCTGCGCCGGTGATCACTGTGGAAAAAAGCGCCCCCTGTCGTCTCCCAGATGACATAAGTGATTTTGGAATGGACTCAATGAAAATGAATGGGGAAAAAAATCCGGTACTCCACATTTTCCAGTTCACTGATCCAGCCGCAGTTCATTCTGGAGCCTCAGATCCCCGCGGATCATGGAGATCTACAGTGTCGCGTTGGATCCATACACGTATCGATTTTTTCGAATGGTGATCAGGAATTGGAATATACCAGTTGGATACCATCTGATGTCAGGTAAGGACTCTATGTTATCAGTGGTAGGATAATCGGAGTAAGTTTGATGAAGTTATAAGCTGTTTTGTGAAATGTCTTCTTTCGGTTTCACTGTAAAAGTCTGTGAGGAAATCAACGGAGCGATTATCAGTGCGCGGCCGTAATGTGCTTGCGTGCACGTATAATATTGATCATCTAGCGTTTATTTGAAAACGATTCATAAAAAGGCTGACGAATATCAACGTTGTGGAATATTCCACTAAAAGACGATTTTCATAGAATGCTCCAGAATGAGCTGTTTTTTATATCAAAACGGGGGCTTTTCTAACTGCTCTGAAACGGAAACGACGCGATAAAAAAACAATCTGCCTTCACAGCACTGACTGGAAAATAGTCTTTGATAATGCGATGGGCAGATTAGACACATAGCCATAATTTAAAACATAGATTAGGCGATATTAACGTTAACATTGGCGCCGATGGTGGCATTCAAGCGGTAAAACGGAAAACCAGGCGTGGCACTGAAAGAGTTAAGGAAATTGGGTTTTAAATTTAATGTTTAATTTGTAGATTAAAATAAATTGTTTTATTGTTTTCAACAAACCCAAAAGTTGTTGTTTAAAAGGTGGGCCTCTGGCTAATGAGCCTTGAGGAGCAATGTACCAAAGAATAATGAAAACAAATTTGAGAAAAAAGAAAAATTGAGAAAGATTTTGCCTAGTTCCGAGCTGAGGGTTTTTTCAACCTGCAACTTGTTCTTGTCAGAGACCAGCAGGGCTGAGTCGTCCGCAAACAGGAACAAGTTGCAGTCACAAGCTGACGACATGTCATTTGCATAAATTAGGAACAGTAGCGGTCCTAGTATGCTTCTTTGTGGAACACCACAGCTCACTGTGAGGGGGGGGATAGAGTACCGTTTACCTCCACCATCTGTTCTCTCCCCTCCAGGTAGGATTGCATCCAGCTCACTGATAAACTATCAAAACCAATTGCTTTTAGCTTGTCAATCAGAATGGAGTGATTGACAGTGTCGAAGGCCTTTTGTAGGTCCAGCATGACCATGCCGCAGTATTTGCCCGCTGCCACCTCTTGTTTGATGTGGTCGTTCAAATAGAGAAGGCATGTGTCAGTGGAGTGGGATGTTCTGAAGCCAGATTGGAATTCGTAGATTTGATTTTTTTCCGCCAGGTACTTTTCGACCTGTTCGTAGACTATTTTCTCCATGACTTTTGAGATGGAGGTAAGAATAGAAACAGGGCGGTAGTTGCCTGGGTGTAATTTGCTGCCCTTTTTGTGCAGAGGGGTCACTCTCGCAATTTTGAAGTCCTTGGGGACGTGTCCCTGTTTTATGGAGAGGTTTATTATGTGTGTGATGACTGGGGTGATGGCGGCTGCTGAGTCTCTGAGGAATTTGGAGGGGATGTTGTCATGGCCAGTGGCCTTGTTAGGTTGGAGGGCGCTCAGTTTTTTGAGTACCTCATCGGTTGTTACCATTTCTAGTTTGAAGTCGTCTTTGCGGACCCCTAGGTTTTTGAAGTATGCTACTATGTGTTCTACTCCATAATGCCCTGAGTGGGAGGGTAGTTTGTTTACCAGTGTTGTGGCTATGTTTGTGAAGAAGATGTTTAAGTAATTGGCTACATCCAGCTTGTCTGTGATGAGCGTGTTGTCCGTCTTTATGTTTATGTTTGAGAATCTGGCTTTAAATTTTTTACTGCAGCCTAGTTGATTATTGAGTAATTTCCAAAGTTCAAGTTTTTTTTTTTGTTTTCCTCAGTTTTGTCATTGATGACATTTTTTTTGTGGTTTTGATCATGGTGTTTACGTCATTTCTTAGTCTGTTTCTTTGAATTTTTTTTTCAACCACGTGGGCTTGGAGTTCACACAGACAGACTTCTGGCTTTCGAAGACAGACTTCCGGCTTTCGACATGGACAGTCGCATTATCCACAGCTCCCAACAACGGCGTCACAACAAAACATCAACAAGGTTTTTTATACATTTTCTACTCTCCCTCCTTTGGATTACGGACCAGTACTTTAATTCAACATGGAAAATACACCACCAGACAGAAGTGGAGAGAAACGAAAGGGTAAAAAAAGAGTTCCATTGCGACTTTTACCTTCTAAATGGCTCGGAGCGGAAAACATCCAGCCATGGGGATTGCGGCAATACACAGCGTGTTAACATCGAATCCGGGACAAAAGAGTTTACCCCCGTCGGGCAGGATTGATAGAAGATCAATGATCTTCTTATATCTGCTTCTTTCGGGAGACATTCAGCTGAACCCAGGTCCAGTTACTCTGTACCAAGCGAGGACTATTGACACAAGAAGCAACGGTCACTGACCAACTCATCATCCAACGTAAACAACCCTCCACCGTTCACGACTTGACCCCCAACACATCTACAACGTAACGTTCGAGTGACCAGAACGAGACGGAAATAACCGGAGGTTTCAACACCGGTGCCAAACATGGCACAAAACAGAAATCTAACCGACAACCCCATGGTCAAATCGCCTGCTGGCTTAGCCAACCTAGCCAGGCTGGCTAGGCTTACCGGCCCAGGACAAAAGGTTGCCGCCAGAGAAGACACTGGACAAAGGACCCCCCCCTCCCCACATACCCACACACAGACCACAAGAAGAAGACATCAACAAAGCCACCCCTCCCCCACAGCAGCACCAGACACAGACGGACAACAATACCTCAAACCTGAAGACATCGACAAAATAACAAAAGCAAATGGTCTAAACATTTTCCATCTAAACATAAACAGCCTGAGACCAAAACTGGCTGAAATCAGACAATTATTCATCAACGGTGAGACAGATATTCTATGCTTTTCTGAAACAAAACTTGATGCATCTGTTATGAACACAGAGATTGAAATCGAAAACTATTCAATTGTCAGGAAGGATAGGAATCAGTATGGAGGTGGTGTCTGCATGTATATTCATAAAGACACCAAATTCATCAACCGTACTGACCTTAACACATTAATTGCCACGCTTATATCCATCAATGTTTGATCACTGCCACCAGTCTAAGTCTATGGAGATGTTTACCTTCTTTGCAGGGCTATAACTTTTTAAATTGTATTGCTAAATTGACATTACTATGGCCCATTCAACATCGATTATCTATCATTCAGGATGTAGGAACGTTTTACTTTTTCATTCACACATTCATACGAAAATACCGTCTAGAGCATACATTTGTTTTTATCGTTTTCTGCAGTAATTCCTAGAATGTGAGATATAGGCATAAATGCATATATTAGATTATCAAATGCCTTTTGATACCGATCCACGCTATATTAAAATTTTTAACTGTACATGGTCCTAAACGTTATGACTGATCATGCGCGGGTGAACGGAGGGGGGGGGGGGGGTCATTTATAATTCCCTGATCGTCGTTAAATGATTTATGTAGTATGGGTGATATATAGATCAGAGCAGTTTGCATCGATAATAATAAACAAAAACGCTGAATGTCACGGCAGCCTCCTCTTACCCTTGGGCGATGATACTGGACCAAACAGATCCCAGTTATTTGATGGGGATCGAGGCGATCCATTTCCGGTTTGTATAATACTAATACACGCCCAAATCATGTCGATTATTGAGTTATGGCAGCGATCCATATCCACGGTGTGTGGCTAGAGTCCTGGGATGATATGCGAGTGGCCGGACGGATTTAGGAGACGCACCAACCGGCATATCCGGTTTGGCAACTCGCCGATCATCAACCAGGTGGCAGTATTGAAGCGTTGCAGAGTTGTGCTGAGTCCCACAGCATCAGACAAGGCTCCGTGAGTGAAATATGAATACCAGGTTGAAAATATGAAATATGATCACAATAACGTCGTACGCCGTGATCTGGCAGAATTCGCATGAACTTGAAACCCGTTGTACGACGTGATTGGCGCAGAAAGTGTTAACCATGATGAAATTGAAACTGTTTGGGTTGAAATCTTATTTGAAAGGGGTGAAATCCATACTAGTAGAACCAATCTATAGACCACCAGAGCAGAGTGGTTTCTATGACACACTGGATGGGTGTTTAGCTGGGGTGGAAGGTGTAGAAAAGATTCTTATCGGGGACTGGAACACGGATATGCTACGTAAAGAAGCACCCGTCTTCAAGGCCTTCGGTAGGTTTCAGGCACGTTGGAAGGGGGGGGGGGTGCGGAAGCAAAGAATAAAAAAAAAAAATCTATCATTGTTTATACTTTTTTTTAATGTTTTTTTTTTATGACAGTATTTATATATTTGTATATTATATACTGTAACTGTATAACTGTAACACTGTATATTATAAGTGTATCCTGCTCAAAGCTCTTCACCATTTTAATATTGTGTGTATTGAGCCGTACTGTATTGTAGCCATTCTCCAATCTGTTAAATAAAGTTTTCATTAATTCATTACACTACTGTACGTACACAGTCATACGTGTAAAACCGACAAGATTGCAGCAGAGTAGATTTTCGAGTGATGACAGACTGTCACAGACTGATTGAATGACAGGTGAAACAACTAATTGCATTCACCTCCCGGTCGTCTCCTGCCCTTCCCACGCGCCACGAACCACTGAGCTACTGTGATACAGTGCTTGCGCAGTCAGTCGATTTTAGCTAGTATTCAGACTTTGCTAGCAGAGAATGTCTCACTCGCAGAAAATAAAAATATCAGATTTCTTTTCGAAACGTCCCGCCGGTCCCAGTGACAGTCCCACTAAATCTGATAAACGTCAGAGAGAGACAGAGACGACAAGTTCAGCCTCAACATCAGGTATTGAAGAGTTAACTGAGTCTGTTCCCCTATACCCCCCTCGGGCGCCAGGGGCTTCCACTGAGGGGTGATGCAAATAGGGATGGGGTGTTATGGCAGCTGATGATGGAAAGAGTGCGCACCGAGTCTGATCCCGAGTTGAAGAATTGGGTCCAAAAGAGAGACAACTGGATGTCCAACAACATCCAAAACGAAATCTTACAGCTGTTTGCCCATGATATTCAGTGACAAATTAGAGGCAAAGCATCCAAAAGCCCATTCTTTGGCTTGAGCGCTGACGGAACCACTGATATCACTGGAAAAGAACAATTCTCGTGTAATATACAGTTCGCCGATGACAACTTGGAAGCTCAGAACTTCTTTTGGGGTTTTTACAATGCCCGGCCCAGACACAACAGCCGAGATGCTGTTTTTGTGTATAAAAGACATATTTAAGGCCTCGACCTGCCCATGGAGAGGCTGATAGGATACTGTTTTGACGGGGCCAGCAACATGTCTGGGGGGTACATTTACAACGCATCCGCGTTTCCGGCGCTCTGATTGGCCAGGTCATGTGACATGTGCACCCAATAGCGTGTTTGCCCATTTCCGCGTCAAACAGCCTGCAAACTACCTGGCGTTCTATCGCCATGCTCTAAGACAAACTCTAACCTTAACCAACTTCGAAGAGTGCCTAAGCTTAACCAGTGTAGAAACGTGCCGTCCCACGATTGGCGCTCATGTCACAAAACAAAAGGCCGGCTGTCACAAAACAGTCACATCTAGGGACCTCAAAACCTACTCTAGAGAGGCCTTTATCCTAGAACTGGACTGGTAAGATGAGCTCAGTGGTACACTAGTTGAAGAAACATGGCTTGGATTCAAAACCAAATTCACAACAATACTTAACAACATGGCACCCCTAAGAACCACCAGGGTTAAAAACCGCGCTGAGCCATGGATGCACACTGAAATACTGACCGCTATGAAATCCAGAGACAAAAAATGCTTGGAACTTCATAAAAGTCAGACAAAGCTTACCAAAAGCTCAAACAGTGAACCCCAAGCCCACGTGGTTGAACAAAAAATTCAAAGAAACAGACTAAGAAATGGCGTAAACACCATGATCAAAACCGCAAAAAAGAATTTCATCAATGACAAAACCGAGGAAAACAAAAACAAACCCTGCAAACTTTGGAAATTACTCAACAACCAACTAGGCTGCAGCAAAAAGCTTAAAACCAGATTTACAAACATAAACATAAAGACAGAAAACAATCATCACAGACAAACGAAAGGTTATCCTATACCTTATATGAATACTGGCTGAGCGTCTCGCTCTGCCATAATGAGATAACCTCTTATCTCCTAGCACATAATGTACTCACGAAACAAACAAATGCACTCACATGCACGTGACCAAGCAACGCCCCTGCGTCTCCCTATATGACGCCGGAAATGGTCACGCTCCACCTTCCTCAGAACGATTTCCATACACGGAAAAAACATCCAAGGGACCTCAGGGCGCTAAGAGCGAGACACTCAGCCAGTATTCATATAACTATGTTATAGGATAACCTTTCGTTATATAGCATACTTGGCTATCGCGTCTCGCTCTGCCATAATGAGATATGGGGCAGAGCGGACGCGTGGCCCGACAAGTGTACCCCCTGAGGGCCCGTAAGCCCCAGCCAGGGAGGAGGGGAGTCCCGTCCACCCGCCCGTCCTAGCGAAGGGGGGGAGGCAGTCAACTCCACCAAAGTGCGAAAAAGGGGGAACCAGGCACCCCTGAAAACGCACAGCACAGGCGGGACCACGTATGACAGAGCACCCGTGGCCCACACCCACACACCCCTGCTAGCCTACCAATTGGTGGGACGCAGGAGAGGTCCCAGACCTCAGAACCGCCTGGGAGACAGAACCCCCAGTCATGTCCACGAGGTAAAACTTAACGAAAGGACCCGGGGAGGACCAGGAGGCCGCAGCACAGATGTCCTCCACAGAGGCCCCCCCTAACAGGGCAGCAGAGGCCGCCACTCCACGAGTGGAGTGCGCCCTGACGCCACCGGGGGGGACCTGTCCAGCCAACGTCTAGCAAAGGGCAATGCCCTCGCACAACCAATGTGACAGGTGCTGCTTGGACAGCGCCTCACCTGCGTGAGGGCCACCGTAACAAACAAACAGTTGATCGGAAGCCCTGAGATCCCGAGTCCGACTGAAGTAAACCCCCAGTGCACGCGCTTAGCGGAGGTGATGGCCAAAAGGAATGCGGTCTTAAAAGACAGCTGATCCAATGGCGTCTGCTCAAGAGGCTCAAACGGGGCCTCCGACAACCGGCCCAGGACCAGTTGGAGGTCCCACACGGAGACAGAGAACGTTCCACAGGCTTGAGACGCAGAGCGCCAAGAAGGAACGTTTCACGAGAGGGAGGCTGAACAATGTTCTGCCCCCACACTCGACCATACGCCACTTCCCAGCGTAAGCCGCGGTGGTGGATGGAGCGCGCGCGTTCCGGATAGCATTAACCACAGAAGAGTCAAGATGCATCCCCACCAGATTCACACTTTCAGCAACCAAGCCTAGAGGCTGCCCCAGAACAGGAGGCAGAACAGAGTTCTGCGTGCCTGAGAGAGGGCCCGCGGTGACCACGGAACAGGCCACGGTGGGGCCACCAACAGCTGAGCCATCAGGTGTATGGGGGGGAATGCGTACAGAATCCCGGGCGGCCACGGAATCGGTCCCAGATCTGTCCGACTATGTCTGGACGTAGTCCCCACTCGTCAGGGTGAGGACCGCCCCGTGTCATCACATCTGCACCCACATTCTCCCTGCCGGGGATGTGGAGAGGCTGGTGAGGAATTCCACCACCTGCCTGGTATGAGACCTGGTGATCTTCCCTGACCGGCCGAGGACCAGAACGTCGTCCAGGGTAGAATAAATTTCGTATCCACCGACGACGCAGAGGCCCCAGCGCGGTCTCCACGCACTTGGTGAAGATGCGGGGAGCCAGAGAGTAGCCGAACGGCAGCTTCTGGTACCCGTACGCTAAGCCCTGCAAAGGACGCGTAGGTATGTCTTAGGATGGAAGATCGGGATGCAAATATGCATCCTACAGGTCTATGGAGGTGAACCAGTCCCCCACCTGACAGCGCCTAACAGGTGGGAGACGGTCAACATTCTGAACCTTCCATGGGACAGGTCCAGTATGGGTCTGACACCCCCCCCCCCCCGATTTCTCGGGCACCAGAGAATATCGGGAGAAAACGCCGCTCACCGCGTCCTCTCATGGGACCACGACGACGGCCTGCTTCGTCAACAGAGATTGGATCTCGTCGGCCAGAGCTGTCACTGCTGCGGACCCTGACAAAAGGGTCTGTACCAAACCCAAAAACAGAGGGTGGGGTTGTGCAAACTGCAACACAAACCCTCGCCTCAGCGTTCTCCCCATCCACCTCGACATATGGCACTGCTGTAGCCATACGCGATGATAATCCCAAAGCGCACCCGCTTCCTGGTCCGCCAGGAACTGTAGATAGGAGGCCCGGTCGCACCCGCTGTGCGTTGTCAACCCTGGACTCGCCAACTGCGCGAGCAGGGCAGCTCGCGGAGCCGAGATATCGCACTTTGACTCTACCAACGAGGCAATCGCACCCAAGGGGGGACCCCGACAGAAAGGGCTGGTCTGATACGGGGAGAGCGGCCATCACACTTGGTGACAAAAGCTCCCCCACTGAGCATCTTCCCGGCATGGACTGCTGAGGATAGCCTGCTCTGCAGCTGGACATGCAAGGCGTGTGGTCCCCACACTGCCCAATAGGGTGAGTTCCTACACACCGTAGCCCTGTAGTGATATTACTACCACCCAAACCGCGTGTGCCTGACTGACCACCGCCGGTCTTCCGGTCGGGGGAGGCACTAACGTGATACCCGGCCTGGCGAGGGCGGGGCTGGGGGAACTCACGCTGTGACCTCCTGGGCCTCGAGTTTCCCCGCTGACAACCTTTTCCGTCGACAGACACAACACCAGGCTCACCAAACACAGATGCAGAACGTGTGGCGTGGGAGCCGCTTGACAGCACAGCATTCTCACAGGCAGACCCAGGCCTAGCTAGCAACTGGGTGTCAGCCCCTGTCCCCATGAGAAGCGAAACGTGGGGAACAAATCAGAGCCCGTATCCCGCTGGCGTTGGGGGGGGGAGTGACCGGAGAGCGTGCTAGACACAGCTAGACGGTGAAGTTTTTTTAGGGCGTGCTCATCTAATGTAGCCGATCCCTCGGCCGCCGAGGCTGTCGGCCTTGTGATCACCTGTTTTCTTTGTGTCCAGGGTATCCCAGGCGGGGGAAAAATGGCTGCTGGCCGGGGGCCTCGCCGCAGCCGCTGGCGAGGCCGTGCTCTCACCTCTGGCTGCGCGGTGTGGGGCAGCGTGGAGCCCAGGTCAAATACCGCCCGCACCTCCGTGGACAGACCAAGGTCCACCCGTGGAGGGGGAGCCCTGAGGGGGAGACCCCACAAGGGGAGATTGCTGCAACCAAAAATGCCTGTGAACAACCGTTGACAGCATCCTAGCCCTCCCTGCGGTTATAGCTTGCGGCTAGGTCAAAAGCTAAATAACCTCAATGTTTTGATGTCGGCTGGCCCTAAGGCCCCACCACCCGACACCATTTTTGACAGAAAAAACAGCAAATTGAACAATGTTGCCAGTCGCTGCTAATTCTATACGGCGGCGGTATATGCTTCATCAGCCCACTAGCCACCTGCCGGGCCGATTCGCCTCATGGCACCGGCCGGGCGGGACACCGTTCCACCATGTCAGGGCAAAGGACTGATGCCACCTGCTTCACTAAGCACGGAACACCAGTGGTGGCTGTAGACCAAAGTCTACTACTAGTGAAGCACTGCCTCACTAGTAGGCATGCAACAACCTCCACTGCGGTGTGCACCCATGAAGGGATAAATTAATGAATGAACGAAAACTCTATTAACATATTGCAGAATGGGCTAGCCCAATACACACAATTGTTAAGGGGATGCAGACCAGAGAAAGTGTTAGTCCTGTCCACACCAGGGACCCCCATTTTCAATTCATAGATTCACAAAAAGCACACCTGCCCTGAGCCTCAGCCCATCCACCCATGTAAATGGTAAACAAGCCCCTGTTAAACCCCCAACATTAGACACGGATTGACCGTCAGCATGAATGGTTAAGAGGAGGGAAGACCTTTTAATAAAGACAGCCCTCGGCGGGGAACAAGGGGAACGGCATCCCAGCATTGTAGCATTAGCATTAGCCGTGCGCTCTAGGATATTTGGAAAAACACCCAAAAAAGAGTCATGATGACCCTGTTTTCCCAAATATCCTTCCCCTCACGCCAATACATCACTTGGTTGTCTCACGGGACAACGAGCAGTATTACCCATGCTAGTATCAATGCCTGATAGCGCAGGCCCTACCTGTGCACGACTTAGCTCGACTGCTAACCGTCGCGCGACGTCCCTCGGTCCGCTGTCACGAGACGAGGAAAACCCTGGACAGGCCTGTTGCACTGTTAGGATGTGCCGAGAAGATTCCAGGGGCTGGTGAACTTCTGGCGAATACCCAACATTGTGTAATTTCTCCCTGCGTTTCCTAACAACTAGTTCACGGAGTGCACTGCTACTTCCGTGTTGGAAACGAAAAGAGGAAGGTGGAGCGTGACCATTTCCGGCGTCATATAGGGAGACGCAGGGGCGTGGCTTGGTCACGTGCATGTGAGTGCATTTGTTTGTTTCGTGAGCACATTATGTGCTAGGAGATAAGCGGTTATCTCATTATGGCAGAGCGAGACGCAATAGTATGCTATATAACTGGATGTGGCCAAATACCTAAACATATTCTTTACAAACATATACACTGGTTAATAAATTACCCTCCCACTCAGGGCATTTTGGGGTAGAACACATAGTAGCATACTGGATAAGGATGGTAGCATTTCATCTACATGTATTGATCATATTTATACAAACGTGCCAGGCCAATGCTCAAAGGCAGTCTCTGTTCCTGTAGGTTTCAGTGACCACAACATCATAGCAGTCTCCAGAATGACGAAGGTCCCAAAAGCCAAAGCAAAGATTATTGTCTCACGGTCATATAAGAGTTTTAATGTAGAAGGTTTTATTAATGAAATGTCGGGTATAAACTGGGAGGAGGTATGTTGTGAGGATGACCCAGAGGTTGCACTGGACTTATTTATGTTGAGGTACATGAGTGTAGCAGATAAACATGGTTCTTTAAAAAAGTTCACAGTCAGAAACAAATCAGCCCCATGGATAGATAGTAGCTTAAGGATTTTAATGAATGAGAGAGACAAATAAGCATCAGTGTGTTCCAGTTCTGCGGATGACAGACAAAAGTACCGTTCCTTACGTAATCAAGTCACAAAGTTAAATAAGGTGAAAAAAAGGGAATATTTTAAACAATGGTTATATGATGTGAGAAATGATGGTAAAAATCTATGGATTGTTTTAAATCAAATTATGGGTAGAAAATCCAATGTCTGTACAACTTTTGTTGAGTCATATGGAATTGTCCTAACCAAACCATGTGATATTGCCAACCATTTTAATGATTTTTTTGTAAGTAAGATATATCAGCTCAGGCAGGGAATGCACATCTCAAACAATACACAATTAAATTACATAATTAAGAATATCATAATGAAAGATAAAGGGTGTAAATTTGATTTTAAACAGGTTGAGGTTAGTGATATTGAAAGGTTACTGCTCTACCTGACAGCAAGTTAGCTGGCACAGCCGCACAGACAACGTGGATAGTAAATTATTGAGAATTACTGCTACGATCATAGCAAGTCCAGTGTGACATATTATTAATAGATGTATACAAGTGGGACTATGTCCAAAGAGATGGAAGGAGGCTAAGGGTACTCCTTTACCCAAAGACTCGAAATCAGTTTTTAATGAGGGCAACTCCAGACCTATAAGCATTTTACCAGTTTTAAGCAAAATCATGGAAAAGTGTGTTTTTGCACAAATCCAAGAATATTTTCAGTTTAACAGTCTGGCTACAGAGTCTCAACATGCATACAGAACTGGTCACTCCACATCGACTGCTCTAGTTCAGATGACTGACGACTGGCTCAGAGCTATTGATAACTCCATGATAGTGGGAGCTGTGTTTTTAGATTTCAGTGCTGCATTTGATGTGCTTGACCATTCTCTCTTGATTGATAAACTTAAATGTTATGGTTTTAATCCCCTGGCTTTGATGTGGATGTTATCTGTCCTCCAGATCTCAGCAGGTTTATTTGAATGGCAGCCTGTCTAGTAGTAGAAGTTTGGAGTGTGGTGTTCCACAGGGGAGCTCCCTAGGGCCTCTGCTCTACTCAGTGTTCACCAATGACCTACCGTGGGCAACTAAGAATGCCAAATTGGTCCAATATGCAGATTATTCCACCTTGTATTATGCTTCTCCATAAAATGGTATGCTTAATGAGGTCCTGAGCAGAAAACGTAATGATGTGAATGATTGGATAGTAGCTAACAGGCTTGTACTGAACATCTCTAAGACAAAAAGCATGGTGTTTGGATCGAGGCATGGGTTGTTTTGTAACCCAAAGCTTATTTTAAATTCATGTAACTCCATCGTTAAGCAAGTTGAAAGCATTAAGCTCCTTGGAGTGACACTGGATAGTACTCTATCTTGGTCAAACCACATCACTAACATTGTCTCAAAGATGGGAAGAGCTGTAGGCATTGTTAGAAAATGTGCTTCTTTTGTTGATCGTCCTCTTCTACGTCAGATTATTCAGAGTCTAGTCCTGTGTCATGTTGATTATTGTTCTGTGATCTGGTCATCTGCAGCACGGTTGGCTTTGGGTTGCTCACTAAGGTCCAATGTCAACCGGATGCATGCTGGTCTCTCCTGGCTCACAGTTGAAAAAAGGTTATCGTCTAACTCACTAGTATTGTGTAAATCAGTCAACAGCAAGACTCCATATTTTGTGTTTGAGCAACTTGTTTACAGAAGCTCTATACAAGACCATAATAATCCCTCGTCCTAGAACCAATGCTTTAAAGCGGTATTTTATTTATAGGTGCATAACACTCTGGAACAACCTACCTAGTTATCTCTACACTTTTAGTAAATAGATTTTTTTAAAGAAACTCAAATCTCAATTACAGCTGTTGCCTTAATGTGTATTGCATTTGTGTATGGGTTTTTGCCTATTAGCCTACAAGTTCTCCTTTTGTATCTTTAAAAATTGATATTTATTGTATGTTTTTTTAGTTAATTGTTTTGTTTTTTATTTCTATCTATAGCATCTGTGAAAGTAGCTTATTTGCTATATACTAAATTCTTGTTTTTATCTTTTGTATTGATATATGCATGAACTGTTTTATGTATTGTGTTGTGTGGACCCCAAGAAGACTAGCTTGGAGCCATGGCACCAGCTAATGGGGATCCTTAATAAAAAAATACTACAAAAACCTAGGGTTCCGCAAAGACGACTTCAAACTTGAAATGGTAACAACAGCTGAGGTACTCAAAAAACTGAGCGCCCTCCCACCAAACAAGGCCACTGGCCATGACAATATCCCCTCCAAATTCCTCAGAGACTCAGCAGCCGCCATCACCCCAGTCATCACACACATAATAAACATCTCCATAAAACAGGCACACGTACCCAAAGACTTCAATATTGCGAGAGTAACCCCCATGCACAAAAAGAGCAGCAAATTAGACCCAGGCAACTACCGCCCTGTTTCTATTCTTACCTCCATCTCGAAAGTCCTACAAAAGGCCTTCGACACTGTCAATCACTCCATTCTGATTGACAAGCTAAAAGCAATTGGTTTTGATAGTCTTTCAGTGAGCTGGATGCAATCCAACCTGGAGGGGAGAGAACAGATGGTGGAGGTAAATGGTACCCTACCCCCCCCCCCCCCCTCCCAGTGAGCTGTGGTGTTCCACAAGGAAGCATACTAGGTCCGCTACTGTTCCTAATTTATGCAAATTACATGTCGTCAGCTTGTGACTGCAACTTGTTCTTGTTCGCGGACGACTCAGCCGTGCTGGTCTCTGACAAGAACAAGTTACAGGTTGAAAAAACCCTCAGCTCGGAACTAGGCAAAATCTGCACCTGGCTCGCTGATAACAAACTATCATCACACCTGGGTAAAACAGAGTCCATTCTCTTCGGTTCAAATAACAAACTCAGCAAGACAGACGGCTTCTCAGTTACAGTGGGTGACAATATTGTCACAAGGAAAGATGAAAATACATACCTAGGTTCCATCCTAGAGGCAAATCTTTCCTGTGACAAAATGGCATCCAATGTAATAAAAAAAGTCAACCAACAAACTAGATTCTTGTACCGGATGTCCTTTCTGGTAAACAATAATACCCTGAAGACTCTGGCAGGAGCACGCATTCAAGGGTACTACGACTATGCTTGCACCTCATGGTACCAAAGCACCTCAAAGGCGCTAAAAACAAAATTACAAAAATCACAAAACAAACTGGTCAGACTACTGCTTGACCTTACTCCTAGAACCCACCTCACCCCTGCCCACTTTGACAACCTAGGATGGCTTAGAGTAGACAACAGAGTACAGCAACTTGCAATGGGCGTGGTCTACAAGATACACTACACGACTAAGGTACCCATGTACATGTCAAATTACTTCCCAAAGGTCAGTGAATACCACAACCACAACACCAGAGGGAGCTCCACAAATCATGTTAAACCCAGATTTGGTTCAAACAAGGGACTAAACACGTTTCGCAATTATGCCACATCAACGTGGAACGCCCTACCCACAGCTGTAAAGGAATGTGAATCACTACCCACTTTCAAAACCACTCTCAAAGAGCACCTACGGGAGACTGCAATTCAAAACTGGCCCCTGTAAATGTCCTAACACACCCCCCTCCAATGTACAGTAAATGTCCTAACCCAATAATACACGAGACCCTCTTCTTGGGACCAAGTAAGGTTTCGTCAATAATCCAATGTACAGTTACCCCCCCCCCGCCTACCCAACCCCCCCCCCCACCCCAACCACCTCCAATGTACAGTTTCCCCCCCACCCCACCTACCCAACCTCCTCCAATGTACAGTTTCTTCGTCAAATGTATATATTCTCTTTTTTAGACTCTTGTTGTATCACAAACAGTACTGTATCTGTAAATCTGGTATGTCATAAATGTATAGATGTAGCAGTACTGTCTATCTATGTCATGTATGTCATATAAGTTATGATGAATTGAAAATGGGGGACCCTGATGTAAACAAGACAAAAGTCATTATCTGGTCTGCATCCCCTTAACAATTGTGTGTATTGAGCTGTACTGTATTGTACCCATTCTGCAATCTGTTAATAAAATGTTCAATCAATCAATCAATCAATCAACTAAATCAATCAATCAATCAATCAATCAGACAGACATCTACAGTAAGTTAAGCTATTCAACTACCCCCCCCCCTTAATCTTCTGAAAGCCTTACCTTTCCTCTTACTACTTACATCTACCATTTTCACCATGTGCTTTCTGCCTATCCTCCACTACCCGCCCATGGCCACACATACTGTATACCTGTCACTGGGGGCTTATGGAACTGTCAATCAGCGGTCAACAAGGCATAGTCCATTACTGCCTATGTACACAGCAAATACTCCTGAGACCTGGATAACACCAGATACATCCACAACACCTATAGCCCTATCTACAACATAGCTTCTCTCACACACCCAGACCCTCCATATGTGGTGGAGGCACTCACCTTCTAACTTCTCCCTCCTGGACTACAAGTATAATATCAATACCTGACGTCATATCATGGTTGAACATCATTCTGTATCTGTCTCTAATCCATTCAATGTTCAACGTTCAATTCTCTATTGCCCTCCAGCCAAGGTGGCACCTCCTGGTGCTAATGCGATTCATGTTAATGATTTCAAACAGCCTGACCCCTCCCAGTCTGCTACAGTGATCTCTCTCCTAGAGTCCTTCGACCTGACTCCTTCTGTCATGCCTCCCAGCCACAAAGCTGGCAGCTCCCTTGACCTCATATTATCCCATGACTCCAGCATAATTATCCCCTTCATGTATCAGACTACTTCTTTGTATCCTAACTTTTTCTAAAGTTATTATGCTAAACCATAGCATCTGACATCTTAGCAGCTCTATTAGCTCCAACTAATCACTCCATCTCCAATCGCCAAGAACCTAGGTGTGGGCTGGAATTCTCTGCTCACATTGCCTCAACAATCAGAACCTGCAGACTCTTCCTGAGCAACGTGAGAAGGATCCGCCCTTTCTGACAAAAGAAGCGAACCAACTCATCCTGCAATATAGAGTCATATCATGCCTCAACTAATGCAATGCTCTGCTAACTGCTCTACTGGCTTGCACCATCAAGGTGCAAGTTTCTTGACCTGGCATGCCATGCAACAAAGGGAACAGCTTTACTACCTACCTACCTCTGGTCAATGGTCTCTAACTACACACCCTCAAGACCCCTACACTCTGCATCTTCTAACTACACACCACTAGCGGACTGGCCATAGGGAGACGTTTTTATTTGTATTTTTTTTTATTTGTATTTGTTTGTGCCCGCAGTCAGGCCACTGAACTCCGAAGCAGGCCAGGTCAGTATACGTGTTTCTATTTGCGCGGAGATGTGCTCTCTATATAAGTTCAGGCAAGTAGGCAGGAATGAGTTTCATTCATTTTCAACATTTCATTCACAACCCAGCGTGAGGCACCGCGCCTGAGCACGCCTGCGCAGGCCTCGCCAATCTCAAACAAGCCTATTAAATCATGATGAGATCGACTGCCAAAACCCGAGAGATATGAATGTTTTGGATAGCTCTAGAATGGGTGAAGACGAACGTCGGACTGAAATTGAAAGAATGAGACAAAAGCGGGGCGCAATCAGAGGTGTTACTACTCGAGTTTTGAATCAGATGGACATTGAAATTGACATGGAAACTCTGAATGCTGATCACTTGAGCACTTTATTGGATGTACTGGGAGTTAAAAAATACATTTTGTTGGAACCTGACCGTGAAATAGAACATCTATAACTCTGACGGATGATTTGGATGCTGATATTGAAGCCGCGGGGATGTAAGGAACACGTCATTATGTTGAACTAACGGCAGCAGCGCAGAGGGTGAGTGATACTACTAGTAATGAATCGACTAGATCACAGCCAGTGAAGTAGAGAAATCTAATGTAACGTGCACCGGTAAACTACTATAAAGGACACTTTCATATTATAACCCGACGTTTGGACAATCCATTATTTGGAAAGTAGTTATTTTACACTTTGGTGTAGTGTATAAAACTTGTATGGTCCGTATTTTGTGACATCGCTGTCCATGGTGCTGAAGGTCGCATTTATACTAGTGTATACAGCCTCTACAGTGCCACCACGTGATACAACGCAGCAAGATACAAAATGCCATTTTTCCCTGTGGGGGGGTGGTATGGGCCTGGCCTGGCCTTGCCTGCCTGAGTCAAGTTCCCGGTAGGAATTATGGTCCCAGTCCGCCACTGCTACACACCCTCAAGACCCCTACACTCTGCATTTTCCGGCCGCCTGAGATCCACTCCTCTTCAAGCTCCTGGAGGGTCATTGAAATGAAGCAGGCTATTCTGTTCTGGTTCCACAGTTGTGGAACGAACTTCCCACCACAGTCAGGACAACAGAAACCTGACCAATCTTCCGTCATCAACTAAAAACACACATTTTTCAATCAATATCTGAATCAAATAAAAAATTCGAACCTTCTTACTGTCTATACTAATATTATACTATGCCTATAATACTATTATGCTACTATGTCTATAGTATTATGCAAATTCACCACTGCTAAATGTACAATACCACTTTCCCTTAACCACCAGAGGTCTTGCTGACTTGTTGCAGACAAGTAAGTCACTTTGGATAAAAGCATAGCTAATGACTGAATGTAAACTACCAAAATATGTGGAAGGTGATCCCACAATTACCATAACAATCCGGCACTCCGGTTCGAGCCCAGCTCTCCGCATTGCTATCAGCTTGGCTGGTCGTTCATACTAATACAATTGGCAGTATTAGGGGGTGGGAAGCTGATGGGTGGGGATCGGACGTTGTGGACAGCGACTCCTACAGGTCGGTTGGTGCGCCTGCGCAGTAGAATCAGGAAGCGACTGGGGCGGCGTGCCCTCCAAACGCAGACCCCCGACGCTGAGAGATCACGCTGTGCAGGTGAAAAGATGCGACTGCTGCTTCCTCGAGTACCGGAGGGGACACGTGATGTAAGGCTTAGTCCACATTGCAGCCGGCTTGTGGGAGGCATGGCCTAACAGCGTTCGAGACAGGGGAGGGTAGAATTGGACGATACGGAAATTGGGATGGGAGAAAAATAGAAAATGGGAGAAAAAGTAGATAAAAAAATAAATAAAAATCCGGCACTCCATATAATAACATTTGCTGATCCTAGGGGGCTTCATATAGCATGCCATATTTATTTTGTGTGATTGGAATACATTGAGCTCTTTCAAGATGAATTAGCTGGAAATTTGTTTTAATACAGCGGGCATCCGTGTGAGGTTTCTGTCCTTGCCTTCTCACTCGTTCTGTTCCTTTAACCACCCTCGCTTTGTTTTCATTCATTTTTTCTGTCAAGTATTTCAATTCCCTCGTTCACACGTTTCTCCCCGCTGACGTCATCTGAGACGTCGCTGATTGGTTCCCTCACTTCCCCACGCTTTTCAATCACATTCCCCAGCTGTCACTGCCCTTCAATCAATCGATCCCTCATTATTTATACCCCTTTTTCCCCACCCTAAGTTGTTGGTTCGTCTTGATTTGTCGCTGGTTGTTTTTCCCCGTTGCTTCTGTTTCACTGTGCTATTCTCCAGGAATTCCTAGAAGCCTTCGCTTGGATACCTGCTCCGTGGCGCGCGCTCGCCTCCACTGTTGTTCCTGTTCCTTTACGCAGCTCGTCTGGGTGAGTTTTTCTAGATTGACTGTCTTGACCTATTTCCGATTTTCGTGTGTAAACCTTTACACTGAAGTCTACCACCTTTTTGTCAGACAGTCACTCACCCAGCCATAATCGTTTTTGCTCTTTCCTTTTTTGGAATAATATTTTTGGGATCTTCCACCTCCCACTGTGTGTTTACACGAAGATAGTATTTCACATTTGGACGGTGTTTGGATTTTTGCTCACTGTGTGTTTACATGAAGATATTCACTTGGGCTGTTTTTGGAATATTGCACATCACTGTGTTGTTTAACACGAAGAATATAACACCCTGTCCTCCAGCTCGTTTCAAGTCTGCTCTGTCACTGACCCGTTCCCTCTCTCCCTCTCTCGGTCTTACACAACATCTGAGAGGTCCGCCGTGAGAGTCTGCAGAGCGGTACAGAGGTCTGCTCCTGCTTCCCAAGACTACCCTTCCGGGAGAAGCTGCAGAGCAGCAG
The DNA here is from genome assembly GCF_963971535.1 of Notolepis coatsorum. Taxonomy (NCBI): domain Eukaryota; kingdom Metazoa; phylum Chordata; class Actinopteri; order Aulopiformes; family Paralepididae; genus Notolepis; species Notolepis coatsorum. The sequence goes on along the minus strand of NC_140171.1, from coordinate 81,679,619 downwards.
AACTTTGCCCCTTGTTCATTGTACCTGTTCTTGTTGACCTGCTTTCCCTGTTTCACTTATTCCTATTATCAAATAAACAAGCCCTCGTATTTGGCAACTCTGAATCCAACTCTCTTGTGTCGTTAGCGTTTGGGGTCGGTGTCAAACCATAACATTACGAACCAACCATGACGACCCCAGCCGACACAGAGGGGGTCAGAACCGCACTTGCATTTCAAGTCGAGTTGACCAGGGATCACGGTCTCCAACTAGAGCGGGCTGCGGCTGCGGTGCAGAACCTCAGGGACCAGGTCCTGCCTATGCAGGGTTCAATGGCCGCTATGGCGGGACAACAGTCCGAGATTCTCGCCCAGCTTAACTCGCTGGGCGACGCCGTTAATACTTTTCATCTCTCACACCCTCCAGGAACATTCCCCGCAGCCCCAGCAGATCTCGCACCTCGGGAACCCCTTCTCTCCGTCCCACGGCTGTTTGACGGTAATCCCGAGGAGTGTGCCACATTCATCATGCAATGTGAGTTGGTTTTCCGTCATCAGCCAAGCCGTTTTTCAGCTCATGGGTCCCGAGTGGCTTATATAACCAACCTACTTTCAGGCCATGCTGCCCAGTGGGTCACATCCTCCTGGGCAATGGAAGCAGATTTTTTGTTCTCCTACCCAGACTTCGTGGCGGAGCTCCGCAGAGTGTTCCACCATCCAGCCCGAGGTCTGGACCCTGGAGCCCGGTTGGGGACCTTCCGGCAAGGGAGCAGCAGGGTGACGGACTATGTCATGGAGTTTCGACTGGCGGCGGTGGAGAGCGGATGGAACGAACCTGCTCTTCGCCTAACCTTCATAAGGGGGCTCAGTGACGCAGTCCGGGACCAGCTCGCTACCAGGGAGGTGCCCGACTCCCTCGAGGAGCTGTTTAGCCTTGTCATCCGTATTGACGGACGCCTCCTGGAGAGAAGGCGCGAGAGGGCCCGACTGTCACCTCCTGAAGCACCCCGGACTCCTGGACGCCCCGTCCCCAACACTACTGTGGGTAACAGGCTTCCCCGTCCGGTGCGCGAGGAGGAACCCATGCAGCTGGGACGCTCTCATCTGAGCCAGGCGGAGCGTCAGGCAAGGCTCAGGTCCGGTCTCTGCCTCTACTGCGGAGGTGCGGGACACCGTATCGCCGACTGCCCTACCCGGCCAAAAGATCGGGCTCACCAAGACCCCGGGAGATCCTGGTGAGCCGTTTTTCCCATTCCCAGCGCCGCGCACCACCTGACCATCTGTTGAGCGTCACCCTGGCCTGGGGGGACCAACGTGCCACGGTGAAGGCCCTCATCGACTCTGGGGCAGACGAGAACTTCCTCGACTTCGAGTTTGCCACCCAAGCCAACATACCTCTTGAGGCCCTTGTGAGGCCCTTGGAGATCTTTTCGTTGGACCAACACCGCCTGGCCGACATCTCTCAACGGACCGGCCCAGTCTTGCTGACCATTGCTGGGAACCACGTAGAGAGGATCCAGTTCCTCATTACCCAATCCCCCCTTGTCCCGGTGGTCCTGGGTAGGCCCTGGCTCGCGCTGCACGAGCCCCACATCGCCTGGGCCTCCGGTACCATCAGGGGCTGGAGCTCCTCCTGTCACGCCCGCTGTCTACAGGCGGCGTCTTGTCCCCCGCCCCGGAGACCGGCTGGTGAGTTGCCCCCGGATCCCTCGTCCGTTCCTCCCGAGTACCACGACCTCATGGAGGTATTCAGTAAGACCAGGGCTCAGTCCCTTCCACCTCACCGCCCCTATGACTGCGCCATCAACCTCCGCCAAGGGGCTCCCCTTCCCGGCAGCCGCCTCTACAGTCTGACTGCCCCGGAGAAGAAGGCGATGGATCTCTACATCTCTGAGTCATTGGAAGCAGGACTCATTCGGCCTTCCTCCTCCCCGGTGGCGGCCGGGTTCTTCTTTGTTGGAAAGAAGGATGGGGACCTGCGACCCTGCATCGACTATCGTCAGCTCAACGAGATCACCATCAAGAACAAATACCCCCTACCTCTCATGAGCTCCACCTTCGAGCCACTGACCCAGGCCTCGTTCTTCACCAAGCTGGATCTCCGAAGTGCCTATCATCTTGTCCGTATCCGTGAGGGCGATGAATGGAAGACCGCCTTCAAGACCCCCAGGGGCCACTATGAGTACCTTGTGATGCCGTTCGGTCTCACCAACGCCCCGGCGGTATTCCAGGCACTCATGAACGATGTCCTCCGTGACATGCTGGAGGTGTTCGTGGTGGTGTACCTGGACGACATTCTTATCTTTTCCAGGACCCTCGAGGAACACATCCTGCATGTCCGCCGGGTGCTGGAGCGCCTCCTCCACAATCGGCTCTTCGTCAAGGCGGAGAAGTGCCGTTTCCACTCCAACTCCGTCGACTACCTGGGCTTCATCGTGGAGAAGGGCTTGACCCGAGCGGATCCTCGCAAGATCCAGGCTGTGGAGGATTGGCCGGAACCCACCACTCGGAAGGAGCTACAGAGTTTCCTCGGGTTCGCAAACTTCTACCGAAGGTTCATCCGGAACTACAGCCAAGTGGCGGAGCCTCTTACCAAGCTGACCTCCCCCGCTCTGCCGTTCGACTGGTCCCCAGCGGCATGCGCTGCGTTCCGCTCCCTCAAGAGAAGGTTCACTTCCGCTCCTATCCTGCTCCACCCTGACCCCAAGAGACAGTTCATCGTGGAGGTGGACGCCTCGGATTCTGGCCTGGGCGCTGTCCTATCCCAGCGTTCTCCTTCCGACCAGAAGGTACATCCTTGCGCCTTCTACTCGCGTCGCTTCCTCCCCGCCGAGAGGAACTACGACACCGGCAATCGGGAGCTACTGGCGGTCGTGGCGGCTCTGGAGGAGTGGCGTCATTGGCTAGAGGGTGCCGAGGAGCCTTTTACCATCTGGACGGACCACAAGAACCTAACGTTCATCCGCGCTTCCAGGCGCCTCAACGGTCGGCAGGCGAGATGGGCCAGTTTCCTCAGTCGGTTCGACTTCTCGCTGACCTTCCGCCCCGGTTCCCGCAACACGAAGGCCGACTCCCTGTCCCGGATGCACTCCAAGGGGGCTCCACCCTCTGAGGACCCATCTCCCATCATCCCGGAGGCCCGAGTGGTTGGAGCCATCACCTTGGGCATCGAGGGTGTGGTGAGGCGTGCCCTACGCTTCCAACGTGCTCCAAGCAACGTCCCTAGGAGCCGTCTCTTCGTCCCTGACTCTGTCCGGTCCCAGGTACTGCTGTGGGGCCATACCAGCCGGTTCGCCTGCCACCCAGGCGTCCATCGCACGTTCTCCTTCCTGGCTCGTCGTTTCTGGTGGCCCACCATGCGAAACGACGTCAAGGAGTTCGTATTGGCCTGCGCGGTCTGTGCCCGCAGCAAGGCCTCTCACCAGGCACCCTCCGGGCTCTTGCAGCCACTTCCCGTTCCAAGCCGTCCGTGGTCACATGTGGCGCTCGACTTCGTCACTGGACTACCCTCCTCCCAGGGGAACACCTGCCTTCTGACCGTGGTGGATCGATTCAGCAAGGGGGTCCACCTCGTGGCCCTCTCCAAGCTTCCCTCAGCAGCCGAGACGGCGGACCTCCTGACGCACCACGTGTTCCGCCTTCACGGTTTCCCCCAGGACATCGTCTCTGACCGGGGGCCCCAGTTCACCTCCCAGGTTTGGCGGGCTTTCTGCAAGGGATTGGGGGCAACGGTCAGTCTCTCCTCCGGCTACCATCCCCAGACAAACGGGCAGACGGAGAGGATGAACCAGAGCGTGGAGTCTGCTCTTCGGTGTGTGGCAGCCGAGAGGCCGGCATCCTGGAGTCGTTTCCTTCCCTGGGTTGAATACTCGATCAACTCAATGGTCAGTTCCGCCACCGGCCTCTCCCCCTTTGAGGCCTCCCTAGGCTACCAGCCCCCTCTTTTTCCCGCACTGGAGACGGAAGTGGCAGTTCCCTCCGTGCAGGTCCACCTCGACCGCTGCCGTCGCGTTTGGGAGATCACCAGGACCGCGCTGCTCCGGACATCTGAGCGCGCCTGTCGTGGTGCCGACCGGCGCCGGGTTCCCGCGCCGACTTACCGCCCTGGGCAGAGGGTGTGGCTCTCCGCGAAGGACCTCCCGCTACGGTCCTCGGCCAAGAAGCTCAACCCTCGCTTCGTCGGTCCTTTCGAGGTCCTGAAGGTACTCAGTCCGGCGGCCCTGCGCCTGAAGCTTCCTGCATCCATGCACATCCACCCCGTGTTCCATGTCTCCCGGGTTAAGCCCGTCTCCCTCAGTCCCCTTATGCCTCCGGCTCCTGATCCACCGCCTCCTGTGCTAGTGGATGGTCACCCCCAGTGGCAGGTCCGCCGGTTGATGGGCGTTCGTCGGCGGGGCCGGGGATTCCAATACCTGGTGGACTGGGAGGGTTACGGCCCTGAGGAGCGTAGCTGGGTCTCCCGGCAGCTCATCGTGGATCCCGGCTTGATCACCGACTTCCATCGGGCCCATCCTGACGAGCCGGGTCGGCCTGGTCGCCGGGCGGCTCCCGTTGAGGGGGGGGTACTGTGAGGTTTCTGTCCTTGCCTTCTCACTCGTTCTGTTCCTTTAACCACCCTCGCTTTGTTTTCATTCATTTTTTCTGTCAAGTATTTCAATTCCCTCGTTCACACGTTTCTCCCCGCTGACGTCATCTGAGACGTCGCTGATTGGTTCCCTCACTTCCCCACGCTTTTCAATCACATTCCCCAGCTGTCACTGCCCTTCAATCAATCGATCCCTCATTATTTATACCCCTTTTTCCCCACCCTAAGTTGTTGGTTCGTCTTGATTTGTCGCTGGTTGTTTTTCCCCGTTGCTTCTGTTTCACTGTGCTATTCTCCAGGAATTCCTAGAAGCCTTCGCTTGGATACCTGCTCCGTGGCGCGCGCTCGCCTCCACTGTTGTTCCTGTTCCTTTACGCAGCTCGTCTGGGTGAGTTTTTCTAGATTGACTGTCTTGACCTATTTCCGATTTTCGTGTGTAAACCTTTACACTGAAGTCTACCACCTTTTTGTCAGACAGTCACTCACCCAGCCATAATCGTTTTTGCTCTTTCCTTTTTTGGAATAATATTTTTGGGATCTTCCACCTCCCACTGTGTGTTTACACGAAGATAGTATTTCACATTTGGACGGTGTTTGGATTTTTGCTCACTGTGTGTTTACATGAAGATATTCACTTGGGCTGTTTTTGGAATAGTTTCAAGTTTCAAGTTTCTTTAATAGTTGTCATACAGAAGTACAGAATACTTTTGTACAAAATGCTTCTTACTGTTGCGCTCCAGAGACTGTGCATGACAAGATAAGTATGAAATAAAAACATAGTAAAAATTAGAAGAAAAAAAAGAGGTCACAGTGTTCAGTTTAGACATATGTACAATGTTCGTAGACGTAGTTACCATACAATATACAATATACAATACTGTGCAGTGTACTAATATACAATACTATATAGTGCAAGGCATAAATGGACGAGGTGCAGTTTAGGTACAATTCACAGTAGGTGTACGAGTTGTAGTGCAAATCCTTTATCAATAAATATAAAGTGTAAGTGTGTTTGTGTGATCTAAAGTGTGGAGAGTGGGTGCTGCAGTGTGTTGTTTGTTTGTGTGAGTGTGTGTGTGCGTGTGGGTGTGTGTGCTGTGTGCATTTGATGGTTGTTGCATAGTGATTATTGTTCGTTTAGCGATTATTGTTCGTTTAGCAGCCTGATGGCCTGGGGATAGAAGCTCCTTCTGAGTCTTTCTGTGCTCGCCATAAGACTCCGGTATCGCTTGCCTGACGGCAGCAGTTCAAAGAGGCAGTTGTTCGGGTGGCTCGAGTCCTTAATAATTCTCTTAACTTCTCTCATCGGACAGTGATATTGCACATCACTGTGTTGTTTAACACGAAGAATATAACACCCTGTCCTCCAGCTCGTTTCAAGTCTGCTCTGTCACTGACCCGTTCCCTCTCTCCCTCTCTCGGTCTTACACAACATCTGAGAGGTCCGCCGTGAGAGTCTGCAGAGCGGTACAGAGGTCTGCTCCTGCTTCCCAAGACTACCCTTCCGGGAGAAGCTGCAGAGCAGCAGAACTTTGCCCCTTGTTCATTGTACCTGTTCTTGTTGACCTGCTTTCCCTGTTTCACTTATTCCTATTATCAAATAAACAAGCCCTCGTATTTGGCAACTCTGAATCCAACTCTCTTGTGTCGTTAGCGTTTGGGGTCGGTGTCAAACCATAACAATCCGTGACCTCACAATGAATCTAAATTCCATTTAAACGAGAGGGGAGCGGCACGAGTTGCCACCGGAGACAAATATATGCTTGTCTCCAGAAGACGCGTATTCATCATAATAATGATCTCAACGTTTAAGTTAATTTGACGTTATTTGCATGTACCACCATTTTGTGCACCTGTTCACCGCTATGTCCTTCTCCATGCGCACAACAACACGCATCAGTCATGTGAATTGTCAAGAGACAGACAAGCATGTGATGTTAAATTAGTAAGCAATGTTAAAATAATGGCTGCAATTTGCTGTCTCATCTGTGAAGGAGTACTCCATTTTTTTTTTTTAATTAGTGGCCTAATCTGTTATACTGACATTCACAGCATTTGTGGTAATATACGTTGGGCAGCCCCTGCTGAACTGAGCATATTTGCTTAAGTGACACAACAATCTACTCATGAAATCCATCCATGACTTTCTCATGATTATTATTATGCCTGCAGTTGAAAGAGTATTAAATAGGGATGGAAATAGAAATATGAGTACTTTGCAAATTATTTTACACATCAACACAATTTGTCTCAAGAGGGCATAGAAAGGAAACGCATTTGAATGCATCCTATGGCCACAGAGAGTGCAGACCAACGGTGAGGAGAATTTACAGTGACATAGTTTTGGGTAAACCACCTGATATTTTAAAACTACAAGAGGGAAAGAGAGTGGTGGGCATTCATGTGGAATGTGGACAGTGTTAGCTCAACCACGTACAGTTGAGTTGAATGAATACAGTATTTGGTGCTCCTAATTGACATCATCTTCTCAGCTGGCCTGCATTTAGATAGAGCAATGCACTCTGGGTATTGTAGCTGTTAATGTTTGGGGTATACACGTCTTATGTGAGCATTGTAGTAGGATGTAGACTCTACTATGAACCTCTTACGTAAACAATATAGTATGTAGACTCACATATAAATACCATATGTGAACATTACTGTGTATCATGTAGACTCTACTATAAACACAGCATGTGAACATTAGAGTAGTATGTAGACTCTACTGTAAACATCAGTGGTCATTATCGTAGGATATAGACTGATATAGACTCATGTCCACTCAATGCTACTGCTTGCTATGCTCGCTCATGCCTGTATTTTTTATGTCCGTTCTATTTTATAATTTTTAGACTATTTTTAAACTGAATCATTTTAAACTATTTTTATTATTTGTATTACTGAAAACTGTAAGCGGAGAGCCTATTGGGATGCTAGATCCTAATGTGAAACACTGTGATTTGCCATACCTTGCTACCTGTCTATCTTTTTTATGCCCGCTTATGCCTGTATTTTTTACTGTTGTGAAGCACTTTGAACTGCAACCTCTGTATGAAAAGTGCTATACAAATAAAGTTATTATTATTATTATTATTATTATTATTACTGTCAAAATGAGCAGAATACATTCCAAATGTTTGTCTCTCCCATAAAGAAGAACACAATTAGTTTTTCAGAGGAGGATGGGGTGAGTGAGAAGCTCCATAGGCCTATACATGTCATATATTTAGCTGACTCTGTGGTTATGGTAATCATGGCAGACATTTATCTACACTACAGTATACTTTCAACATGTCCTGATCAAAGCACGCCATGTGTGTGTGTGTGTGTGTGTGTGTGTGTGGGTGCTTAGCAGAGTATATCAAGCCTGTGTGAACTCAAGTAACACATTGGCAAATGCTTGGCAACGCTACACTTACAAATATTGAGCACTTTGTAGGCATGGTGATGGGTGTATAGTCATTCTACAGAAACGCACACTTTTGGAATAGCAACATGTCTTAAAATGTATTTAATTTCCCTACATTTAAACTTAAGTTACAATATTGGTTAATCCTTTGACTTTATGAATCCACATAAATGAGAGCTCTTGTAAGGCGTCCATTTGGATCAAGGAAATAGCTTTCTGCACTCGTCAAAACTCCTTGTAGTGGATCAGAAGTAGGGGAAAGTTGCCTCGAGTGACGTCATGGCCCTGATAGCTCTGATAAGCTTTTTTGATTCGTGCGTGCATGTTATTGGTGCATGGACCTTTTAACCCCTTTCTGAGTGGCATTTCCCGTGTCAAATGAAAAGAAATTAATTATTAAATTAGATACCAATGATGTAAACTACCCATAATTGAAGAAGGGTTTAACCTGCAAGTTGGGCTTTAAGTCAAAGTAAATAATTTTTTTTTAATCATTAATCGTCGGGAGACTTTGATGGACCAGCTACAACTGGTTGAAACAAGGTAGTTATAATGTTTTTAATGTCGTAAAAAAATAACTACATTTACCACTAGGCAGCCTGTTGTTCAGTACAGCAGTGCTACTGGTCTGTGGGCTGTCGCCTTATCCCCGGGTCATAGTATCAAGCTGGCTATATGGCTCTGGCTAACGTTACCCCGCTAACGTTAGCGTTATGTCTACTGTCATGCATGTAAAAGAGTTTTGGGAACGAGTAAAATGTGCAGGTCCTCTTCTCAGACCTGTGAGGCAAAGCACTGCTGCACACACATCCTGCCGGCTAGCAAGCTATGCGCCCCGGCATGTTGATACGATAGTAGCCCCTTTAGCTGCACTCGGTGCATCAGTGACGATAGCTATGAGCTAACTAATGCTACAAGCTAAAACACCTTATAACTACTACTATTGTCGTGTCCATAAGTTCCTTGGCAGAATACTTGTGATGACAAAGGTATACAAAGAGGAGAGAACCATTTTAAATCGGGTGATGTTATGAGTTTCGGCTACCAAGCTAAGCTAAGCTACGTAGCTAACTCAGCTAGCTTCTAACGGTGTATACACAATATGTACAACGACACAATGATTTTCATTAGTACAAATATGGTAACATGGTTGTGGCTTTTACAAATAGTGGTTAGCTTTAGAGATGGATGGCTATGATCATGGAGCAATAGTGTTGTTAGGTGAAACAGATACATTTTCATTCATCACTCCTCGGCTAGTAGTAGCAAGGCTCTCTGCCTGCCACTAGCTGTGTGTGACTCTCAGACTCTCTCTGTGTGTGTGACTCTCAGGTGCCCTGCACCTGCTGTGACGACATCATTTCGATTACACGTGCACGTTATGAATCATTGATTAAAATATCCACATGCGTGGTGATTGTGTTGGGCAGACAAAATGTTTGATAAAAACGCTAAAACTGTGTCAATTAATTTTTTTTTCTTCTTCATGAAAGTCACCGTTGGCTAGTCCACATTGTTTATTGAACAAAAATACAACCTGCAAGTTGGCCTTTAAAGGTATTGCTATTTGCTATTCCTAGCACTATTTGGGCAACTTTATGTCACAATTCCTGTGAGTCTATTGAAGACATCTTTTATTAAAAAAAAATGCATTGTTTTAATCAAGTACTCAAAAGCCAAATTTTTCTCACTTTGGATTTCAGGCTGTGTTGGCCTGGCTCCACCCATAAGCACTGTGTAAATGAATATGTGCTACTGCTGCTTCCCCGCGAGGTCCAGGTTGTGTGTAAATGAGTATGTGCTACTGCTGCTTCCCCACACAAGGTCCAGCCCAGGTTGTGTGTAAATTAGTATACTGTGCTACTGCTGCTTCCTCACGTGCAGTTTGTTTCCCCGACAGAAGCTCCTCTCTCTCCCTCTATCTCTCTCTCTCTCCCTCTCCCTCTCTCTCTCTCACTCGCTCGTTGTCTGCCTCACTCTGAGGAAGTGTCGGGTTACACTATCTGCCTGCTCTGTTTACTGTTGCTGTCAACCATAGAGGGGGAGTTAGTTATGCAAATCAGTGCTATATTAACGTCACAGAAACAGTCAAATCAGAACAGTTTAGTTGCATGTCCCCTTTAAAGAATGCTTGTGCCATCTTTTTGTCACTGGTGTTACCTCATACCTTTAACAATATTAAAGGCTTTTTAGAAATGTTTTTTTCACAATCTATTCTGCACAGTCAGAGGCACAGTAGGATAACGATAATGCAAACAATTTGGAGATTATGTATTTATTTATTTTAATCAGGTTTGTGAAAAATGTGATTGTGTGACGTTTGCTTATTAACACCATCATATCTTTGCTATAATAATAACAACATTTGAAGGACAGTCATACAAATTTAATGATAGTATCCTTAACATCCTAACTCTTGAATGAAGCAAAGGTTAATTGATATAAAATCATTTACAAGTCAAATGTGACACTTTTGATTTCATATGACCGAAAAAAAACACAGTAACACCAGTGACACAATAAAACACCAGTGACACAAAGAACACTAAAGATTGTTTTATTCAATATTAATTACTTATTTGAGATAGAAAATGGTGTATTTAGTACAAAACCAAAGATTATCACTGACATTAAGTCAAATAACTTTAACAACAGTTAAAAACACATTTGAACTACTTTAGGAAACCACTCAAATGTCCATCTTAACATACAAAGGGCCGACATGTGGGCCCTTTTTAGGACAATTTGCCCACCGGCACTTTGAGGGTGTGCATATTTTGTAATACAATATATATATATATCGAATTGAAGGCTTATTTGTTGCCTGTCCATAGCCCTTTCACGTGACAAAATCCGTTCAGCGGTTCTCAAGTTACATGCCGGTATTTGAGGCTTGTGCAAAGTACACAGTATTGCGCAAAATACCACTCCCGACTCTTGGGGCTCTAGCTCCGTCAATCATTTGGCGATCTCGAAAATGATTATGGAGGGTGGTAGCCAATGAGGCTTTCCAATGATACCCGACCTGGGGATATATGAATCAGGGATCTAGGTGAAAAACTAACAAGCGAAAACAGGAAGAGAAAAACAGCCAAATTAATTGAAGTCTATGAGAAAACTGAGTTCTTCTTTTGTACACAATTTACCAAAATCACTCCTAATCACTCATTTCTGAATGGATCTTTATGAAATTTGGACATGTACTACATAAGGCTTCAGGCTACGGATCTCGGGATTTTTTTAAGCCATACCACCTTCTGGGGAAATACTACCTCTGGACAACTAACTACTACAGAAAAACTTGAGTAACAAGTTTTTCTACAACTCAAGTTCAGACCTATGTTATATTCCGTTATAGCTTACGCTCTGCTCTATTGGAACTATCCCTTTAATCATATTCTATAATGAAAACATTCACCTTGTGTACGCACCTGCCCACCTGCCTGACCACTCCCACATCCGCTCCTATATAAGCGGGGTCATGGCCATACTATCAGCTCCTTCCCTACTTTCACCACGTGAAGTCCGTGCAAATCACCGCTTCAAGTTTAGTGCTTAAAGTAGTTAGTTAGTTAGTTATAGGAGCTGTGTTGGCATTGTCTTTTGTTTCTCCCTCTCTCACTAATTTACGGGAGAAAGAAAGGATAATGTCGTCACCACCGGAGAGTCTAGAGGATTATTCTAACCTCCACCGGCGCTTCGCATTTGGGGCGCACGTCGCTGAGCAGTTCCCCCGCTGGCATTGTGCTCCGGCTGTGCAGCTGGATACTATGCAGGCTGTGAGAGCTGATGGTCTCTCGAGTCTAGGTGGTGTCTTGCGACGCGGGCCTCAGGTGTGTCAGTTGTGCGGGGGCAGCTGCGCAGCTTGTGTCCCCGCACAACAGCCGGCTCCAAGCGAGAATCCCTTCGTTGCCTCTCCATAGCGGTATGGAGGGGATTCTTGTTTGATGCCCCACGACAACACAGTGCTCCTCCTCAGAGAGTTAGCTTTGTTTTCCTGGGAGCCCCGATTCCGAGTCTAGGCTTCGAGTCCCGGGTCTCTGAAAAGGGATGCTCTCTGCCGCCGCACTGGACGTAGCCCCGCCTTTCAAGACGAAAGCTCCCAGCGTGAAGGATGCAAGCTTGGTGTTTTGTTAGAAGAATATCCCCAAGCTCAAGACGGCAGCAGCCCACATCAAAACGGAGCTTTGCTGCAGATGCCACTGTATCTCTGGTAACACCGTTCTGTGAGAGGGAACGGGTGTTGTCTGCCCCCTTTCGGCTGTCTGAAGTGATCAGGCCTGCATTGCTATTCCTCACATTATACAGCTTCAGTAGTAGCCGTTAGCTAAACAGTGGGCCCGTGAGAGCTAACCGTTAGCTTGCTGCTGCGTTAGCCGGTAGCTATCGGTCGGCCGAAACGAGCTAGCTGTTAGCCGGTAGCTGGCCGTTGGTCAGTGCCGACGGTGGGCCTATGAAGGCTAGTCATTAGCTTGGTGCTAACCGTCAGCCTGGAGTTAGCTGTTAGCTTGTGCTAACCATTGGCGTTAGCCGTGGGGAAGTAGCGGGCCCTGAGCACTCTGACTCGGCGTCATCTCTGGCAGAAGATGTCGTCAGCCTGCACCATGGCCGGCCCCAGGATGTGGGCGAAACGCCGGAGCGAGAGGCCTCGTCAACATGGTGGACCAGCCATTTGTTACGGCCATTCATCCTGCGTCCGGGGGTCAGGTAGGACATTACACTATGCCCCACTCTTCCTTCCTCCCCCCCCCTGAATGTTTTTGGTTAATACCAATGTTTTTGTTTAACAAAACGTGTGTTTACTTCACTGCATTTTGGGGGATACGATGTGAACTCACAGCTACAAATGCTGGGGGCGCCTTCTTGCTTGGAGTTTGTGCAGTTTTCTCTGAAAAATTGCGTTGGTTGCTATTGTGTATAATTTAGCAAGGCCTGTACTTCTAGCACTCGGCCAAGGGCTTATGTCCTTCTCTCTACTTAGGACAGCGTTCTTTCTTACGTGAGTAAAGGTGAACTTGGGGTTTTATTGTATGATGAGAGTTGTGTGTGTTCATGTAATACTTTTAGGTAAACGTAGCATTGAGTTCACAACTGGTATGGGTGATAGCTTACAGAATTGTACATATGTGGCATATGAACCAAGGAACCGTTATATCCTTCACAAAACTGATTGGTCGAGAGGTTGTGCCTTTCTACCTATCAGTCTCCCTGTCGAGGGTGTTCTCTCTCCTGTCAAAGGGGGGGGGGGGGGGTTACTGTCTCCCACACCAAATCAGGATAGGTGGGACACGGGATTCCCCCGGCCATTTGAAAACGTCACAGGCGCTTTTTCTTGCTGGCCAAGAGACATGTCCATGATTTACAGGGCCTGTACTACAGACCGCTGTCATTGTAAATGATAGGTGATGCAATGCAGTAGAGACAATTTGTCTTCTACTCTGCTCCCTACCAGTAGTGTATATTGGGTCAGAGCCTCCTCCTCAGGGAGTTTCAGAGCCTCCTCCTCAGAGAGTTTCAGAGCCTCCTCTGTGAGTTTGAATGAATGAATGAATGAATGAATGAATGAATGAATGAATGAATGAATGAAAACTTTATTTAACAGATTGCAGAATGGGTACAATCAGGGACCGAAACTAAAGCCCGCCGCCCGCCAGGGGCGGTCTGTTTTTACCTTTGGCGCATGACACTTAGAGGGCTGCCCGCCGTGTGGCGTGTAGACGTGTAGTTCATAAGCAGGCCCCTAAAAATATTTGTATGCGAACGGTAAAAATCAATTACGCGCACGCTGTGTGAATACAGATTATAGCCTCTCTCGTCTTTTTTTTCCTCCGCTGCGAGATCGTTAAAAAACTACAAGTCCCACATTGCACTCAAGCCAACGGTCCAATCACAGTAGAGTGAAGTGACTGGTTTCATGGGAAATAAAGCAAATGACCAATCGGAAGCTCTCATTTTTCTTGTTTACTTCCTGAAACTCCGCGATCAGGGCTCTCGTTTTCCGAGACACCAACTTATTATAGTCTCTCTTGCCAATAGCAATAGATTTTAGAACACCTAGATTTATCGATAGCAATAGTAATATAACGTTAATGCAACAAAACGAATGCCTTGCTTTGTTAATCATAACGTTGATGCAGTAGCGTATGTCGGTGTGTTGGCTGTAACGGACATGACAATAACATAACGTGTACACATTAAAATTGCGATAATCTATTCTAACATTTTCAAATCGATGCAGTTGAATTTCCCCCTTAGGATCGATGCATTGTTACACCCCTACACCAAAGTCACTGGCCCACTGTGTATCTGTGTGTATAATAACTTGGCTAGCGTTATCAACAGCAGAGGTGGGCAATGGGTCCAGACCGTCCAGCTGCAGCACCGGAGTGCAAGCGATGTGATGTAATTGGCACACTCGACTGTCAATCAATGGTCTACCTGACACGCAAACTCAAACAATGTTTCTGTACTGGAGGTGTGATTGATTGATTGATTGAAAACTTTATTAACAGATTGCAGAATGGGTACAATACAGTACAGCTCAATACACACAATTGTTAAGGGGATGCAGACCAGAGAAAGACTTTCGTCTTGTTTACATCAGGGTCCCCCATTTCAATTAATCAGGAAAGTGTACAGTAGGAAAGTGTACAGTATTTCAATAGGCAACCCTGAAAGGATTATTTTTCTAGAAGAGCAACACAGCCAAAACAGACAGTGGAGCTGTTTGCAGATAGCAAGCATTTTGACTTATTGCGTGGTGGCGATGTCTCGCAGATAATACAACTACAAGTATGATTATATAAAATATATTTTATTTAAAAAAAATAATTATATATAAAATATATATTGGCAGGTAAGAAATATGCTTGGCGGGTAGACTCTTCCCATCTACCCGCCACTGGCCGGTGAGTCAAAAAGTTAATCTCGCTCCCTGGGTACAATACAGTACGGCTCAATACACACAATTGTTAAGGGGATGCAGACCAGAGAAAGACGTTTGTCTTGTTTACATCAGGGTCCCCCATTTTCAATTCATATTGACATTTATGACATACTCAACATACATGACATTTATGGCATAGGGACATATAGGTATTTAGTACTGATACATTTGTGACATATGCGGTATCCAAATATACAGTACTGTTACTCATAGATCCTGACAGAGTATATACATATGATGGGGAGGGGACTCTACATTAGGAGGGGGTGGGTGGGTGGGAGAGAAATATACATCCGGTGGTGAGGAGACTGTACATTTGGAGGGGGAGAATATATACATGCGGTGGGGAGGAGACTGTCTATTAGGAGGGGGTGGGGGTGGGGGGTTTGGACATTTACGGTGGCCAGTTTCGAATTGCAGCCTCCCGTAGGTGCTCTTTAAGAGCGGTTTTGAATGTGGGTAGGGATTCACATTCCTTTACAGCTTTGGGTAGGGCGTTCCACATTGATGTGGCATAATTGCGAAACGTGTTTAGTCCCTTGTTTGAGCCGAATCTGGGTTTAACATGATTTGTTGAGCTTCCTCTGGTGTTGTGGTCGTGGTATTCACTGACCTTTGGGAAGTATTTTGACATGTACATGGGTACCTTAGTCGTATAGTGTATCTTGTAGACCAGGCCCATTGCAAGTTGCTGTACTCTGTCGTCTACTCTAAGCCATCCAAGGTTGTCAAAGTGTGCAGGGGTGAGGTGGGTTCTAGGGGTAAGGTCAAGTAGTAGTCTGACTAGTTTGTTTTGTGATGTTTGTAATCTTGTTTTTAGCGCCTTTGAGGTGCTTTGGTACCATGAGGTGCAAGCATAGTCGTAGTACCCTTGAATGAGTGCTCCTGCCAGAGTCTTCAGGGTATTCGGCCCATGGGGACATTAGCGTGTGTTGTCGGGCCCTATAAATACATTTGATTTGATTTGATTCTTGTTTACCAGAGAGGAGATCCGGTACAAGAATCTAGTTTGTTGGTTGACTTTTTTTATTACATTGGATGCCATTTTGTCACAGGAAAGATTTGGCTCTAGGATGGAACCCAGGTAGGTAATTTCATCTTTCCTTGTGACAATATTGTCACCCACTGTAACTGAGAAGCCGTCGGTCTTGCTGTGTTTGTTATTTGAACCGAAGAGAATGGACTCTGTTTTGCCCATGTGTAATGATAGTTTGTTATCAGCGAGCCATATGTAGATTTTGCCTAGTTCCGAGCTGAGGGTTTTTTCAACTTGTTCTTGTCAGAGACCAGCAGGGCTGAGTCGTCCGCAAACAGGAACAAGTTGCAGTCACAAGCTGACGACATGTCATTTGCATAAATTAGGAACAGTAGCGGTCCTAGTATGCTTCCTTGTGGAACACCACAGCTCACTGAGGGGGGGGGGGGGGGGGGGGGGTAGAGTACCATTACCTCCACCAGCTGTTCCTGGTAGGATTGCATCCAGCTCACTGATAAACTATCAAAACCAATTGCTTTTAGCTTGTCAATCAGAATGGAGTGATTGACAGTGTCAAAGGCCTTTTGTAGGTCCAGCATGACCATGCCGCAGTATTTGCCCGTGTCCACCTCCTGTTTGATGTGGCCGTTCAAATAGAGAAGGCATGTGTCAGTGGAGTGGGATGTTCTGAAGCCTGATTGGAATTCGTAGATTAGATTTTTTTCCGCCAGGTACTTTTCGACCTGTTCGTAGACTATTTTCTCCATGACTTTCGAGATGGAGGTAAGAATAGAAACAGGGCGGTAGTTGCCTGGGTCTAATTTTCTGCCCTTTTTGTGCAGAGGGGTCACTCTCGCAATTTTGAAGTCCTTGGGGACGTGTCCCTGTTTTATGGAGAGGTTTATTATGTGTGTGATGACTGGGGTGATGGCGGCTGCTGCGTCTCTGAGGAATTTGGAGGGGATGTTGTCATGGCCAGTGGCCTTGTTAGGTTGGAGGGCGCTCAGTTTTTTGAGTACCTCATCGGTTGTTACCATTTCTAGTTTGAAGTCGTCTTTGCGGACCCCTAGGTTTTTGTAGTATTCTACTATGTGTTCTACCCCATAATGCCCTGAGTGGGAGGGTAGTTTGTTTACAAGTGTTGTGGCTATGTTTGTGAAAAAGATGTTTAAGTAATTGGCTACATCCAGCTTGAATGAATGAATGAATGAATGAATGAATGAATGAATGAATGAATGAATGAATGAATGATGAATGAAACATTTATTTTTGAACATGTAATTGTCCATTTCCTCCCAACAAATCACGGTATCTTGTTCCGTCAAACCAAACAATCATAACAACAAATAAAAAAACATTAAAAAAAAAGAAAAAGGATTTATAAACAAAAGGTCAAGAGCAATGTGTTTGGTTAGCAGACATGTCCAAAAAAGGAGTAGAGGGAAGCTAAGCTTATTGATCCCTACCCCCTTACATTTATATTTGTTCTTCCATTAATTTTACTAGATATAACATAATTTAGTATATTACAATATAGAATATACTTTTACTTATATTTAAAAAAATAAAACTTGATTCACTTGACAGCAGTGAATATAGTACAGCACTACATAACACAATATAGCATAACTTTGTTTATTCTAATTACTCATTTCTGTATTTCTCTAATGTGTATCTTGTTAGCTGCTTTTAAAATTGTGCCACATGTTTACTCAGTTTGATGTATTCAGGTAAATTATTCCACAACTTCACTCCACACACCGATATGCACATGCTGTTCAGCGTGGTGTGTACCATTGGTTGTTTAAGATTCCCTCTCCCTCTTAAGTTATATTCTCCTTCCCTGTCTCTGAACCATTTTTTAATGTTGCCTGGGATTAGTTTGTATCTGGCTTTGTATACAATGAGGGCAGTTTTGAAATCCACTAGGTCCATACATTTCAATGCTTGTAGCTTTATAAATAAGTTATTGGTGTGTTCATAATATCCTACATTGTTGATTATTCTTATTGCTTTTTTTTGCATGGTGCATATTGGCTGTAGAGTGCTTTTGTAGGTATTACCCCACACCTCCGCACAGTAGCTCATATATGGTAGGAAGAGTGTACAGTACAGTGTATACAGTGTTTTTTGGTTTAGAATGTGTCTTATCTTGCATAAAACACCAACACTCCGTGCCAATTTAGTCCTGACATATTTGATATGAGGTTTCCAGTTGAGTTTGTGGTCTATTATCACACCCAGAAATGTATTCTCAAATACCCTCTCCAGTTTAATACTATCAATCATTAGTTCAACCGGTGTATTTACTTGTATATCACGATTACCAAATATCATGATTTTTTTTTTTTTTTTATATTTAATGATAATTTATTTACATCAAACCACACTTTCAGCTTGGATAGCTCAGCTGCAACATTCTTTAAAAGCATTTGGAGGTTATATATCGTACTTGGCTTATCGCGTCCCGCACCTGTTCCACCCCAGGTGAAAATCTGCATAAAATGTATACCTAGGTAAATTGAATATTGCTCCACTTCTACAAGGGCTATTTGCAAATTCTTGGTATCTAGGAACATCTATGGACCTCAATGAATGTATTCTCAGTGTCAGAAATATTGTGTCTATTACTAGGCTTGCTTAAATTGTGATGAAACAAAGGAAAATATGAATTATGATTTTTCTTTTCATCTTTGACAGTGAATAAAACCATGATAATAATGACCAAACTTAAAAAACTGCCACTGGCTCATTCAGTACCCTCTTGAGATCATGTGTACAAAAGATCTAAGGAAATTTATAAAGGGAAGATGAACAAACTGAAGGTTCTGTATATACAGTACTGAATTCTCCCATCCGGACCAATGCAATTTGAAATATTATTATAGAATATAGAATATATGCTTATACATTACCTTATTATAGCCAATTCGCACATTTATATATATATACATATAGTATCTTTCAAATGGCCGAGTTCAATTTGGATATAGTATCACCAGGCGTGCATAATAACAGATACTGATATTTACTGTAATCGACTATACTATTTTATTTCGCCCACAGTGTAACCATTTTGAAACTAATTTCAGATCTAATTCTTCCTACATGTTAACAATAGTGTGGGGAAACTGACTGCGTTTCAATATTTGTCAAAAACGTTACCTTTTGTAGCTTATTATCGCGAATCATAACAATTATTGACATAATTCATTCAGAACACTGAACTTTGAACCCCCATAGAACTTGCCAGGAAGTGTAGATCGGAGAAATTCCAACGCTGGCTCCTCTACAAAATGGCTGCAAAAAAGCTTCAATTCCCATGGTTCAACATTTCCATTTCCGGTTCCGGGTCAAATTGGCGATTGCAAATAGAAAACTTAAAATGATATAAGTACACTTTTAACCTATTGCTAAACTATTGCCAACCTAACGTTTTACATTCTACATGTATTTGTGACATAGTAGTGATAATAGTAGTTCGACATTTTAAAATCACAAATTATTTTGCATCTTCATAAAAATATGACTATAATTTAATAAGGTCAAAAGGGGTCGGTACCGACCCCGTCGAGTGGAACAGGTTGCTTATCGAGATATACCTCATCTCATGTACCTATTGTACTCCATCACAAATAAAAACCAGTACACCCACACCTGCCGGGTCCCGCCTCTATGGAGGCGTAGCCTATAAGACAGTAGGCATGGTCATCAATACACTCCTCTATTTTCGTTTCCATCATAGCGGATGCAGTGCACCTTATGTTAACTAGTTGTTATGAAAAGATTAGAGAAATTACGTAATGTAGAAAGCTTACCGGAGGTTTGCTTACCCCTGGCATCTTCGAGGCATGTTTCAGCGACACGACGGGCCTGTGTTGATGTTTCCTTGTCTGACGGCAGCAGACCAAGGGGCAGCGTACAAGGTTTGGCTATCGAGCCGGCTTGTACAAAGGTAGGCCCTGTGTCATCAGGCATCAATGTTGGTATTGGTAATGCTGTGGAGTATGTTTCGGCGCCAGGGCCGGGGTGGCTTGGTGAACGTTCCACTGCAGTGGACGTTTTCCTGGCAATCCTGGAGCACGCTGCTAACGCTAATGCTACTAATGCTACTACTGCTAAATGCTAATGTAGACGCTGAAATGGGTCGTTGTTCTAATGATCCCCGCCGTGGGACAATTCCGCTTTTCCCTCCTCTTGCCCGCTTAATTGATGAAGGTCAGTCTGTTGCTAATGTGGGGGGTTTCGCTGAGTCATATTTGTTTGTGGTGTTATAGAGATCTTGACTCAGTCGCAAGCTATAACTGCGGGGAGGATTAGGATGCTATCAACGTTTGTTGTTAGGCATGTTTGGTTGGAGCAATCTCCTCTTGGGGAAGAGGATAGGTTTTCTCTCCTCACGACTCATTTTTTCACAGAAAATATTTTTGGTCATTCTGTGGAGGCGTAGGCGGTTGTTGATCTGGGTCCTACACCGCCTCACGCTGTGCAGCCAGAGGTGGGAGCACGGTCTCGTCAACGACTGTGGCGAGATCCTTGACAGGCGGCCATGTTTCCCCCGCCAGTGGTGCCCTGGGTGGAGAGTCAACAGGGTTCCACAAGGCCGACAGCCTTGGCGGCCGAGGGATCGGCCATTTTGGGTGAATTCGAGTTTGGTAAAACAAGCCGTCGTCACTTTTCCGCGAGCAGCCCGCTCCCTGTTCAATCCTCTCTCTGTTACCCACGGAAGCGGGGCTCTGATCGTTCTCCTTTGGCTGCGGGCCGCAAACCTTCCTTGAAGCGCATGCGGCCCCATTCTTCACTTCTCATGGGGACAGGGGCTGACACCCAGTTGATGGCTGAGCCTGGGTCTGTCCGTGAGAATGTTCTGTCGCGTGGCTCATGCACCACACGTTGTGTGATGGATGAGCCTGGTGTTACAGCTGCCACTAGCTACGGTGGTCAGCAGGGGGACTCGAGACCTCTTCTGTTGAATGTACAGCAAGGGTTACCCCGGCCTCACCTACGCCAGGCGGGGTATCGCGCTGATGACTCACACTCCCGTTACAGCGGCAGTGGTCTGCAAAGAAGAGGCGAGCGTGATTTGGGTGGTAGCAATATCACTGCAGGGCTTCGGCGTGTAGGAGCCCATGGGGTCCTCATGCCTTGCGTGTCTAGCTGCGGAACAGCTCCTCAGCTTGCGCTAGAGGGGTGTTCAGGGGGGGGGGGTGTGTGTCAACCGGTTTGATGACACCTTCTCCCGTATCAAACTGGCCCTTTCTGTCGGGGTCCCCCCTTGGGTGCGTCGCACAGCGGGAGGGACCGGGCCAACTATCTACTGTTCCTTGCGGCCCAGCGTCAGTTGACGGCGGGTGCGCTGTGGGATTATTTTCACATATGGCGACAAGAATGCCGTTTGGAGGGGTGGATAGGGAGAACATTGAGGGAGGGGCTTGTGTGGCAGTTCGCACAACCCCACCCTCCGTTCTCAGGTTTGGTGCCGACCCTGTTGTCAGGGTCAGAAGCAGTGACAGCCCTGGCCGACGAGATCCAATCTCTGTTGGCGAAGCAGGCCGTCGTCGTGGTTCCAAGAGGGGACGCGATGTCAGGCGTCTACTCCCGTTATTTTCTGGTACCCAAGAAAACAGGGGGGGTCAGACCTATACTGGATCTGTCCGCGTTCAATCGTATGATTGTAGCGAGACCGTTCAGGATGTTGACCGTCAAACTCCTTCTGCTTACTGTCAGAAGGGGAGACTGGTTCGCCTCCATAGACCTGAAGGATGCGTATTTTCACATCCCGATTTTCCCTCCTCACAGGAAGTTCCTACGGTTCCTGTTTCAGGGCGTAGCGTACGAGTATCAGAGGATGCCGTTCGGCTATTCTCTGGCTCCCCGCACATTCACCAAGTGCGTGGCGACTGCACTGGAGCCTCTACGTCGTCAGGGGATACGGGTTCTATTCTATCTCGACGACATTCTACTCCTCAGTCGTTCGGAGGAGGTTGCCAGGTCTCATACCAGGCTGGTGGTGGAATTCCTCACCAGGCTGGGTTTTGCTGTGAATTGGAAGAAGAGTACACCTCTTCCCAGTCAACAGGTGGAGTACTTGGGCTTGACGTTGAGGTCGAGGCCCATGATTGTAACCCTCTCGGAGCAGCGCCGGGTGTCTATCATTCGCGCGCTCTGGGGTTTCCGTCTGGGAGGGACGGTCACGGCGCTGCAAGTGATGCGTCTGCTCGGTATGATGGCATCTGCTCACACGGTGGTTCCTCTAGGCCTCCTCTTCATGAGGAGGATACAGAGGTGGTTTTTCTCTATGAGAATAGATCCGGTGAGGGACAAATGGAAACGGTTGACAGTTCCTTTGTCGATATGGGGAGATCTCGCCCATTGGAGGAGGCTGGGTATCCTCACCATTGGGGTCCCCATGGGCAGCAGGCGCTTACACGTTGCGGTCTTCACCGACGCCTCTCTCACGGGTTGGGGAGGGACGTGTCGGACCCACGCAGTGGGGAGCAGCTTGACGGCGGTTCATGCTGGCCCATCTGCCCCGCACATCAATGTGTTGGAATTGAAGGCGGTCCTCCTGGTCCTCAAACGGTTCGACCACCTGGTGTTAGGCGAGCACGTTTTGGTCAGGACAGACAGTGTGACGGCAGCGGCGTATATCAACAGGCCCACCTGCACCGGGCGGCGGTCGAACTTTGGCTATGGGCATCTCGCAGGCTGCGCAGTCTGAGGGTGCTCCACATTCCTGGGGCAGAGAATATGGGCGCGGATATGATGTCTCGGGCGGTCCTCGTCGCGACGGGTGGGAACTCCGCCCCGACATAGTCAGACAGATCTGGGATCGGTTCGGGGAGGCCTCGGTAGATCTGTTTGCGAGCCGACACTCTCACAAGTGCCCCTTGTGGTTCTCGGTCAGTCGAGCAGATCATCCCCCCTTGGGAGTGGATGCCTTCTCGACCTTTCCATGGCCGCCCGGTCTTCTGTACGCCTTTCCTCCTGTACAGCTGTTGGGTCAGCTGTTGGAGTTGATACGGAGGGAGCACAGGACGGTGATCCTGGTCGCACCGGACCGGGGCATGGCAGTGTGGTTCCCGGTCTTGATCCAGCTTCTGGTCGCTCCTCCTTGGGTTATTCCTTGGTCGGCGATGACCCTCTCACAGCACAACGGGTCACTGTTTCAGTACCCGATGTTGGGCCAACGCCTGTTGGTGTGGCTGGTGGGAGGGTGAGTCTGGAGAGGATGGACCCTTCTGTGGTTGATACCATCCGGAATGCACACACTGTCGCGCTTTACGCGTGTAGATGGCGTATGTTCCAAGAGTGGTGTAAGGCGGGGGGCTGGGACCCAGTCTCTTGCCCCCTGGATGCTGTCCTGAGTTATCTCCAGTCTCTCCTTGGTAGACTGTCGGCTTCGACGGTGAGGGTATATGCGGCGGCTATATCCTCCTATCATGAGGGGTTTGAGGGGACTGTCTTGTTCAGCCACCCTCTTGTGAAGCGTTTCCTGCTTGGCGCTCGACGCGTTAAGCCGGTGCAACGCTCTTTGGCTCCGACTTGGGATCTTCAATTGGTCCTCGGTCGGTTGTCCTTGGCCCCGTTTGACCTGCTCGAGCAGGCGCCGTTGGGACAGCTGTCCTTCAAGACCGCGTTCCTGCTGGCTGTTACCTCCGCTAAACGCGTGAGTGAGCTCTGTGCTCTTTCGGTACGTCCAGAGTGCCTGTCTTTTCGGGCCGATTGCGGTGCCACTCTGCGACCTAATCCTGCTTTCATGCCTAAGAATATCCGGAGTTCCTTCCGCTCCCGGGATATTGTGGTTCAGGCGTTTCGTCCTCCTCCTCACACTAGTGAGTTAGATGCGGGCCTTCACCTGTCATGTCCGGTCAGTGCTTTGGGAATTTACCTCAGCCGTACTCAGGACTTCAGGGTTACCGACCAGCTTTTTGTCTGTCACGGTGGTTCTCGTGCCGGTAAGGCACTGTCGAAACAGCGCCTGTCCCGTTGGTTGTGCGAGGGCATTGCCCTCTGCTACACGTTGGCTGGGCAGGATCCCCCTGGGGGCGTCAGGGCGCACTCCACTCGTGGGGTGGCTGCCTCTGTCACTCTCCTGGGTGGGGCTTTGGTGGAGGACATCTGTGCTGCAGCTTCATGGTCCTCCCCGGGCCCCTTTGTAAGGTTTTACCACATGGACATGACCGGGGGTTCTGTCTCCCAGGCGGTTCTGGGGTCTGTGGCCTTTCCTGCTTCCCGTCCTTTGGTCGGGTAGCAGGAGTGTGTGGGTATGGGCCACAGTGTGTTAAGTCACACGTGGTTCCGCCTGTGCTGTGTGTTCAAGGGGTTCTAGTTCCTCCTTGCTCGCACTCCGGTGGAGTTGACTGCGCCCCCCCTTCGTTAGGAAGGATGGGGTGACAGTACTCCCCAAACCCCCGGGTCCTCAGGGGGTACATTGGTCGGGCCTCGCGTCCGCTCTTACCCATATCTCGATAAGCTTAAGAGCGGGACGCGATAAGCCAAGTACGATATATAATGATAGGTTATGTATATAACCTAGTTATATGAGTACTGGCTGAGCGTCCCGCTTTTAAGCGGCCCTGAGTCCCCTTGAGGGATCTTTACTGGAAACGAGATTTTGGCGAGGAAGAGTGTATTGGTGACCATGCCTACTGTCTTATAGGCTACGCCTCCATAGAGGCGGGACACGGCAGGTGTGGGTGTACCGGTTTTTATTCGTGATGGAGTACAATAGGTACATGAGATGAGGTATATCTCGATACGCTTAAGAGCGGGACGCTCAGCCAGTACTCATATAACTAGGTTATATACATAACCTATCGTTCTCTCCCTCACAGAAGACATTTGTATCGTCAGCTAAAATTACATTGTTTGTGATGAGCGTGTTGTCCGTCTTTATGTTTATGTTTGAGAATCTGGTTTTAAGTTTTTTACTGCAGCCTAGTTGATTATTGAGTAGTTTCCAAAGTTCACGTGGTTTGTTTTTGTTTTCCTCAGTTTTGTCATTGATGAAATATTTTTTTGCGGTTTTGATCATGGTGTTTACGTCATTTTTTAGTCTGTTTCTTTGAATTTTTTGTTCAACCATGTGGGCTTGGAGTTCACTGTTTGAGCTTTTGGAAAGCTTTGTCTGACTTTTATGAAGTTCCGAGCATTTTTTGTCTCTGGTTTTCATAGCGGCCAGTATTTCAGTGTGCATCCATGGCTCAGTGCGATTTTTAACCCTGATGGTTCTTAGAGGTGCCATGTTGTTGAGTATTGTTGTGAATTTGGTTTTGAAACCAAGCCATGTTTCTTCAACCTGTGTACCACTGAGTAGGCTTGTGCGGTATGACGGTATTACGGTATACCAGGGTATTTAGAAATCCCGACGGAATTGAAAATCAATACAGTCAAAATCACAGATGTGTTTCAGTTTCTATTACACTGAAACAGAGTTCTGTGTCATACTAGCTCCCGCTCAGCGTCATATTGCATATATCTCGCTTCAGCGTATATACACTGAATACATTTCAAAATGTACCTCTACATGCCAGCATTCATCTGGCCACACCCCCATCCGCTTACCTACATAAGCGGGGATGGGACCACACACTCATCTCCTTCTCAAATTTCATCACAAACAACGTGCTGCTCACATGCCCACTTGACGTGGAGAAAAATATTTACTCTGAGGAAACGAAGAACAAGGAGATACGTTGACATCATATCTTTATTTTCTCTCTCACTATTTTCGAGAAAATACGGCGATATTGTCTTCGTCACTGGAGTGTCTGGAAGATGGTGATCATTCTAAAAACCTCCACCGGTTTTCGTATTGGGAGTTCACGCCGCTACATGCCTCCCAACTACAGTCCTCCTTGCTGCGGCTGGACGGGGTGAAACCCTCCGACGGTGCAGCTGGACTGTAGTGACACACCGACTGTTGTGAGAAGCGGTGGGTTCCAGGTTGGTGAGTAATGTTGCTTGCGAGCGCCGCTTGTCTGTTAGTGCTATGGGGGCTAGCTGACAATGTTTACGAAAACCGGCCCCAGATTAGGGTCCTTTGTTCAGCCTCTTAGGCAACGGCGGAGGACCTTGGTCTGAAGCCCATTATAGTTAACTAGTGGGCCACGACCAGTAACACTGGTGATCCCTGTGTTTTCTGGACGAGTGGATGTTTCTCTGTCACCGTGTAGGCCCCGTCTTCATACAAATGAGAGTATACCCTCACGATCAAATATGGGCATGGATGTTCGTTATCGGAAGATCCGTGTTCAAGTCAGCTACAGCCCAGATGGGACTTGTGCTGGCTCCGTCGGATGTTGGTAAAATCACGGGTGTAAAACTGTGTTAACATCTCATTTCTCTTCTCTCTTAAACAGTGAGGATGGTTTCAGAACGGCGGCCTGTCTGAGTGTGGCTTGTTATATCATTGTGTACAAGTTCAGGTGATAGCTGCTTAGCTTGCGTGCTAGTGGTGGCCTACTGTTAGCCAGTCAGCTGTTAGCTGCGGCGTTAGCCTGTTGTGTCACTAGGCTAGGAAACGTTAACTTGCGTGCTAGTTGTGGCCTACCTAGGCTAGGCTAGGAAACGTTAGCTTGCTGCTATCGGCCGAGAGCGGCCGTTAGCTTAATGCTACACTGTTGAACGTGCTGTGACTATAACATGTTTTAAACACTCTTGACTACAACGTCATCTTTGACAGAGGATGTTCGTCGAACCTGCCCTGAGCCAGGCCGGCGAGGACTGCGTCAACAAGGAGCACCGTAGCGGCGGGTTGGAGCAGCGAGCTGCCCGTGTCGTCAAACACAGGAGGCTGTGTTTACTTCGGTGCCATGTTAGAGACTGCAATTCGCTTGATCTGCGCTCCCGGTAGGCAAGGTCTTGACGAGACCTTGAACACTTCTTCTTTCTTTCCCTTCTAAATGTTTTGTAAATAACGATGTTTTCCAAAACGTGTGTTGCTGCACTACATTTAGGATACAACGCGAGTTATGTGTGAATTGTCTTGTCACTGGTATTTAGCTTCTCCATGCAAATCGGGTTGTTTATTACAGATGTGAAAATGATCTGGTTTGTTGTGTTGAGCAACATCATGTGTGTTCATGTACCGTGTACTCACAACTAAGGGGGTTAAACTAACCTATAAAGCTATACTTAGTGACATATGAGTGAAGAATGAATTATTTTCTCAGCCTGTAATCACAATGAACAGTGTGTTCACATAGTAAACAGGTTTACCTGTTCAACTGGCCGTATTAAGGGTAAAGTAGGAGGGGTGTTTTCCCCCCGGTTCCCTGGGCTTCCTCCCCTCCTATCAGACATGTTGGTTACTATGTATTGTATCACTGTGTTGTAGGGATACGATGTAACCCTTAGCTTGGTTGCTGAGGTTGTGCTGAAACCGCTTGAGAAACTATATTGTCCAATGGAAAATATTTTTTGGTCACTTGTCGTGTGTGCTTAGCAAGGCCTGTGGCCGATACTA
Source organism: Notolepis coatsorum (assembly GCF_963971535.1). Taxonomy (NCBI): domain Eukaryota; kingdom Metazoa; phylum Chordata; class Actinopteri; order Aulopiformes; family Paralepididae; genus Notolepis; species Notolepis coatsorum. The sequence goes on along the minus strand of NC_140171.1, from coordinate 81,652,255 downwards.
ATCGAGAATTGTGTATTCTCTCATTATGAAAAACGGCGTTCCTCTGTAGAGTGTTTTTTGCAATTTTTTTTAGGTGATAATGGGTTGTGTGTGTCGTGTGACCTACAACTGGTTTGGGTTGGCCACAGAAGCACATGTGTAAGTCTGGTACCGGGGCTCTTGAGAGGGCCCTCTCTATTCTGTGTTTTTTCCTTAGTAAAAATCAGATAGCAGGTTAGCACATGCGCTGTGTGGGGAGTTTCCTGGTCCCACGCCCTGGAATATTGGGCGTGTGCACCGCAGAAATTCCCCCGCCATAGAGTACGTCACTGTGCGCGTCTCTGTTGGTAGGACTTCCGTGAGCTGTTCGGGTCCATATGATGGGTCTGTTTCGGGGGGTGGTCGGGGCTCCTCCTCACGAAGCTCCTATTCGGGCCTTCTGTGAGTTAGGACTCTCCTTCCATGTGAGGGAGCCTCCTCAGAGTACAGAGCCTCCTCCTCAGATTGTCAAGGTGAGTGGAACCTCAAAAAGGAGTCCTACTCTATTGTGTGTGTATTCGATTCAATTCGATTATTGAGTGTGTATGGGTTCAGTGCCTCCTCCCCGGAGAGCCCTAAAACCAAACTTTTACATGACTCAAGGTTGCAATATATTCTTTTCAATCTGTACAGCTCGCGTGGGAAGTCTCTCTGGGGATTTCCGTCTCCTCCCTATGGGAGGGTGGTGGGATGTAAAAATGTGAAGAATTTTTACCCCCAGCTGTGTAGACTGGGATACATACTGTTGGTGCTTCCTTCTTTTCTATTAAAAAGAGTTGGAGTTAGGAAGCATCACACCCCTCTTGTCGTTCCCCTGGGTGCCTTGGGGATTCAATGTCAGGTCTAAATAGCCTGTTCATTGATGTGGTTGTGTCCCGACGCACGCATAGTGCTAGCTCGGGGTGTTCTGTAATCAGGCGAATGACTGGCACGCCTTGGTTGCTTGAGGTTAAAACGGCGTTTTTATAAAGCAACTGGGATGGAGATTTTTTCCTCTTCCGACGACCTGTTTTGGTTGTCGACGGATTCTCGTTCATATCTGGGGGATGATGACGGAATGGATCTGAACATATGTAGAGGGGTCTCACGCCCTGGGGGTGGGCCACCGGGCGCGGTTCGCCCCGAACGTCTGGGTGGCGCCTTCTTTTCATGTTTAAGATCAACACGCATATCTGCCCCTTCTCCTGGAGTAGGCATGTCGGCGTGGTTAGGGCACGGGACTGGTGCTGGTCACGCTGGTCCGGATCAGTTAAACCCGTTGTCCGCCGGGGATGCAGATCTGCTGTTCTGGTACCCTGAGGGACTTGGGCTTTTTTCAGGGGGAAAAATGCCAGGTCGGTCCGGGTGTCACAGGGTTAAGCGCTATGGAGACCCTGGTTGGGTACATTTTGTACTCTGCACTGTCGTAATGGCTTACGGCCATGCCAACCTGTACACACTCGATCTCGTCAGATCTCGGCCGCTACGCAGGTTGGTCCTGGTTAGTACTTGGTTGGGAGACCGCCTGGGAATACCAAGTACGGTGTGCTTGGGGCTGGTTCTCCATTCTTTTCGCTCCTCTCTCACGCATGGCGAAGAGGGGCCTGTTGGGGTGGTCTTTGACATCATCTGGTGACCCTGTGCTTCCCGTATCGCCGGGCCCAGTCCGAAGTAATGTTTCGTCGACCCGTAGGCCTGGGTTAACCCTTTTTTGAAAACTGAAACACTTGTACTGCGGTATAGCCGGTGTATACCCGCAGGTGTGTTTTGGAGTTTTTTCATGAGGGGTTATAGGAACAACCACCGCATTGGGTAACACCAAGGTGGTTGATTCCCTGGTGTGTTGGAGCAGTGTCAACTCCCGGGTTACCCGGTTGAGGGTGCCCCTGCACGTTCATGACGTCTGCGGATCGTGTCAGCCTTCTCTGCCTCAACCAGGTAAAAAATGGAGGCTTGGTCATGCAACAACGCCAGCATACGCCCCTTCCGCCGGGGCGGCTGTTTTCAGCTGACTCCTTTGGCGCCTGTCTCGTCCGCAGTGCTCCAGGCTCAGGTTACAACCTGTTGCCTGGTTTTCCCCGGTGCGCTGCCTGCTTCCGTTGGTTAACCTTTTTTGTGTGCTTACGGCCATGCTGACTGCCTGTTCTGCAGGGTCAGTGTGCCAGGCGGTGTGCTATTGGGGGGAAAGGGCCCGCTCTTGGAGGGGCCTTATCCGACTACGCTGGCGATGTGGGGGCGGTGTCACTAAGTGACCGCCTGGTGGGGTCTTGATGCCTGGCGTCATTGACCTCTCCGGGCCCCTGTTTTCCAGGGGATCCAGTCCCTTCAGTGGGTCTGGGTCTTCCTTCGCGCTCCGCTGCTACGGCCTTGCCACGGGGTTGGGTTTGCCCTTGACCCCGTGATTTCTGGGGGCAGTAACAAGGTTGTTCCCTCCGTTCGTTCCCGGGTGGCATGCGGGTTGTGCGTGTGTGTAGTCGTGGGGTCAGGCCACGGTCTGCTCACCCTGTGCGTTGAGTTGCTTGAGTGCCTCTTCGCATGGTCGGGTCCGTCGCCCTCCCGGGAACCTCCAATAGGGGGGGTGCCCTCCATTAGGGGGGGTCGGGGGGGCTCGGTCCTCCCTGGTCTGATGGTTGTAGGGGGCCTCAGCAGGGTTCATTTGTCGAGCTTCTAGCTCCCGCTCAGCTCCTGTTATGCAATATGACGCTGAGCGGGAGCTAGTATGACACAGAACGTTAGGTTATGTATATAACCAAGTTCTGTTAATACTAGTGACGCTCAGCGTCTAGACGCCGCTGCGGCCCTTGATTTTTCATTGTGGTGAAATTTGTTGGGAAGGAGATGAGTGTGTGGTCCCATCCCCGCTTATGTAGGTAAGCGGATGGGGGTGTGGCCAGATGAATGCTGGCATGTAGAGGTACATTTTGAAATGTATTCAGTGTATATATGCTGAAGCGAGATATATGCAATATGACGCTGAGCGTCACTAGTATTAACAGAACTTGGTTATATACATAACCTAATGTTTTGACAGGGACGGCATTGGTTGTAGTGCACACACAGCACGCGCCAGCAGAGGGCGAGACCAGTCCTCACTAGTGGAGCGAGCACACGCAGAGCTGGTTGTCTACACACAGGAGGACGGGAAAACCCGCTTCAGTGGAGGAAATTAAATGAGACACGCTTACCGTTGCTGGTGCTGCGGGCTAACTGGCTATTCTGAGAGCTAACGTTACTAGTACTAGGGTGCTGCAGGCTAACTGGCTACTGTTCTGAGAGCTAACGATAGTAGCACTAGGATGCTGCAGGCTTCTGGCTACCTTCTGAGAGCTAACGATAGTAGCACTAGGATGCTGCAGGCTTCTGGCTACCTTCTGAGAGCTAACGATAGTAGCACTAGGATGCTGCAGGCTTCTGGCTACCTTCTGAGAGCTAACGATAGTAGCACTAGGATGCTGCAGGCTTCTGGCTACCTTCTGAGAGCTAACGTTACTAGTACTAGGGTGCTGCAGGCTAACTGGCTACCGTTCTGAGAGCTAACGATAGTAGCACTAGGATGCTGCAGGCTTCTGGCTACCTTCTGAGAGCTAACGATAGTAGTACTAGGATGCTGGGGGCTAACTGGCCATCGTTCCGTGATTTGTTTACTTGGTAACACGGGTTGCCCCCCCCCCCCACTGATGTAAATAAAAGTATGAAAAAAATTATACAGCCCAAACCTAATCTGAGCAGAGCGGAAGCTCGACAGATGTACGCGCTGAGGTCCCCTACAACCATCAGAATACCGGGGAGGATCCGGGCCCCCCCGCCCCCCCTAGCGAGGGACGGGAGGGAGATCGGACCCGACTGTGCGAAGAGGGTTTAGCGCGTCAAACGCACAGGGTAATCACACCGTGGGACTACTCAGACGCGCAACCCACATGCCACATGCAGCGGGCACGGAGGAGGTCCCCGCCCCAGGCCACATCCCGGGGGCTAGGACCCCCTGAAAAAAGGGGCCTGGTGAGGTCAACGAGGCCGCGGCATCGAGACCCCACCAGACGGTCACTGGTGACACCACCCCCCACATCGCCAGTGTATCGGACAGGACCGAAACCAGGTGAAGGCCCTTCTCCCCTTGGCACGCCGCTCCAAAGCTCTCCCAAGGAGGCTTCCCCCCCACAATATTGTGGGGCCAGCCAGCGAGCCGGGGAGACACCCCTCCAAGGAGGTTGATCCCTCAATCCAGGCCGACAGGTCCCAAGAGTAGAACTCGACAGGTCCCAAGAGTAGAACTCGACCTGCGCCCGGAGCACTGTGGACTAGACAGGCGCCTAAGGGGCTTACTGTAAGAACAGTATCCCAGCGGAAAGGGTGTTTTGGTATGCTGTGCACCATGTCACAATCTCCACGAACCCTGACCCCGCCAATTTATTAATCCGGCGGGGTTGAGGTTCAGAGAAAGAGTTTGACACAATTGGCAGACGTCATGAAATATGCGGGGGCATACTCTCGGGCAGACGGGGTCAGGCCCGGCCTCAACCCGAGAGTCAACTCTGCTACCAACACAGGGAGACAACCACCCCCCTATGTTTACTTTAACAGGAGGTGGTTGCTCCCTTAACCCACTAAGAAACCCCAGAAACATAACTGCGTGTATACACTATACAATGCAGTTAAAGCATTTCAGGTTTAAAAAGGGTTAACCCAGGTCAACAGGTCATTGAGGGCAAGGCCCGACCTGGGCCTGGCGGACCGGGACCTACACAGGGATGCATAGAGGAGTTGACAGAAGCAGCCTCCCCGACAGCCCCCTCCCATCCCCGGTTTAGCAGGGAGGGGTGAAAACAAATGGAGAAGGACCAACCCCCTAACATCGTGCAAAAGGTACAACACAGTATTGACCAATGCACGCCACTGTTAAGGGCAACTCGTAGTGGCATCTATATGACACACACACATTCATGACATCAACCCCTGTGACGTCCAGCCCGACCTGGCATTTTCCCCCCGGAAAAGCACAGAGTCCTTCGGGGTACCAGAACCTGTCTGCGCCCCGACGGACAATGGGTTAAACTGATCCGGTCCGGCGGGACCAGGACCAGTCCTGTGCCCTAGTCACGCCGCCGCCCCCAGTCCTAAGAGGGGGGTAGGTACGCGTGTCGATCCAAAACATCACAGAGGGCACCACCAAGACGGTCAGTACACGAACGCACTACTCCTGGTGGCCCACCCAACGGGCGTGAGACCCCCCTGCCAATGTTTTGATCTACTCCGTCATCTCCCCCCAGAGATGTACGTGAGCCGTCGAGTCTAACCTAGTGCACTGGCGCTCGGTAGAGACAAAAAACTCCTTCCCAGCCGACCGCATAAAAACACAGTTTTTATGATGTTGGGCAACCAAGGTGCGCCGGACCCACAAAGCATATTCAATCATAGAAAAAACACCCTGGGCCAGCGCTGATCAGTCTCATAAGACCATACGCTGATTTCATAAAACAGCGTATATGCTCGCAAAGAACCCGAGAACAGTGACGGCGAATTTCTAACAAGAAAGAGCCTCACAACGTTACCCCTTGCTGTCTGGGACTTGCAGCAGGGAGCCGGTCTAGAGACACAGACACGGGCTCACATACGACGAGCCTGGGAATAACAACCGCATCAATTCTGCTCTTTATGTAAGAGGAGAAGACAGCGATTTTCCCAGAGAGACCACAACGTGACTAAACCAATTGAAAAGGGTTCATGGAACAATTGGACTAAGACTCTCTGAGGAGGAGGCTCTGAAACTCTGAGGAGGCTCTCTCACTGAGAGGGAGGTTCTGAAACTCACAGAGGAGGCTCTGAAACTCCCTGAGGAGGAGGCTCTGACCCAATATACACTAGTGGTAGGGAGCAGAGAAGAAGAACAAATTGTCGCTACTGCATTGCATCACCTATCCTTTACAATAACAGCAGTCTGCAGCACAGGCCCTGTAACTCACGGACATGTCTCTTGGCCAATAAGAAAACGTGCTTGTGCTTCAATGGCCTCTCGAGCCTGGGAATAAAAACGCGTCAATTCTGCTCTTTATGTAAGAGGAGAAGACAGCGATTATCCCAGAGAGACCACAACCTGAGTAAAACAATTGAAAAAGGTTCATGTAACAATTGGACTAAGACTATCTGAGGAGGAGGCTCTGAAACTCTGAGGAGGCTCTCTCACTGAGAGGGAGGTTCTGAAACACGATCCGGCACTCGACATGGACGGTCGCATTTCAAAGAGCTCCCGGCCAAAAAAAACGATGCTACAAACCAACAAGGTATTTTGCGCATTTTTTACTTTCCCTCCTGTGGATTATGGACTTGTACATTAACTCACCAATGAATCAACTCCAGACAGAAATGGAAAGTAAAGAATGCGCAAATAAACAGTCTCATTGTGATGTATCGTGGCTTGTTCTACGTGAGATGTAGTAAATTGCTATATCGTGAACATCGAGTATTAGCAGTCAGTTAGCCGCCGCGGCTAAAAACAAACTATCAACACGGACCGACTTGCTTTAGCGCAGCGTTTTCCTCTCATTTCATTATAGACACAGACCAATGCGAACCTTCAATGATGAGCAATTGTCATTTCATTAGACATAGACCAGCTCAGACCTTCAATTGAATTGAATTGATCAACTGGCTAACGTTAGCCACTGTTAGCTTCTCAGCTAACGCTAAACTATCTAACTAACGTGCTAAACGCGCGCTCTCTCTCTCTCTCTCTCTCTCTCTCTCTCTCTCTCTCTCTCTCTCTCTCTCGCTCTCTCTTCTTCTTCTTGTATATTTCCGGCGGACTACACGTATAGGCGTATTGCTGCCCTCCACAGGACAGTGGGAGCACAATAGATTTCCAGCCCTCCCTATATTCTGTTATACAGCCCTGCGGCAAGCAGGAACCTCTCTCTCGCTCTCGCTCTCGCTCTCAATGATTTAAAGTGGCCACACGTTACAATATAAATACAAACTGGGATAGTTGATGATAAACATTTAATTTCATTATCTGAAATATTATACAATCATCAAGTCTGCTATAAGCCATTATCCCTTTGTGTGTGATTATTATTGTCTCACAGTAGTGTGTATATATAAAGTGTGTGTGTGTTTTTTTTTTATATAAATGGTCTTACAGTAGATTGTAAAATTTTTAATACAAAAAATAAAAAGTATTAGTATCTCAGTAGAGACAATGTCTTAGTAAATTTTTTGAAACTTTTAATTTAATAAATTTTTAAAGCATCTTCATGGTTTAATGCAAACATATGTTGCAGGGACTATTATAATCATCGTATTGGCATGACTGTATGCATCAAAGGGTTAAATCAAGCATTTGTAAGTGCTTTAGAGTAAATGTCCAAATATCGCGATATATATCGTGTATCGTGATATAGCAAAAAAATATCGCGATATCCTTTAGAGGCCATATCGCCCAGCCCTACCAAGGACCCGCTGGTTAGCTCAGTTAACCCCGCCAGGCTAGCTGGACTACCCGGTCAAGGACAAAGGGCAGATCCACCCCCCCTCCCCCACAATGGAGGACATCCAGACGCATCTGTAAGCAACAACCAGCCCCCCCCCCCCCCCCACATCGTGGACTTTCACACCGAGGAATACAGACGCTAGCAGAGGACAAAGGATCACCCCCCGCCCCCCCCCCCTCCCAACTCACGGCACAAACACCAACAACGCCCCCCCTCCCCCCACCACAGGACAGGACACAAAGGAACAGCAATACTTCCAGCTTGACGACATCAATCAGATTACCAACACAAATGGACTTCATATATTCAGAATTCAGACAATTGTTTTTAAACGGGAAGGCAAACATATTGTGTTTCACAGAAACAAAGCTAGACTCATCTGCACAGGATCCAGAGATTGAAATCGAAAACTACTCAATAGTCAGGAGGGATAGGAATCAATATGGAGGTGGCATCTGTGTGTATATACACAAAGATACCAAATTCATCAACCGTACTGACCTTAACACATTGACCGCCGGGCATTGTGCCCCTCTCATACCACTCTCTGCCACCACTCTAAGCCTATGGAGATGTTCAACTTCTTTGCAGGGCTATAACTTTTTAAATTATATTGCTAAATTGACATTACTATGGCCCATTCAACATCGATTATCTATCGTTCAGGATGTAGGAACATTATACTTTTTCATTCATAGATTCATACGAAAATACCGTCTAGAATATAAATATGTTTTTATCGTTTTCTGCAGTAATTCCTAGAACGCTAGTTATAGGCCTAAACGCATAATATAGATTATCGATTGCAGTTTATTTCGTGATACACGCTATATTAAAAAATCCAACTGAATACGATCCTAAACGTTATGACTCATCATGCGCGGATGAACGGGGGGGGGGTCATTTATAATTCCGTGATCGTCAGTAAATGCTTTATGTAGTATGGGTGATATATTGATCAGAGCAGTTTGCATTAATAATAATAAACAAACACGATGAAAGTAACTTTACTGTCCTCTTACCGTTTGCCGATGAGACTGGAGGAAAAAGATCCCACTTATTTGACGTGGATCGACTAGATCCATTTCCGGTTTGTATAATAATAATAAACGCCCAAATCATATCGATTATTGAGTTATGGCAGCGATCCATATACACGGATGTGTGTCTACAGTCCCGCAACAATATGTGACTGCCGGACGCATTTCCCAGATGCACAGAGATCGACTCGATCCATTTCCGGTTTGGTAACTCGCCCGATCATCCACCAGGCGGCGGTATTGAAGCGTTGCACTGTTGTGCAGGCTCCGACTGTATCAGACCAGGCTTGTGAGGGAATTATGAATACCATGGCAAAAAAATGAAATATGATCTCAATAACGTTGTACGCCGTGGATAGGCGGAATTCACATGACCTTGAAACACGTCGTAAGCCGTTTCCGGCGGTGGATGTGTTAACCATGACGAAATTGAAACGGTTTGGATTGAAATCCTATTCGATAGGGCAAAACCAGTACTAATACGCACAATCTATAGACCGCCAGAACAGAGTGGCTTCTATGACACACTTGATGGGTATTTAGCTGGGGTGGAGGGTGTAGAAAAAATTCTTATTGGGGACTGGAACACGGATATGCTGCATAAAGCAGCACCCGTCTTCAGGGCCTTCAGTAGGTTTTCTGATCTGCACGGTTTCAGCCAGCTAATCACCCAACGCACAAGGGTATGTGATTCAACACAAACCACCATTGACCTCATTTTGACCTCTGACAAGTCCATGATCTCCAATAAAGGGGTGATAGCATGCGGGTTAAGTGATCATTATATGATTTTCTGTACCCGCAAAAAGCTAAAACAGAAGGCCGGCTGTCACAAAACAGTCACATCTAGAGACCTTAAAACCTACTCTAGAGAGGCCTTTAACCAAGAACTGGAGAGCATCGACTGGTCAGATGAACTCAGTGGTAGGCTTGGGCGGTATAATTTTTTTTTCATACCGTCATACATGACATAATACCCCTGTATACGGTATATGACGGTATGACTTTCATTTACATCAGGGGGGGGGGGAAACCTGTGTTACCAAGTAAACAAATCACGGAACGATGGCCAGTTAGCCCGCAGCATCCTAGTGCTACAATCGTTAGCTCTCAGAAGGTAGCCAGAAGCCTGCAGCATCCTAGTGCTACTATCGTTAGCTCTCAGAACGGTAGCCAGTTAGCCTGCAGCACCCTAGTACTAGTAACGTTAGCTCTCAGAAGGTAGCCAGAAGCCTGCAGCATCCTAGTGCTACTATCGTTAGCTCTCAGAAGGTAGCCAGAAGCCTGCAGCATCCTAGTGCTACTATCGTTAGCTCTCAGAAGGTAGCCAGAAGGCTGCAGCATCCTAGTGCTACTATCGTTAGCTCTCAGAAGGTAGCCAGAAGCCCGCAGCATCCTAGTGCTACTATCGTTAGCTCTCAGAACGGTAGTCAGTTAGCCTGCAGCACCCTAGTACTAGTAACGTTAGCTCTCAGAATAGCCAGTTAGCCCGCAGCACCAGCAACGGTAAGCGTGTCTCATTTAATTTCCACCACTGAAGCGGGTTTTCCCGTCCTCCTGTGTGTAGACAACCAGCTCTGCCTGTGCTTGCTCCACTAGTGAGGACTGGTCTCGCCCTCTGCTGGCGCGTGCTGTGTGTGCACTACAACCAATGCCGTCCCTGTCAAAACTCTGTTTCAGTGTAATAGAAACTGAAACGCATCTGTGATTTTGACGGTATTGATTTTCAATACCGTCGGGATTTCTAAATACCCTGGTATACCGTAATACCGTCATACCGCCCAAGCCTAGCTCAGATCCAATAGAGCAGAGCGTAAGCTATAACGAAATATAACGAAGGTCATCCTATAACCCTAGTTATATGGGTAATAGCGAGCGCTCTGCTCTGACTCACTGAGGACCGCACAGTCTTCCGCTTAGGCTGTGAAAGACTGGGGAAGGAGCTGATAGTATGGCCATGACCCCGCTTATATAGGAGCGGATGTGGGAGTGGTCAGGCAGGTGGGCAGGTGCGTACACGTGGTGAAAGTTTTCATGATAGAATATGATTAAAGGGATAGTTCCAATAGAGCAGAGCGCTCGCTATTACTCATATAACTAGGGTTATAGGATAACCTTTGTTACTCTATTTCATTAGCACTAAAAGTGAATCATAAACTTCAGAATGTCATCTTTCAAAAGAGACCAGGCTCATGCATGTGCTATAAGTATAAAGTATGTTGCTTTGGTTTCCAAAAAAAGTATGCATTCCTTAAAAACTAAAACTAAAATGGCCACTTTTGGGGGCGCAGGTTAAGAGGTTAAAGTACATTCTCAAGCTCATGTGCCATTGGCTGCTACTACTACTACAACTATGTTGCAGGACTAAAGGGGGAAACTTAACTTGGAACTGTCCTCTTTATGTATGTAACCACAGGGGCTTAGTTGTTATCCAGCTGCCCCATGATGAACTCCCAGAGTTCCTGTACATTCAGAACTGATCGCTTGTTTACTGCCAACGGCTCTGGGATTAGGCACATGATCTGATCATCCCCATACCAGTTCACATCTTCTCTGGGGCTTGGCCAGAAGAATCTATTGATGCCGTTCCGGTGCATGCACTTTACTTTAACATTGTGCTCCTCCACCTCCAGGATTATGCCTGGTTAGGGCTGGTCATCATAGCGCACAACACACCACTGCCCACTGTGGTGGTGTTTGATGACATCTGGTCTGACATCCAGAGCTTTATCTGCTTGTTCCGTTGCCACTAGGGAAACCTCCTGTCGACTGTGGCATGAGCAATCAAACACCCCCTCAGCAGCCTGGCAGAAGCAGCTAATGTCCCTGTATTTCAGGATACCTGGGGTCGGGGAGATGCTAAGGACCTGATGCATCTTTAACTGTGACAAGAGGCACTTGGTGTAGACTTTCATCCTTCTTCTCAACTTCCTCCTCACTCACATAAGAGCTTCAGCTTGATCGATTCCTTCAGCTGCTGATAGAAGCTCTTTGCATCAGGTATGTCCTTACCCTGGCAAACCAAGATGTCAGCTGTTCTCTTCAGTGCACCCTTGACCATGACTTGACTCGAAGAAGTTCCATGTGATCTTTGAGAACCCCTTCTGGTGTGGTGCAGTGGAAATCATGTAGATGTTTTTTCGGTTTTTGTACTGGGTGGCAGGGCCATCACTGAAGAGGTGAAGGTGCTCTGTAAGCATTTCCAGGATGGGGTCAAGATAAGCCCATACAGCTGGTGGGTCATGCCTTCTGCTGGGGGAGATGGTACAGAAGGGCATGGTTGGCAGGTCCTTTAGATATAGGACTGCGGTGTGGAGGGTCACCTGTTGATGCGATCCCCGAAAGTGGACTGACTGGATCTCATTAGAATATTTACATGTGTAATTTTCACAAAAATCAACATGGATGAGGCAGTCCTTGGTGGTCAGGTTCTCTCTGAGATTTTTGTAGGCATTGTATTGCCATCGGATATTGAATTATGTCTCAGAAAATTGAAGAGCCTGTCCTGGAATTGTGCCACAAGTTTATCCTCTTGTATTGGGACATCTTTCTTCACATTGATTGTGCTCATCCTCGTCTCTTCGCCTGGTTTGGAGTAGTCCACCTTCTCCTGGCACCACTGTGTCAGAGTGGATTCGTAACATCTCAAGTTCCATATATACCTTGAAATGCTGGGTGATCTATCTGGTGATGATGGGGGGGTCAATGCTCCTGCTCTGCGTCTTTGCCTGCATCTTTCCTGGCGGACCTGCCATGCCTTGCGTTCACTTCTCTTCTCTGTTGCACTTTGGTCACTTAATTTCTTATGCTGTATGCTGCTCTGCGCTCTGGATCTGCATCCCTGCGCTGTCTGTACATTATCTGCTTTTCAGCTGCACTTAATTTAGCCATAACTGACAAAAGGAACAATAACAATGACAATAGGAAGTTGTGATCATGAAATAGGAACTAATGAGTTATATGTTATGCATAACAACTTCTTTAAAAGCTTTTACTAAAGCTTATTTACACAAGATAGTCACTGATGTTACTGGTCGTCACTGGTGTTACCATGAGGAGCAGTAACACCAGTGATGGTAACACCAGTGACCATTTTCATGAAATGTGTATTTTACAAAATGGCAGCTACAGTACCTCAAACCACATGTTGCTAATCATGCTAAACTCATATTATATAATTTAATCAATTTGTATTATATATTTTTTACATTTCTCTTCTTAAAAAATAGGTCATACCAGTGACTCTAAATGTCTCGTATGAAATTATGAGATAAATGAGAACATTTCCAACATTTGAAAAAAGACAGCAGACTGACAATGTACCTTTCTTGACAGTTCTTCAGGAAGTAGGACGTAGGAAGTAGGAAGTGATGTCACAAGTCTTTGGATTTTTTTCAGAATAGGGATTTTTGTTAAGCGGTAACACCAGTGACATGACACCAGGGGACAGCTATTTCCATTATATTATTTATAATATTAGTTGGTATTTAATTTTTTTATGTTATCCACTTCATAAATGTGATAGTGGTGTATACATTATTGCATTTAAAATGGGAGGGAAATATATTTGTAAACTCTAAATATGCCCCTAAACCTCAATACATGACATTGGGGACAATCACTTTTCTTGTACTTGGAATTTCATATAATTGATTAAAAACTAATATTGCCCAATTCTTGGCTCAAATAGGTATAATTGTTCAAAGAACATTTTACTTTATTCGTATATATAAATTAAATGTGACTACAAAGTCTGTTTAAAGTGTATGCTTTCTGCAAAGGCTGGGGACAGAAAAGTATGCGCTTCTGTAGAATGACTTATTACAATAAGAGTATGTGGGTGAAGCACTGAAGTATTACAACATTTAATACCATTTGGCTCTCAGCCTTTTACACCCAACGCAGAGGTTTAATGAAAGGACAAGCAAACACACCTGCCTCTCATGTGATTGGTTAACATCAGTGCTGTTGACTGTTTGGAATTTGTATTTAGTTGCAGAGAGAGGCTACTGACCATTCACCTTCCCACAAAAAATACAAAATGTCAATGCTTGGTCCAGCTCAAATAAACACGCGGTGTAATTTTGCCTAAGAGGTTTACTACCAGTGGACATTGGCTGTGTGTGTGTGTGTGTGTGTGTGTGTGTGTGTGTGTGTGTGTGTGTGTGTGTGTGTGTGTGTGTGTGTGTGTGTGTGTGTGTGTGTGTGTATGTGTGTGTGTAAGTGGCAGTATACAGTACAAGCCTGTGAAGCTCTGTGTACTCAGAGACTGTGAGGTCTGGGTTGCGTCTATGCTTTCGGCAACTGGCTTGTCCTTCCGCGTTGCTCTGATTGGCCACTGATCTACGCTAGTTTCGCCCCTACGCCGGTATGAGCGCGCATGAGCCTAGATAATAATAATAATAATAATAATAATAATAATAATAATAATAATAATAATAATAATAATAATAACTAGACAATTCCGCGCGGGGGAAATTGTGAAAGTGTGGGTGACGCCTGTGCACCGCCGGCCAACGGGGGAGAGGGTCTCTCGCGAGTCTCTATGACAAACGGTTCAAAGGATACAAAAAGGGGGCGCGGCCTAAGGATCGGGGGAGTGGTCAACATAGACCAATCAAAGAGGATATCCCTACTGAGTGCAATGACACAACCCGCAACACTATTACACAATATTACACTATTACACACTATTACACACTATTACACACTATTACACACTATTACACTATTACACACTATTACACTATTACACACTATTACACACTATTACACTATTACACTATTACACTATTACACACTATAACACTATTACACACTATTACACTATTACACTATTACACACTATTACACAATATTACACTATTACACACTATTACACTATTACACACTATTACACTATTACACACTATAACACTATTACACACTATTACACTATTACACTATTACACACTATTACACTATTACACTATTACACACTATTACACTATTACACTATTACACTATTACACACTATTACACTATTACACTATTACACTATTACACACTATTACACTATTACACACTATTACACTATTACACTATTACACACTATTACACTATTACACTATTACACACTATTACACTATTACACTATTACACACTTTTACACTATTACACACTATTACACTATTACACACTATTACACTATTACACACTATTACACTATTACACTATTACACTATTACACACTATAACACTATTACACTATTACACTATTACACACTATTGCACTATTACACTATTACACTATTACACACTATTACACTATTACACACTATTACACTATTACACACTATTACACTATTACACACTATTACACTATTACACACTATTACACTATTACACACTATTACACTATTACACACTATTACACTATTACACTATTACACACTATTACACTATTACACTATTACACACTATTACACTATTACACTATTACACACTATTACACTATTACACACTATTACACTATTACACTATTACACACTATTACACTATTACACTATTACACACTATTACACTATTACACTATTACACACTATTACACTATTACACTATTACACACTATTACACACTATTACACTATTACACACTATTACACTATTACACTATTACACACTATTACACTATTACACACTATTACACTATTACACACTATTACACTATTACACTATTACACACTATTACACTATTACACACTATTACACTATTACACTATTACACTATTACACACTATAACACTATTACACTATTACACTATTACACACTATTGCACTATTACACTATTACACACTATTACACTATTACACACTATTACACACTATTACACTATTACACACTATTACACACTATTACACTATTACACTATTACACACTATTACACTATTACACTATTACACACTATTACACTATTACACACTATTACACTATTACACTATTACACACTATTACACTATTACACTATTACACACTATTACACTATTACACACTATTACACTATTACACTATTACACACTATTACACTATTACACTATTACACACTATTACACTATTACACTATTACACACTATTACACTATTACACTATTACACACTATTACACACTATTACACTATTACACACTATTACACTATTACACACTATTACACTATTACACTATTACACACTATTACACTATTACACACTATTACACTATTACACACTATTACACTATTACACACTATTACACACTATTACACACTATTTCACTATTACACACTATTACACACTATTACACTATTACACTATTACACACTATTACACTATTACACTATTACACACTATAACACTATTACACACTATTACACTATTACACACTATTGCACTATTACACTATTACACACTATTACACTATTACACACTATTACACTATTACACTATTACACACTATTACACTATTACACTATTACACTATTACACACTATTACACTATTACACACTATTACACACTATTACACTATTACACTATTACACACTATTACACTATTACACTATTACACACTATTACACTATTACACTATTACACACTATTACACTATTACACACTATTACACTATTACACACTATTACACACTATTACACTATTACACTATTACACTATTACACACTATTACACTATTACACACTATTACACACTATTACACTATTACACACTATTACACACTATTACACACTATTACACTATTACACACTATTACACTATTACACTATTACACTATTACACACTATTACACTATTACACACTATTACACTATTACACTATTACACACTATTACACTATTACACTATTACACTATTACACACTATTACACTATTACACTATTACACACTATTACACTATTACACACTATTACACTATTACACTATTACACACTATTACACTATTACACTATTACACACTATTACACTATTACACACTATTACACACTATTACACTATTACACACTATTACACTATTACACACTATTACACTATTACACTATTACACACTATTACACTATTACACCGAGTACAATGGCACAATCCGCAAGTCTCTACGACAAACGGTTCAAGAGATACACTGTGTGGCCTAAGGGGGCGTGGTCTAAGGATCGGGGGAGTGGTCAACATCGACCAATGAAAGGTGGTCAACAGGGGGAGTGGTCAACATCGACCAATGAAAGGTGGTCAACATCGACCAATGGCACAATCCGCAAGTCTCTACGACAAACGGTTCAAGAGATACACTGAGGGGGTGTGGCAAACGGTTCAAGAGATACACTGAGGGGGTGTGGCCTAAGGGGGCGTGGTCTAAGGATCGGGGGAGTGGTCAACATCGACCAATGAAAGGTGGTCAACATGGACCAATGAAAAATGAAAGAGGATATCCCTACTGAGTACAATGACACAACCCACAAGACAGAGGGCGCTGTCAGCAATTCAGTACTGCAACACAGTGATGGCCAATGATGGGTTAAGTGGATGATGTCATTGGCAGCTCAGCCACGAGCCACACAGCTGAACCAATCATGAGTGAGCCATGAGCCACACAGGTGAAGCAATCACTATGACTTGCATATTTTCTATCCAATGCATTTCTATGGAGGCAGATGCATGACTGCATTGTCACATTGATTAAAAGAAAACTATAAGAGATGAAGCGTTGTGACGCGCACATGAGCACTACAACGAGTAGGCGAAGGGTTGTGCGCGATATTGTGACATTCGTGCGATATTGTGGCACTCCTTCGGCGATCGGAACAGAAGGCTAAAAAATAGTGTGAAAAATGTGATTTCTAGAGTGCGATTGCATGGCGGTCAATGGGGAGGAGAACCTTCAAACAAATGGTCGTCAGTTGAGATAGAAATGTCCAATTCCATTTATTTTTCTTTTGTGAGCGGGTTGACAGCCGTGTCATCGTTTCGATGTGTTTGTTTTATTTCTACGTCCAAAATTGAGATCACACTCGCAATTCACCCAAGGTAGGGGGAAAAAGATTATTTCAGCTGCTACACTCTAAAATGCAATGCATTCCCAATGGGACCGAAATTTTACCGTTTAAAGTCGATTCGTAGCCAGACGGTGCGGTGAAACTTTACGAGTTCGGAGACCGGTGTTGCCATAGGCAAGCCGCTCGTTTTGATACCTTTCACGTGTATGGGGCGCGAACGCTTACGTGTTGCAAAGTGTTTGCAAAATCGGTGGAATAAAGAATAAAGAATAAAGAATAAAAAGAGTATGGATATGTATAGTGTGGGTGGCAACCTGGCTTCGCCAGGTCACCCACACTAATAATAATAATAATAATAATAATAATAATAATAATAATAATAATAATAATAATAATAATAATAATAATGCATGCACGCTCGCACACACGCAGGTTTTGCCCCCACGCCGGTAGATAATAATAATAATAATAATAATAATAATAATAATAATAATAATAATAATAATAATAATAATAATAATAATAATAATAATAATAATAATAATAATAATAATAATAATAATGCGAGAGCCCTCGCACACATGCAGGTTTTGCCCTCCACGGCGGTAGATAATAATAATACGCATGCTGAAATGGGTATCGTAGAACATGCCATATTAGCATGATAATACCTACCTGCATCAGATAATAAAGTATTTTTAAATGCTTTGTCTAATAAACTAGATTAAATTATAGTCTATAGAACAGATTTTTACAGCCTAATCTAAAACAGATTTTTTACACATTGGTTCAAACATGATCACGGAAGGTGACAACCCTAACATGTCATGTTGTGTCACAACAGAATGAGTAGGTGAGTGTTAAGCCTACAGAAAGTGTAATCTATTGATTGACCTAGTCAATTCGGTAGAAGAGTCTGGTGGGCGAGATTATGCATGACCAGCCTGTGATCTAAAAACTCCTGCCTGTGGCTGAATAATGAAGCCCAAAGTTGCGTCACGCGCAAGAGCATATTACCTATGTGTTGATGGAATCACGTTAATATAGAGAGATGAAAACAATACAATACGTTATTTCAATTGATATGAATAGCTAGTTACGTTAAAGCTAGTTACAGTGCTCTGATCACTGAGAAGTAGAATTGCTAAAGGTGTTTTAGGGAGTGTGTAACTGGTTCAAACAGAATTAAGTCATATGAAACGTGTGTTTCATATGTTAACAAAATTAGGTTTATATAAATGTGTGTATAGTTTTTACAAGAGTGTTTCATTTAGCAAAGGATCTGAGGTGTTCTGCTAATTGTTTGTTTGTTTGTTTGTTTGTTTATTAACACAGTTAAACAGAAGTAAAAACAATACATAATAAGTTATAACGATTGTGAAGGAGAAGTTAGAAGCCTAGAGGCTTATCAAGAACGTCCCCCGTTTTATAAAATCAAACATACAAAAATACAAGAATATGCATATTATAAAATACCAGAATACATTAAAAGATTCGTGTTAATACAAACATACATACACACAGTACATACATGGATATACTGTGTACATAATAATATATAACAACCCACCCACCTGCCTATAAACCTACCCACCCACATAACCAGATACATACCTACATGTATGACCTGTTATCTATCTACTACTTTTGGATGAGAATTTCTTTGTAGTTTGCTTTAAAAATAGCCCAAATTATGTTACAATAAGATATGTAAGGAAAGATAAGACTATAATACAGGATTAAAAAACAACTTCTATTTATCAATGAACACACCTTCCTAATTATACCTACTGACTTCATTGCTTTTTTACAAACATGATCAAAGGTGTTCTGCTAATTGTGTGTGTGGTTGTGCTAATTGTGTGTAGTGTTTTGAAACATTGGGCCCTGTTTTGCTTAACACATTGGGTGCCAGACCCGAGATATCCTGGGTTAACTCGCCATGCGTTGGGCGCCAAGAACCGAGATTTCTCGGGTTTTGGTAGTTTATTCCTTTATTCGATATTTTTATTCATTATTCATCCACGGACCTCTGTGTTACCATAGGGAATGAGTCTGAGGTCGCCAAAGTGCAATACCGGCCGCATCCCGCTTGATTTCGGAATAATAGCGTGTACAGGCAAGAAATGGCAACGTCTGTGGAATTGACGTATAGGGCTATAAGATAAGATATTCCTTTATTGATCCCCTTGGGGAAATTCAGGCATCATAGCAGCATGGGGGGGGGGGGGGGGGGTCGGCTAGTAAAAACAACACAAGCAGTGTAAACAAATAAGTCAATATAATTTACTATCTAACTAACTGAAAGAAATATACAGTATTCACAGTATCACAGTATTCACATAAGGTGCAGTATGCATAAGGTATTGTTATTGTCCTTTTTAGGTTCCTATTAGTTCTAGTTGGATGTCTGGCAGCAGTCCATGTTGTGGAGCCTGATGGCCACTGGTATGAAGGACTGTCCGAGGCGGTTAGTTGAGTGTCGGGGGGGTATGAGTCTGTGGCTGAACGTGCTTCTCATCTTGACTAGGTCGTCGTAGAGGGGGTGGGAGGGATTCTCCAGGATAGAAGCCAGCTTCCTTCCCATCCCCCTCTCTGCCATCACCTCTAGCTCGACTCCCACCATGGAGCATTTCATGAATTACCCTAGACCGCTCTAAAACCATACTTATATTCACCACGGTATAACACAGGAACGTATGGATGGGAAAATTCATTATTTTTCACATATTGAACGATAGATAGGTGATGTCAAATGGGCCATAGTATTGTATCCATAACTATAATATAGAATATAGTTATAGCTCTACAAACAAGGTGACGCAGTCCTATTGTTTAAAGAGCGGCCTAGCTACAGCGGGCCCCAACTAATAGCTGGCACTGATTCTGAATGAGTTAAGCAATCGAAAAAAAAAATTATATCATAATGTAAATCCAATATGAATTTTTTTTACTTCGACACCACAACCCTTAACTTATACCACCACCTTAAAGCGGACAAAAGGCACTAGAGAACACTTAAATTCACACCCTTTAATTAATGAAGCAAACTATAATAATTTATAATAATAATAATAATAATAATAATAATAATAATAATAATAATAATAATAATAATAATAATAATAATAATAATAATAATAATAATAATAATAATAATAATAATAATAATAATAATAATAATAATAATAATAATAATAATAATAATACACTGTGTTTGTATAGCACCTTTCATACAAGAATTGCAGCTCAAAGTGCTTCACAGCAATACAAAAAGACAGGCATAAAATGAGCACAACATTGGCAGATCAAGAGCAATGCATAAAGTGCAGACATAAAGCATAAAATAGATAGCAGTAAAATAGACAAAGTCAAGGTAAGACATAGAACATTAAATCACATCGTTTTTCATATTAGGATCTAAGATCTAGGGTTAACTCGCCGAACGTTGAGTGCCAGGACTCCCGAAAACCAGAGTATAGTCGGGTTTTCATCGTTGTTTCTTTTATTCGATATTTCCATTCATAAAGACATGCCGGCAGCCTGTGTTATCACTGGGGATGGGTCTGAGATCTCAAAAGTCCAACACCGCCGCCTAATAACTTGCGGCCGTTATTGCACTCCATTTGAAACGATGTGGCGGTGTCTGTCATTTTGGAAATGACACCAGACCACCCTGAAACTACACTCATATTCACGACGGTATAAAACGGAAATGTATGGATGGAAAAATGATCTGTTTTTTGCATCTTGACCGGAAGAAACTCAATGACAATCGACTATATTATTAGATCCATAGCTATAATATATAATATAGCTTTAGGCCTGCAAACACAGCCACGTATCCGCATGTTAAAAGGTGCTGGCCTTTCAACAGCAAGCTATTGGGGCTGTTGTGAAAATAAATACTTTGCTTTAAAATACATCTTGTTTATTTTTATAAAGTTTGTCAGATCTCTACAATATTTTTTTTGGACTGCAATTCAGAGCGTGTCTAAAGGCGCTCCCATAGTCCAGCAGACTGTACACAGAGCAGACTCCGCGGATGTCCGCGCGGCTCTTTGAGCTTTCATAGTCGAGCAGATCTCAGCGGACGTTCGCGGTCTATTTCCTACATTTCTCGCACCAGTTTTACTACATTTCCCACAATTCTGTCTGTTCTACTGTACAGATCAGAGGGAACATTATCAGAGAGAGAGAGAGAGAGAGAGAGAGAGAGAGAGAGAGAGAGAGAGAGAGAGAGAGAGAGAGAGAGAGAGAGAGAGAGAGAAGAGCTTCACGGGCTCATCTCTCTCCTCGCGCCACCAATCGCTCGCGCAGCGTCACATTAAATGCAGTTCGATGTCAACCAAAACGCAGAGCAGCGTTTTGTGTGACACCAAGTCAGCGGCGCGGATGTCCGCGCCTCAGAAAATAGGAGCGTCGCACCTGTGGGTCTGCTGTCCGCTGAGATCAAAGCTCAAGAGTCCGCGCGCGCGGACATCCGCGGAGTCTGCTCTGTGTACAGTCTGCTGGACTATGGGAGCGCCTTTGTCCAGCAGACTGTACACAGAGCAGACCCCGCGGAGGTCCGCGCGGACTCTTTGAGCCTTCCTAGTCGAGCGGACCTCCGCGGACCAATTTCCTACATGTCACGCGGCAGTTTACACAATTGTCCCCACGCTGTTCAACTTCTGTCATGTCGTCGTCATCCGATGTCAAAATAAAGAGTATGTTATCTCCGTTTCCAATATTTCGATAATAAAACTGGCAGTTTTACGAACTTGAATAACAGGTATATAGGCAGGAGATGCAATGTACCGTATAGGCTTGAGGTGGACAGCGCGTGGTGCTGAAAAGACACACATTGCATGAAATAAAAGCACCAGTTTTATTTCAAAATATTGGAAACGGAGATAACATTCTATGTTATCTCCATTTCCAATATTTCGAAATAAAACTGGCAATTTTACACACTTCATTTAGAAAAGCCATTCAAACATCTCTCTTGGCACAGAGCGAGTGTTCAGAGTAAAATGCAGATCGGCGTCACATTAAATGCAGTTCGATGTCAACCAAAACGCCGAGCAGCGTTTTGTGTGACACCAAGTCAGCGGCGCGGATGTCCGTGCGTCAGAAAATAGGAGCTTCCCACCTGTGGGTCTGCTGTCCGCTGAGATCAAAGCTCAAGAGTCCGCGCGGACATCCGCGAGTCTGCTCTGTGTACAGTCTGCTGGACTATGGGAGCGCCTTTAACTGCATACATCATACCTGGAGCCTCAAGGCAACTTTGGTCCATGGGATTGTCTATACAGTTTTAATAATCAGTTTATAGTTTCATGCAGTCCAACTGGGTACTGTTTACCACTGTAGGTAGCCTGCTGTATGGGTTATCAAACACAATGTGTTTCCATGTGTCCTGATCCAAGGCATACAGCAGTCAATCAAAAACAATGTGGACATTATGCACACCAGCAGAACTGCTTTACTCCAGAGGCCCGATCACATAGGAGTGGTATTATTAGATCTGTGTAAACACATGGCACACATCAAGAAAGACCTTGCTGGGTGGCCCGCTGCAGATTCAATCAGATTGAGCTCGAATGACAGCAATGTTCTGACAAACAATTCCCTTTCTCAGAAATAATAATCCAGCACGCAGTTACCAAGCAACAAGTGCTACGATGCTAATACCGCAGCGGCAGATTGTTATTAGAAAGGTAATTGTTTTTGCCTGACTGAAGTGGTACTCTTCGCATTCCGAATGTTACCTTTCAAATTCCCTCTAGGTCCCCCCCTTAGGCACTATGATTGGATGATTATCTTTAATGGCGAGAACAAACGCTCCGTTACTGTCAGCCTTCTAGCCTGTGTGGTTTTAATTCCAAGTGTTTGCATGCTATCACAAAGAAGTACAGATTAAATAATACAGGTCCCCACAGCAGCAGTAGCAGATCAAACTAAAAAAAGAAATAAAAAACAAGCAGGGTTCCCTTAAAAAGTCAAACATAGAAACTGTTTTCTAGAAAACATTATGCTCAGTTCTGCACAGGCACACACATTCAAACCCGCCAACATATAAATCACACACGCACGCACGCACGCACGCACGCACGCACACACACACACACACACACACACACACACACACACACACACACACACACACACACACACACACACACACACACACACACACACACACACACACACACACACACACACACACACACACACACACACACACACACACACACACACACACACACACACACACACACACACACACACACACATTTGCTGAGTTTTGGAAGTATCTGCCATAGAGATGTCTGCTGTCACTCAAAGTGCCAAAAAATACAGTTTTATTGGGAACTAGCCTATTTTCTACCCATACACCCGTCAATAATTCTTAATGGAACTGTTCACAACAAGGTCCGTGGATTATCTTGTGTAACTGTGTCAGGATTTCTGGAAAGAGTATTTCAAGAAGTGTATTTCTTTTGACAAATAAAGGTAATAAAATAAATAAAGACTTACGTGCAGTAAGGGGAAGCTGACGCACCCCCACTTCCAACATGCCTGATCACACAAAAAATGTCTATATATATACAGTAATCTTAAATTGTTTTATAAAAAAAATAAAAAATTGGATGAACTACCCCTGTCCGAACACTTTCCTCGGCTGAAGATCAATTATCTGAACTTAATTTCACACCATATTCCTCAAACCGACCACATTAATTGGCAATTAGGAGCCGAGTTGACTTTGGCTAGAGTCATTGTTTTACCCGTCATGCATGATTTACTTGTTGTGATATGAGACTCCAACTGAGCCACCAAAATCATTGCCAAGTCATTGATTTTTGATTAGCGGTGCCCAAGCTCCAAGATCATTCCATTCCATTAAGTGGTGCAGGCGAGACGCCTATAGCTGCTCCACAATTCTACGTCTATAATCGACTGCATTCTAAATAATGGTTCCTCCTGCTTATCCCAAGAAATAGCAACCCCCCCGTGTCATTGTCTTCTTAGTATTGTCTACCCTGACTTTTCACACCTCATTTCAACTCATTAATTATTTTTGAAAATAATCAAATTAAGGACACCTTTGCATGCTACACAAAAAACTGTCACCCGTGGAAGTAATTAAATTTTTTTAGTTATGCCACTAGTGATAGAACTCCACAGATGCACTTTGATGACAGAGAACTGGTGCTAGATCGGATGCCTGGTGTGGATGACCAATTGGTGTAACATGCAACACTAGATTCACATGACCTGTGACTTCAATCGACCTGAGAATGAGAATGTTTGGAAACACAGCCATCTTGTTTTTGCCGCCTGCGTGAATGGAGAAGACAATATAAATATAAAGTGACAGAGAAAGAAATAGTTTTATAAAAAAATAGAAACCTAGTGAGGAAAAGGAAATACTTGTTTTTGTCTTGTTTTTTTTCTCCACTTAAGAAGAAGCACACACACTCATGCTGAGTGCAGACAAATAGAAAAAATAAGTACAATGTACAGATGCAGCTCTCAGTATTCTGAGCTCTGCTACCGCGTTAATCATGCATTGATCATGCTGTGTCGGTGGTGCTTGTGGTAACCAGGTTGCTACTCTGTTATATGCCGCCAGGAGTTGCAAAGTCAAGTTGCCACGCCGGGTTGGAGGGCTATTCAATTCAAAACAATATAACCGGCTCCTAACAGACTATTCGGTAACACTTTATAATAACACTCAGTTATAAGACCTTTATAAGGTATTTGTAGATAATGAACTAATCATAATTGTCCAGGTTTTGCTCGAAAAAGAGATCTTTGATCTCAACTGACTACCTGGTAAAATAAAGGTTAAATAAAAACCATTTATATACTTTCGTAGATTATTATTAAATCATTTATAACTATTTGTATAACATTTACAAATTAGTTCTACATTATTTATAACTCATTATCAACATTGTTTGTACTTGATTTGTTCATCATTAAATAATGTTGTTTAATGTGTAGTAACACATTAAGATGCTTTGAAAAATGGATATGAAAAAACAACTATACTGTACCTCCATTTATGTGTTCATGTTCAACAAATGATTTTAATTGGGCGGCTAAGTGGCGCAGTGGGCAAGGCGCTCGCCACTAACGCAGGAGATGCTGGGTTCGAGCCCAGCTCTCGGCGTTGCTACCGGCTTGGCTGGTCGTTCATACTAACACAATTGGCAGTTAGGGGTGGGAAAGTCGGTGGGTGGGGATTGGACGTTGTGGACAGCGACTCCTACAGGTCGGTTGGTGCGCCTGTACAGCAGAATCAGGAAGTATCGGGGGCAGCATGAGCCTCCCACACGTTACTCCTCGCCACTGAGAGATCGCGCTGTTCGGGTGAAAAGATGCGACAGCTGCCTCCTTGTGTACCGGAGGGGACACGTGATGCAAGGCTTGGTCCTCACTGCAGCCGACCAGTGGGAGGCATAGTCTAGCAACGTTTGAGACAGGGGAGGGGAGAATTGAAGGGAGATTTGGCGAGGCAAAATTGGGATGGGAGAAAAATAGAAAAAATAAGGAGAAAAAGTGGATAAAAAAAAGGATTTGAATTACATACAAAAAAATATATTTTTTCCCCCTTTCCTGCATTTTTTCTCCCATCCCAATGTTAGTCGTTATGCCAATTCCCTTCCTGGTTGTTGCGCACTTACCCCCTACCGTCGGTCTGGGGAGGGTGAAGACCACACGCTTCCTCTGACACATGTGGAGTCAACCAACCGCTTCTTTTCACCTGACAGCGAGGACTCTAACTGGGGGAGTGTAACGCGTGGGAGGATCACACTACCTCCCCCAGTTCCCTTCCTTGCTGAGCAGGCGCCTTGACCGACCTGTAGGAGTCGCTGTTTACAACTACCAGGATACATACCCCACCGGCTTCCCACCCGCTAACACTGCCAATTGTGTTAGTATGGATGACCGACCAAGCCGGAGGAACCGCTGACAGCTGGATTCGATCCCAGTGTCTCTGCGGTGGTAGGCAGGTGCTCAATGTGGAACACCCTACCAAGCTGTAAAGGAATGTGAATCACTACCCACTTTCAAAACCACTCTCAAAGAACACCGACGGGAGACTGCAATTCGAAACTGGCCCCTGTAAATGTCCTAACCCAACCCCCTCCAATGTACAGTAAATGACCAAGTATGGTTTTGTCAATATTCCAATGTACAGTTTTGCTTGTACAGTTGTACAGTGTCCCCCACCCAATCAATCAATCAATCAATCAATTAGTCCGCTGCGCTACCCAGCCCAACAAATGATTTGTTAAGACATAAAACATCTATAAATTATTTCTTGAACATGAACACATTAATGGAGGTACAGTATAGTTGTTTTTTTATATCCATTTTTCAAAGCATCTACAAATGTGTTACTACTACACATTAAACAACATTATTTAAGGATGAACAAATCAAGTACAAACAATGTTGATAATGAGTTATAAATAATGTAGAACTAATTTGTAAATGTTATACAAATATAGTTATAAATTATTTAATAATAATTTACGAATGTATATAAATGTTTTATTTTTTTATCCACTTTTTCTCCACATTTTCAATTTTTTCTCCTATCCCAATTTCGTATTATCCAATTCTTCCCTCCCCTGTCTTGAACGTTGCTAGACTATGCCTCCCACTGGTCGGCTGTAGTGAGGACAGAAGCCTTGCATCACGTGTCCCCTCCGGTACACGAGGAGGCAGCCTGTCGCGTCTTTTCACCGCAGCAGTTCGAACTCTCAGTGGTGAGGAGTAACGCGTGGGAGGCTCACGCTGCCCCCGCTACTTCCTGCTTCCGCCGCACTGGCGTCACCAAACCGACCTGTAGGAGTCGCTGTCCACAACGTCCAATCCCCACCCACGGCTTTCCCACCCTCTAACATTTGCCAATTGTGTTAGTATGAACAACCGAGAGCCCAGCGTCTCCTGCGTTAGTGGCGAGCGCCTTGCCCACTGTGCCAATCAGCCGGCCCTTATAAATGGTTTGCTCATGATTAGTTCATTACTACAAATACCTTGTAAAGGTCTTATAACTGAGTGTTATTATAAAGTGTTACCGACTATTCATTATAAATGTGTGATTGCATTACAATAGTTAAAATGAATGTAAGATATGTTTAACAGACTAATTAATTGGAGAGAGAGAGAACTGAGAATCCCCCGTTCAACGTGAGGTGAACTATCGTACTGTATCTATCATAATACATTTTAAATGGAAAATAAAAAATACTACATTATTTACTTCATTCAAGAGTTATATAAACGTTTTATATAAATGTTAAATGGGATATAAACTAAACTGCAAACTGTGTTGGAGCAAAAATAAGAAGCTTTGGATCTTATATATGATGAGGAATAAGACGATCCAAATGAAGGGACTCTGTGCCAGACGTCACTTACAAAACCGGATTCTGGCTAGCGCTGTACAACAGGGCAGTGCTGAATCAGCAATGTATTCTAGCCACTGCACTGCCACTATTTGTTAGACATTGCCTTGAAACGCTAGCAAAATGTTACCTCACTTGGTAAAGCTACAGAAATGGCCTAATGTAAACCACAACTTAGTGAACATATCAATAAGCTACAAATCACCACACTACTGCCCATCACACCAGAGAGAACAATATGAGAGAGGGAACTGAAGGTAGTTTAGGTGGAGTTCAGCCATTATGTGTAGCTACTCTTGATGCATAACGTTAGCAGTAGCACTATGAACACAGAGTACTGTCCTATAGACAGTTCCACTGGAATTATTTAGCTAGGAAACAGTTTGGACCGAAATTTATTTTTACATTATGTCAGTTACTGTATTAACAACATTGCAAGAGGAAATAAACTTGGGTTAATTTAGAATCAATTTGTAAAAACGGTCTATACTATATGCATTCAAACCAGTCATATAGTCTAATAGAGGAAATGCTTTGAAGTGCTCTGAAGTCGGCTCATGTCCCACTACAGTACTGACGTTGCATGGCGTTATTTGTAAGCCTGATTGATTAACCAAATAAAACATTTTGTTTTGTTTTATAAAGATTCAATATTATGCCAGACACATACTAATTGGGGGGGATTTGGACATTTACCGGGGGGCCTGTTTCTAATTGCAGCTACCCGTAGGTGCTCTTTGAGAGCGGTTTTGAAAGAGGTAGGGATTCACATTCCTTTATGGCTGTGGGTAGGGCGTTCCACATTGATGTGGCATAATTGCGAAACGTGATTAGTCCCTTGTTTGAGCCGAATCTGGGTTGAACATGATTTGTGGAACTCCCTCTGGTGTTGTGGTTGTGGAATTCACTGACCTTTGGGAAGTATTTCGACATGTACATGGGTATATTAGTGGTGTAGTGTATCTTGTAGACCAGGCCCATTGCATGTTGCTATACTCTGTTGTCTACTCTAAGCCATCCTAGGTTGTCAAAATGGCAAGGGGTAAGGTGGGTTTTAGGAGTAAGGCCAAGCAGTAGTCTGACCAGTTTGTTTTGTGATGTTTGTAGCCTTGTTTTTAGGGCCTTTGATGTGCTTTGGTACCATGAGGTGCAAGCATAGTTGTAGTACCCTTGAATGAGTGCTCCTATTAGAGTCTTCAAGGTATTCTTGTTTACTAGAGAGGAGATCCGGTACAAGAATCTTGTTTGTTGGTTGACATTTTTTATTACATTGGTTGCCATTCTGTCACAGGACAGATTTGCCTCTAGGATGGAACCCAGGTAGGTAATATCATCTTTCCTTGTGACAATATTGTCACCCACTGTAACAGAGAAGCTGTTGGCCTTGCTGAGTTTGCTATTTGATCCAAAGAAAATGCATTCTGTTTTACCCAGGTGTAATGATAGTTTGTTATCAGCGAGCCATGTGCAGATTCTGCCGAGTTCAGAGCTGAGGGCTTTTTCAACCTGCAACTTGTCCCTGTCAGAGACCAGTAGGGCTGAGTTGTCCGCGAGCAGTCACAAGCTGATGACATGTAATTTGCATAAATTAGGAACAGTAAAGGTCCTAGTATGCTTCCTTGTGGAACACCACAGCTCACTGGGAGGGGGGGGGGGGGGCAGTGTACCGTTCAACTCCACCATCTGTTCTCTCCCCTCCAGGTAGGGTTGCATCCAGCTCACTGATGAACTATCAAAACCAATTGCTTTTAGCTTATCAATCAGAATGGAGTGATTGACAGTGTCGAATGACTTTTGGAGGTCCAGCATGACCATGCCGCATTATTTGCCCACGTCCACCTTGTGTTTGATGTGGTCGTTCAAATAGAGAAGGCATGTGTCAGTGGAATGGGATGTTCTGAAGCCAGATTGGTATTCGTAGATTAGCTTTTTTTCCGCAAGGTACTTTTTGACCTGCTTGTAGAAATTATTTTCCATAACTTTCGAGATGGAGGTAATTTGTCTATGCACTCAATACTGCAGCACCCAAGTTACTGTTTGATGATCATTGTTACTCAGCTGAAAGAGCTGTACTCTTCCTGCTGACTTGTCGTACAGAACTTATAAGTCACTTTGGATAAAAGCATCAGCAAAATGTAAATGGGAATTCTCCTATGGTTACTTTTTTGCAGGGTTTGCTGATGGTATCATTCTTTGCCTCGGGACTAATGCTGGCTCTAATTTAACCTGTTAAGCTGCAGCCATATTTTCAGAAAATCTGCCTAAAAGTACTCAAAGGGAGGATTGATAGAATCCTTGTTTTTCAATGTGTATATAATGTAAATATCTGCAGATGACGGCATGGGTTATTATTATTGGAATTTTGTTTTATTATGTCACAAACAGTTCCATCAGGTAGCAGTATATATTGGTATTTCTCTTACCCTCAACGTTGATATAGCCTACAGCAGAGTCACCAATTATCAGCGTTGTTGGTTCAATGTTAAGATCCTTTTCATCAGTGGCTTTACCGTTCTGCTGCCTGTTTTCTTTTGCAGGTCCTGGGCGTTTCGTACCATTAGCTTGCTGTTCGTCATTAGCTTGTAGACTATGATATAGCTGGTGGCTAAGCTAGTCCTATTCGATGATGCACTGCGGTCATAAATCGGAAATAATATAAATTCAAAGTTCTAGAGAAGTAGGAACTGAAAGTTAGCGTAGTTAGTAGGGGTGTAACGGTACACAGAAGCCACGGTTCGGTACGTACCTCGTTATTGGGTTCGGTACAAGAGATTTGTATTTTCTATAATAATAATTATTAATATAACATTTTTAATTTTATTTTTATTTTCTATCTATATATTATATTTATGATAATTATTATAATTATTATTATTAAATAGAATAATTTTCTATAGGCTTGCCATGGTAATTAGTGATACTGGTGTCATTCTGTGTTCAGGCATCCACTTGCTTACTGCCCCTTTAAACTTATCCTTGCTAAGTTTCAGTTTCACTTCCAGAGAGAATTTAACTTCACAAGACTGAATACTAGAGAACAGATGACATATTACAACAATGGCAGAGGATTATTTGGATTTAAACACAGTGGAGCTCAGATGATCTGTCCGGAAAAGTAGGTTCTTCTTTTTATTTGATGAGCTGTGCCTGTGGCTGTCCGGCGGGCCGCGGGGGAGAATGTTGATGTGTTTGTTGGCGCGCGCGTGTGTGTGTGTCGGCGACGCGTGTGTTTCTTTTCATTGGTTTCATTTGGTTAACGTTATTGGGCGCACAAGAAAACGAAAGAAAACTGTAATGATGACCCTGCAGCTGTTCCAATGTAAATGTGCCTGGCTTTCTCCTCCGTGCACTTTCGCAGCTCTGAAGTCTGAGCTCGGTGTGCCCGGCCACGCGCGCTGTTCTCACACGGACCTCACGAGTGCCTGCATGTGGGTGTGTGTGGCGCTGTGGGCCGTATTCGTAGCATGGGTGCACGTACCGCACCGTGACGGCCGTACCGTAAATTCGCGGGGATGAATACACGTACCGTTACACCCCTAGTAGTGAGTATTTCAAGTTAAAAGAGTGATAATTAATCATTAAGGTAGCGATAAAGCAAAGTGACACGGAGCAGCAGTAAAAAGCAGCTTGCAGTGTTAGAGGCAGGAAGTAATGTCTAAGGCTATTTGGGGAATACATAGTGTTATAGGATATTTCATTAATATTTGAAGCTCTCCTCTGATGATAGCATGATTGTCTCCCCCGGGCCCTCAGGCTGTAGGGTCCAGTGCCCCTCCTGATCAGCATGCTATAGCTCACATGCTCGTCTCTGTGGCTCTCCGTACATCTGCCCCCCCCCCACACACACACACACACACAAACACACACACAGTGCCTGGTCACAGGCCGGTCAATGGAGCCACTTTCTCAATTAGCTCTTGTCAGTGGCGGCCGCCACTGTCTTCTCCACTAGGGGCGCTATAACAAACATTTTGCAAACATGTACAAGGCACGCATTGGCGAATATTATCACCATTGCCATCGATCAATATATGATCACAGTCAGTCAAATGCAACCACGTTTCCAATAGCCCAACACAAACACGCACAGCTCTCTCTCTCTCTCTCTCTCTCTCTCTCTCTCTCTCTCTCTCTCTCTCTCTCTCTCTCTCTCGCTCTCTCTCTCTCTTTCTCTCTCTCTCTCTCTCTCTCTCTCTCTCTCTCTCTCTCTCTCTCAGATGATGTCAGATCGATTCAATAATAAGCACATATGTATATCTCGTCATTTTAAACAAGTTACCATTCATTGTCTGAGTGGTTATGCCCCACACACGGCGAAATTAGAGAGAGAGAGAGAGAGAGAGAGAGAGAGAGAGAGAGAGAGAGAGAGAGAGAGCGAGAGAGAGAGCGAGAGAGAGAGCGAGAGAGAGAGAGAGAGAGAGAGAGAGAGAGAGAGAGAGAGAGAGAGAGAGAGAGAGAGAGAGAGCGAGAGAAAGAGAGAGCGAGAGAGAGCGAGAGAGAGAGAGAGAGAGAGAGAGAGAGAGAGAGAGATAGAGAGAGAGAGAGAGAGAGCGAGAGCGAGAGAAAGAGAGAGAGAGAGATCCAACTATACAAACGCACAGTGGTCCAGCAGTAAAGTATAAAGTATATCCACTCCACTCCACTGTCCAGATTGTGTTGATGTCCATTTTCCATGCATGTCCAGTTGTCCACACTGCATCCATATAGCTTGTTGTTAACCAACAACGGCAACAAGTACTGTGAAGAGCTGTGTCTTTGGTCATTTCCTCGTCAAACAGCCTGCAAACTACCTGGCGTTCTATCGCCCTGCTCTAAGACAAACTCTAACCTTAACCAACTTTGAAAGAGTGCCTAAGCTTAGTTAACCGTCGAAAGAACTTGCCTTCACGCTCTAAGACAAATAGCTGCATAACAACAACACAGTCTGCCAACCTAGAAGCTAGAAAATGGTGTTGGCCAATCAGAGAGAGCGTCTCCGCGAAATGCGGCTAAGAAAAAAAAATGCTGCTACGGAAAAAAATTATAGACGCTGCTGCTTAGACCGCTTCAAATCGCGCCCGGCTTCCATCATAAACATCATATTTCAACGCACAGCGCATTACGCACTGATTGGCTGCAACGGATACAGCGATCAAACAGTGACGCGCACTCAGAGCGCTATTGCGTCTAGCCCAAGAGAAATACGGCAGGAGAAATGCGGCTAAGGTAATGGAACGTTCTTTATCAGACAGAATCATCACTTCCTGTTCAGGAAAACGATTATTAATATTTTATATTTTAACGTTATATTGTGCATTGGAAACATAAAACATACTTAAAATTAGTAAATATTATTCATTTTAAACATGTTTATTTTATTTTTAGGGGTCTAAAATAAAAATTAAAATAAAACATTTTCTTCTTCTCTTGCTGCTTTCTTTACCAGGGGGGGCGGCAGGGGGGGCGGTTGCCCTAGCGCCCCCCAGTGGCGGCCGCCACTGGCTCTTGTCCTGATCAGCATGACGACAGCTCACATGCTATAGCTCACATGCTATCATGTGTCTCATGTGTCTCTCCTTTCCCCTCCTCTCTCTGTCTCCCCTCTCTCTCTGTGTGTCTCCTAAACATCCCTCTCCTCTCCCCTCCCTGGCCTTTCTGCCACCCTGCCCTGGGCCACCTGCTGACATGATCTCAGCTAAACACCCCTCCCTCCTCCTTCTTCTGACACAAGCACACACACACATACATACACACGCACATACATACACACACACACACACACACACCCCTCCCCTTCTCTTCTTCATCCATGAGGGTATAAATATGTCATGTGTCTTCATTCTGGAAGACTTAGCCCCGTGGAAGGGCTGGCTGGAGTTCTGTGTTCTTGTGTTCGACAATAAAGACACCGTCTGAGAAATACAACTTTGTCGCTTGAATCTGTCAGCTGGTCCATATATATATCAATCTAAGGACTTGGGATGGTTTGATAAGAACCTAACAGATGGAGGCGCTGCTGAGATAGTTTTTTGGGCCAGCCGACAAGGACGGAACGAGAACTCCTGACATCAGAAGGAGGAAAGGAGGAATGGAGACACGGAGAAGAAAAGGTGCAGAAGATCCAGACATTCACACCAGCTGTCTGCAGCGCGTCTGAATCAGGGGAGAGATGCCAACAGCAGCCCCTCAGACGTCCGTGACGAGACCACCAGATGACCCTCGACCAGGAGACATGCAGGAGGAGACGGAGGACAGGCCGGAGATGAAGAGAGGCAGACTGGAGGAGGAGGCAGGGCCAGAACGCTGCCCCATGTCCCCTCCTCCCAGCGAGGCCAAGCACCGCAGCCAGGCACCGCAGATCATCTACGATGAGAGAGAGGAGACGGCGGCAGTGGGAGAGCACTGAGGCAGAGCTGAAGAGACGGTGGCCCAGCTCGAGAGATGTGGAGAGGACAGCCCAGAGACACTGAGGCAGCAGCAGACCAGAAGAGACACTCTTGCCTATAGGACTGCGCCCTGGAACGGGAACCAGCTCAGGAAGGAGACCCACGCCCTAGAAGACGGGACCTGGGGTGCACTGTAATAGAGGGGGGGTTGTATCCTATGTGTTAGGTGTAGCTGAGTAAGGGGGGTTCGGGGGTAGGTGTATTCTTCTGAAAAGTTGCAAATCTGTGTCTCTCTCTTTTTTCTCTCTCTCTCCCGCTCCCCCCCCTCCCTCTTTATCTCTCTCTCTCTCCTCTCTGACCGTTGTTTATCCCTCCTGGTTTAGGTGTGATGCGTGTAATGGATGATAATCGGCAGGTACAGATCCATTAATGAACTATTGTGTTAACATTGATTTAATGTCAAAAGGGGGAATTATAAGATATTTCATTAATATTTGAAGCTCTCCTCTGATGATAGCATGATTGTCTCCCCCGGGCCCTCAGGCTGTAGGGTCCAGTGCCCCTCCTGATCAGCATGCTATAGCTCACAAAGATAGTTAGCTCAAAGCTAATCCGGAAGGGCAGCTAACAGTAGCTACTGTCTAACTGTGATGCATTCGACAGACAGACCGGCCCAGGCAGTTCAGCGTCGCGGAGCATTTAGCCTGCTGGCTACCTAGCTCCACTCGGGAGCTCCAGCAGCTTGTCGATGTGCTAATAGCCTCAGCAACCTAACGTTAGCTGGCTCCAGCAGATCGACAAGCTGCTGGAGCCAGCCACCGTTAGCTGCTGGCTACCTAGCTCCACTTCAACCAGCATCGGGAGCTCCAGCAGCTTGTCGATGTGCTAATAGCCTCAGCAAGCTAACGTTAGCTGGCTCCAGCAGCTAACGTTAGGTTGCTGAGGCTATTAGCACATCGACAAGCTGCTGGAGCTCCCGAGTGGAGCTAGGTAGCCAGCAGGCTAAATGCTCCGCGACGCTGAACTGCCTGGGCCGGTCTGTCTGCTACTGTTAGCTGCCCTTCCGGATTAGCTTTGAGCTAACTATCTTTCCCGACCCAAAGTATTGTTTATAGTGCATTTCTTGCCACCTTATAGCATTTGTACATTTGTATGACAGTCTATAATGCTCCCGTGAGGTTTTTCCGGACGTTTTGGTAATGATTTTCACTATAAAATCATATTTCTAAATGACAGGAAGTTGATAAACTGGTCGGAATAGCTTTGAGCTAACGATCTTTGCCGATGCATTCCATTCTAAACGTAACGTTAGTTGTTCAAAACATTACCCGTCTATATAATTTGTTCCTCAACGTTATATAGACGGGTCATGTTTTGTAAACTAACGTTATGTTTAGAATGGAATGAATACATGGGTCGGGAAAGATAGTTAGCTCAAAGCTAATCCGGAAGGGCAGCTAACAGTAGCTACTGTCTAACTGTGATGCATTTTCTGTTTGCAGTCCAATGTTCACCAAAACACACACCCACACACTTATAATTTGTTCCTCAACGTTATATAGACAGGTCATGTTTTGTAAACTAACGTTATGTTTAGAATAAAATGAATACATGGGTCGGGAAAGATAGTTAGCTCAAAGCTAATCCGGCCTGTTTAACCACTAGCTTCTGTTAGCTAATGCTGGCTGAGCAAGGAAACTAACAGTAAACGTTTTTACATGAAATACAGCCCAAAAACCCTGCTGACAAACGTTTGCTTATTAAATACATTCTATACTATAATAATACAAACGTTTCATTGCCTCTCTGTGATGACAAAGTTGTTTAAATAAGGGGAGAAAAGTAGCTAAAACCAATGTATTTGGATGGGACAGGAAGTACCATTGGCAACCGGAAGTCAGCCGGAAGTGCCTACTTTCAGATTGTGCAAGTGGAGAATTCGCGCTGAAAGCTGATGGGCAGGCAAGTGAACATGATGGAAGTGTCAAGTGTGCTGTTATGTGTAAAATGAAAGCTCCTGAAGAAATGGTGGAAATGCACAATATGAACCTTCTGGGGCAATTAAACTGGTAATATTAGAGCAATTATAAATACAAATAAAAAGTTAAGAAGAGCAAACTAGCCGCACCTAGTGCCCCTGAACCTCTTTGAGCGCCCCCTGGAGGCGGTACCACCCCTGTTGAGAATAAATTCTAGGCCATGTGGGGTGTGTGTACTGTATGTGCATGCAGGCATTTGCGTGTGCATGCTTGTGTGTGATTCCTGTGTTTTCTAGTTTGAAGGAGTTTGATTGCATATTATTACCACGTGTGTGTGTGTGTGTGTGTGTGTGTGTGTGTGTGTGTGTGTGTGTGTGTGTGTGTGTGTGTGTGTGTGTGTGTGTGTGTGTGTGTGTGTGTGTGTGTGTGTAGCAGTGTGAGCAGTAGCACATGAATGTATTTCGTCACTGCACACACACAGGGTGAGCAGGGCCGTAGCCAGGGTTTAGAAATTATGGAGGTCCATTTATTTTTTTGGCCCAGACCGGCCCACTATAATCGGTCGGACACGACCCACCAGTACATCATCCTTGCGGTCCCCTTAAATATGCGTACCTACTGTACTATTCCCCCAAACCACTACAAAGCTGGGTAGTATTAAGTGCCATGGACATGTGTACCAGTGCAAGTGGACCAGTGTGTGTACTCACTCGCTCTTGGCTGAATCTGGTTTTGGGTGGTGATGTAAAAACACCTGCATCATAGCAGGCTCAGGATGGGCAAAGTAGTCTATAGCCTGTTCATCCCTGTCTCTCTCGTCCACAACCTGGCTTGACTAGACATAAGGAGAGCGAGATGATTATAATTAACTGGTACATTCGGGTCAAGAATTGTTTGAATTCCCTGACAAAGATGTGCAAAAAGCTGTAAACAATACCATACTTGTAATGAGCAAATAGTTGTTTATTCAATGAATGCATGGAGCTGTTCCATCTTATTTCATTTGATACTAACTACTCAGTTCATACAGATTTCAAGTATTCAAATATCAATGATGAATATTGCATAAGGTTTACACAGTTAATAGATCACCTTCTTGTTTTATATTCATGTTCAGAGAGGAGTAATAGTTAGATCTTTGTATGTGATTTATATGGCAATTAAATCAATGGTGTGTTTGTTTGGGGAGTTTGACCTACAGTTAAGGTCCCTACCACGTGAAGGTGTATGATCAATGGACAGCACAAAAACTATTTGTGTAGGTGGAGACTAGAGCTACCACAGATAGTAATAAGTTATTAAGAGTAAGTAATCCATACCATATCTTAATAATTACCTTATTACCATACTTGGCTGAAAATAAACTTTGCTGCCTGTTGTGAATGTGTTTTTCCCTGTAGGCTAATACATAAGTAGGCATACATTTTTGCAGTTGAGCAAAAATTTGCAGTTGAGTAGGCTATATGTGCTGTGTTTTTATGTCTTCCATCCAGCACCACCTTGGAAATAAGTGTTTTAATGAATGCTTTTAGGTGATATCCTCAGGAATACAAATTGGTCAAGTTCATTTGTTTTTATGATGTGTTTTTAATTTCCAAATACATCTAATCAAATAAAAAAGCAGTTTTTGCAGCTGAGCTACATGTGTTGTATATTATACAGCCTTTTCATGCATCTTTATCAAGGGAACCCTTATCCTAATGATTTAAAAAATAATATTATGATGATACGATATGGACATAAAAAATATATATATATTGTGAGAGACCAAAATCGAAAATGGCTGCAGTGGAAATTTACTTTTTAATGGTTTGACCTACAATGATGCACAATACATGGTACCAGCCCCCTCTCAGTCATGTACCAGCCCTGTCTCAGTCATGTACCAGCCAGCCTCCTCTTAGTCATGTACCAGCCAGCCTCCTCTTAGTCATGTACCAGCCCCCTCTCAGTCATCTACCAGCCCCCTCTCAGTCATGTACCACAGCCCCCTCTCAGTACCACAGCCCCCTCTCAGTCATGTACCACAGCCCCATCTGAGTCATGTGCCAGCCCCCTCTCAGTCATGTACCAGCCCCCTCTCAGTCATGTACCAGCCTCCTCTCAGTCATGTATACCAGCCCCCTCTCAGTCCTGTATACCAGCCCCCTCTCAGTCATGTACCACAGCCCCCTCTCAGTCATGTACCAGCCCCCTCTCAGTCATGTACCACAGCCCCATCTCAGTCATGTACCACAGCCCCACCTCAGTCATGTACCACAGCCCCATCTCAGTCATGTACCAGCCTCCCTATCAGTCATGTACCACAGCCCTGTCTCAGTCATGTACCACAGCCCCATCTGTCATGTACCACAGCCCCATCTCAGTCATGTACCAGCCCCCCTCTCAGTCATGTATACCAGCCCCCTCTCAGTCATGTACCAGACAGCCCCCTCTCAGTCATGTACCAGCCCCCTCTCAGTCCTGTATACCAGCCCCCTCTCAGTCATGTACCACAGCCCCATCTCAGTCATGTACCAGCCCCCTCTCAGTCCTGTATACCAGCCCCCTCTCAGTCATGTACCACAGCCCCCTCTCAGTCATGTACCACAGCCCCCTCTCAGTCATGTACCACAGCCCCATCTGAGTCATGTACCAGCCAGCCCCCTCTCCGTCATGTACCAGCCCCCTCTCAGTCCTGTATACCAGCCCCCTCTCAGTCATGTACCAGCCCCCTCTCAGTCATGCACCGTTGTCATGGTGACTGGAAACAAGATGGCGCCGCCCACGGCTGCCTTGGCGCTACAGTGTGCTGTGTTTTGTTTGTTCAGTGTTGTATCTGTGTCCTGTCTAACGTCCTACACCAAAGAAGAACTTCTGCACATCGGGTGTTCAAACCCATCGGACACTTTCCCAACACTACTCACCCGTTCCACGGATTTATTGGATATACTGGTCAGGGGGGCCGCGTTCTTCGCCAGTGCTGTGCGCTGGATCAGACGGCAACAGGGAAGGAGAGGTGGCTGTCTGGTTCGCCTCCGGCGGTGGGGCTCGCGGCCACCACTTCCCGGTATATTCCTCGGAAACGTGAACTCTATTCCAAATAAAATGGACAAACTCCGGTGGCTGGTTGCGGGGAACAAGGACTTCCACTCCACAGCTGTCTTTGCGTTCGTGGAGACCCATCTGAAGCCATCAGTCCCAGACGGGGCTGTACAGCTTGAGGGCTTTTCTGCGTTTCGTGCCGACAGGGACTTCGAGGCGGTGGGTAAGTCGCGCGGAGGTGGTCTTATGTTTTTTATTAACAATCGTTGGTGTTCCGATGTGACAGTGATTCACCAACACTGTTCCTCTGCTATCGAATCCCTCTTCATCCGCTGTCGTCCATTCTATTCCCCCTGTGAGTTCAACTCTTACATCCTCGTCTGTGTTTACATTCCTCCTGACGCTGACGTCACCGCAGCGGTAGACACACTAGCCGAACAGCTGACGAATGTTGAACGTAACCACCCGGACAGTTTTGTTGTTGTATTGGGGGATTTTAACCAGGCTCATCTGAGCCGGTCTCTCCCCAAATACAGGCAGCAAGTCACTTGCCCAACTCGGGGAGTGAAAACCCTGGATCACTGCTACTGTACTATTCGGCAGGCCTACCATTCTGTCCCCCGTGCTGCACTGGGCAACAGTGATCATCATCTCATCCACCTGATCCCTCACTACAGGCAGAGATTAAAACAATCAAAACCTGTAGTGCGGAGCTTCAGAGTGTGGTCCAGTGAGGCATGCGAGTGTCTCCGCACCTGGCTGGAGAGGGCAGGCTGTGACCAGGACTTTGTTGAGTGGGCGGGGCCTGAGGCTGGAAACAACCTGGATGACTACACAGACACTGTGACATCCTTCATCAGCCTCGGCGAGGAGGTGTGTGTCCCCCTCCGCACTAGGAAGATCTACAACAACAACAAGCCCTGGTTTTCAGCCCAACTCAGGCGGCTGAGGTCAGAGAAGGAGGTGGCCAGGCTCAGTGGTGATGCTCATCGGTTCAGGCAGGCCAAGTTCAAATTCGCCAAAGAGGTGAGGGAGGCGAAACTTCGCTTCTCAGAGAAACTGCGGCAGCAGCTCTCTGAGGGGAATTCCTCCTCCATTTGGAAAGGCCTCAAGACCATTACAAACTATAAGCCGAAGTCACCACAGGCGCCTGATAACCTCCCCCTGGCGAACGAGCTAAACACATTTTACTGTAGGTTTGAGAAAGAGGTTCCCCCCGCCCTCTTCCTTCACCCACTCGGTCACAACCTCCATCCCCCCACCCCAGTGGGCCCCCCCCCTCCCCTCTCTCTGTCAGTGTGAGAGAGGTGAAACGGCTGTTTTCTAGTCAGAATCCCCGGAAGGCGGCCGGCCCGGACTCTGTCTCCCCCTCTGCCCTGAAGCACTGTGCTGACCAGCTCGCACCGGTGTTTACCACCATTTTTAATGCATCGCTGGAGCTGTGTCATGTCCCAGCATGCTTCAAGGCCTCAACCATCATCCCCTTCCCCAAGAAGGTCAAGGTCACGGGCCTTAATGACTACAGACCTGTCGCCCTGACCTCTGTGGTCATGAAGGTCCTGGAGCGCTTTGTCCTGGCCCACCTGAAGCTCATTACTGATCCTGTGCTGGACCCGCTGCATTTCGCGTACAGACCCAACATATCCGCAGAGGATGCTGTGAACATGGCTCTGCACTACACGCTGGAACATCTGGACTACGCGGGCAACTATGTCAGGATATTGTATGTGGACTTCAGCTCGGCCTTTAACACCATCCTTCCACCCATCCTGGAGCACCAGCTATCCCTGCTGCAGGTGCCGGCCTCCACTCGCAGGTGGATTACGGACTCCCTGTCCAACAGGTCTCAGCGGGTGAGGCTGGGGAAGAGCATTTCCAGCTCTAGGTCCACCAGCACCGGTTCCCCGCAGGGCTGCGTCCTGTCCCCACTAATGTTCTCCCTGTACACCAACAGCTGTGCCTCTCTACATCCCTCGGTCAAACTCCTGAAATTCGCTGACGACACCACCCTGGTGGGTCTCATCTCCAGGGGGGACGAGTCGGCCTATAGGAGGGAGATCGAGAGGCTGCAGAGCTGGTGCAGCTGCAACAACCTGGAGCTAAATGCTCAAAAGACAGTGGAGATGGTAGTGAACTTCAGGAAGAAAGCAGCCCTGCCCCCTCCCATCATTCCTCGGCATGACCATCTCCCGGGATTTGAAGTGGGAGCTCAACATCACGGGCCTGCTCAAGAATGCCCAGGGGAGGATGTTCTTCCTCCGGCAGTTAAACAAATATAAACTGCCGAGGACCATGATGGCCCAATTCTACACGGCCATCATTGAGTCCATCCTTACCCACTCCATCATCTCCTGGTTCCCCGCTGCAGCGGCAAAGGATCTCGC
Organism: Notolepis coatsorum; assembly: GCF_963971535.1. Taxonomy (NCBI): domain Eukaryota; kingdom Metazoa; phylum Chordata; class Actinopteri; order Aulopiformes; family Paralepididae; genus Notolepis; species Notolepis coatsorum. The sequence continues at coordinate 81,610,563 of NC_140171.1, read as the reverse complement.
CAAGCTGCAGCGGGTGATTCGCTCTGCGGAGAGGGTGATCGGCTGCCCCCTGCCCTCCCTCAGGTCCCTGCACGACTCCAGGGTGCTGAAGAGGGCGAGGAAGATCATGGCCGACCCCTCCCACCCCGGTCACAGCCTCTTCACCCTGCTCCCCTCTGGGAGAAGGCTGAGGATCCCAAAGGCTGTGAAAGCTCGTCACAGACTGAGCTTCTTCCCCTCAGCCGCCAGGCTGATCAATGCCTCAGGTCCCCCCCCCCTCTGCCCCCAAGTGACACTGGCACAATGACACTGACTGCACTGCACTAGTCCGTACTGGAACTCTGCACTCTTCACTTTATATATATATATATATATATATATATATATATATATATATATATATATATATATATATATATATATATATATATATATATATATATATATATATATATATATATATGTATTTTATTGATTAATCCTCCACTGCACTGTTTCGTTTATTGTCATGTGTCTGTGTTGGTGTTGTTTACTGTGAAAAAAGAAAAGAAAATGCATACACTGTATTGCTGCAACAATTACCAATGTGTTTTACACAAATGGCTCAATAAAGGAATCTGAATCTGAATCTGAATGTACCACAGCCCCATCTGAGTCATGTACCAGCCAGCCCCCTCTCAGTCATGTACCAGCCCCCTCTCAGTCCTGTATACTAGCCCCCTCTCAGTCATGTACAGTACCACAGCCCCCTCTCAGTCATGTACCACAGCCCCCTCTCAGTCATGTACCACAGCCCCATCTCAGTCATGTAACAGCCAGCCCCCTCTCAGTCATGTACCTGCACGACTGGCTGGGGGGTGCTTAGTAAGAGATGTGATTGGGCCAGCCCAGTGTCAGTCAGTACCAATGGGCTGCTGTCCCAGCCTAGTAGTGGGCCGGACGTTGACCAAACAAAATTTTTTTTATTTTAATTTAATTTTTTATAAATAATATATATATTTTTTAATAGTTACAAATAGTTACCGAGGTCCAGACCTCGGTGGCCTCATAGCTGGCTACGGCCATGAGGGTGAGTAACAGTAACCATATGCAATCAAATCATCCCACAATTAGATTTGTGATTGACCAGCTGTATTTTGGGCCCACCTGGTCTTCAGCTACATTGTGCCAATGGTGAACCAGGGAGAGTTCAGAAGCAAAATCCATATCCTGCTGGTTTTGAATCTCACAGTGTTGCCAGATATGTCTGTGGCGATTGGCGAGAGGATATCACAATAAGGGATGTGCAAGGATATCCGCTCAGCCGGTTAACCAGTTGTTTTAAATTAACTGGATATCCTTTACGGTTAAATGGTTAATTCACACATCTGCAACTAATAATTCACAGCACGTTCTATACGTTTCAACTTAGAAGTCTACGATTTAGAGGGAAGAGCGGAGTAAATAATTTCCGCCCCAGAAAAGATTTCCATCTAGCTCTCCTGGAAACTCATCTCAAGACTCATATCCTCACTATACTGGGCATGCGCTGGCGAGTACTTGTTGAGCTCTAAACAGCGCGTGCCTGTGTATTAAACTGTCAATGGGGAAGATTAATTGAGTGCATGTGAAGTAGCCTGGGAATAACATTATCATTCAATCAAGCAGAATGAGACAGGTGGCTTCATGACTGTCTTGCGGGCTATTTCAGACACATTTACTAAATGGTATGCATGCTTTTTAATCCCATTCGCTGAGTAGTGTTGATGATCAATAAGAATGATTGAGTTAGTAAGCGTTTGTGCAGTGTGGTGAAATGAGTTTGGTAAATGATAAGTCCCAACGTTGTGGGAATATGTGGATAGTGTTTACTTGGCTTCAGTGTCATGTCAGAAGATGCACAAATATTGCCCTGCAATACATTTTTATAGTTAGCTAACATTATGAACTACCAAGTATTGGAAAACTAACAGAGCGAGAGAGAAGACGTCTGGTGCAGTTGTACACAGACCGATAGCAGTGTATCGTTATAGAGAGCCACATGGCTAATTAGATACCACTATAATATTGTCGAGCCATTATTGGCACAGTATAGTGACTTGTGTAAGCGAAGTAACGTGGAGAGACTTATAGTTAAACCCAGCGACGTTTGGATATAACTACTCATTGGAGACCGCCTGCGGGTTAGCTTCACGTACAAACGGAGCTAACTAGCTACCATCTATGCCAACAGGCTTTTGGATTAATAGCTATTAACCCTGCCATCGGGCGCTAGGAATACAAGGACCGGTTCCGTACGAGACCCCTTCTCCCAGCGACGACAGGATTATCCGACCAGTCTACAGTTTCTCTGGAGCAGGAGCTCTAGAGAGAACCAACCGTCTCCAGCCACCATCTTGCTTTTCCCTGTATCGCCTCGTTTCGTCTCACTCCATTCAGAGCTCCACTGGTCGAGTATCCGTAGTATAGGAACTATTCGTTACCGTTGACTTTGTTGCACTGACATTCTATTATTAAAGGAGAACCGTGATATTGTATGTTTACTATTAACATTAAACTGATGCTTGTTCAACTTGTATCCCTGTCCCCGCGCAGTTAATGGAGTGTCCACCATTTTGAGTAACTGTACTGTCTGGCTAAATTAATATTCTTTAGTAGTGGTTTAATCTAACATATCTCAATACAGTCAGGGTTGTGTAGCCCCTTAGCTACACCTATCATATTTAATAGTTGGCAACTAACAGTCCAAATTATGTCTGTTTTAATGCAATTAAATTCAGAAAGGGAAAGGATGGAGGAAGGAGAGGCCTTTGCAGGAACCAGCATCATAGTAGAAACTACAGGTGCAATATTGAGTGCCATTGTGTAAAGTGAATTAGAGCATACTACAGCAATGTGTTCAGGTTGGACTATTCATCATAAATGTGTGATTGCATTACAATAGTTAAAATTAATGCAAACAATTTTGCTCTATGAAATGTGATGCCTGTCAATGAACAGTCCAAATTATTTGATGATTTGTTGATTGATTAATTGATGCATTTTCAATTTGATATGTTATTTTGGACAAATGGGGGCTGCTTGATTGATTGACAAATTCCCGGCCTGCTTTTTGTTGCCAGTCCGCCCCTGGTCCAAGGTTTGATGTGCAGCATGGGGACACAATGGGAGGCCTGATTAAAGGATCACACATCTCTCTCTCTCCCTCTCGGTTGTCCCCTACAAATGGGTATACATAACCCATATATAACATACATAAACAAATAAATATTATAATCTTCAATCATGAGATATTCATTTTTGTATCTGAAGATCCAGAATATTGTGAGTATTCCCTGTGGAAACATAATTAATAATTAGTCAGAAGAATGCAACAATAACAATAACATGGCATCCAGACTAAAAAGGGTATCCCAGGGATATTGGGTTTCCCTTAGTCAGGAATCTTTGGATATAAATCAGACACTGCCTCTCCCCCCCCCCCTCTGCTGAATCCCTCATCCACACGTTAATTTCCTCCCGCCTAGACTACTGCAACTCCCTCCTCACTGGCATCATCTCCCGCTCCCTCCATAGACTTCAGATGGTCCAGAACTCTGCTGCTCGCCTGCTCAACAACACCCGGTCCTGTGACCACATCAAGTTTCAAGTTTCAAGTTTCTTTAATAGTTGTCATACAGAAGTACAGAATACTTTTATACAAAATGCTTCTTACTGTTACGCTCCAGAGACTGTGCAAGACAAGATAAGTATGAAATAAAATAACATAGTAAAATTAGAAGTAAAAAAAATGAGGTCACAGTGTTCAGTTTAGACATATGTACAATGTTCGATGCAGAATAGATGTAACTGAGTTACTATACAATATACAATACTGTGCAGTGTACTAATATACAATACTATATAGTGCAAGGCAGAAATGGGACGAGGTGCAATTTAGGTACAATTCACAGTAGGTGTACGAGTTTGTAGTGCAAATCCTTTATCAATAAATATAAAGTGTAAAGTGTGTTTGTGTGATCTAAAGTGTGGAGAGTGGGTGCTGCAGTGTGTTGTTTGTTTGAGTGAGTGTGTGCGTGTGGGTGTGTGTGCTGTGTGCATTTGATGGTTGTTGCATAGTGTTTATTGTTCGTTTAGCAGCCTGATGGCCTGGGGATAGAAGCTAAGAAGGTAACTTAATCACTCCTATATATATATATACAGTAGTTAAAATTATTACTCCTCACCTTCAAAGCCCTCCATAGCCTGCCGCACACCCCCCTACCTGACTGACCTCCTTCTCCCATACCACTCCACCCGATCCCTCCGGTCCTCTTCCACTGCTTCCCTCACCGGCCCGTCATCCAAACTAAAAGATTTTGGTGATCGGGCCTTCTCACGTGCTGCACCCCGACTCTGGAACACCCTCCCTCAGACCATCAGAAACTCTCCCTCACGCTCCACCTCAAATCCCGTCTCAAAACCTACCTGTTCTCCCTATAATTTAACCTTTCCTACCCATAACCACCCTCATCCAACCTATCACCCCCTTTTCCCCTCCCCTACTTTCTCTCCTCTCCCCCCCATGGTTTCTCTTACTTACTCCACGACTGCCTCCCCTCCCCTACTGGCTCCTGTATTTGTTGTCTGTTACTCGTGGCTCTATGTTCTTGTGTATTCATATTGTTCCCTGTTTCCCTGTGGTTCCATGTTTCATTGTTTCTTTGTTTTTCTTTTACCTATTGTCAGCGACTTCTGGTCATTGAGAAGCGTTATATAAAATAAATGTATTATTATTATTATAAACTTACCCCAGCTATTGCAAAAGGTATATGGCATTTACATGTGCAAACTCATATATGGAATCTCCCACATTTGTGTGGTATTAGCTGTGTGGTATACTATTCGCTACAATTGTTTGTGTGGTATTAGCTACTATTTGTGCAATATTAGCTACTGTGTGGTATTAGCTACTATTATTTGTGCGGTATTAGCTACTGTGTGTTATTAGCTACTATTGTTTGTGTGGTATTGGCAACTAGGTTTTGTGCCTGCCCCTCTCTCCTCCTTCTGCTGTCTCTCTAAGCCAGTGGTTCCCAAACTTTTTCAATCAGGCCCCACTTGGGTAGTTGGAAATATTTTTGACCCCCACCTAAACCTGGTCCCCACCTAGAAGTAATCGTGTTAAGACAAGATTAACATAACAAGACACAAATACACAATTTGTTTTATTTGAAAATTAACAACAGCTTGGCAAATGATCCCGTGTCACTGTGAAATAATTAGGCCTAATTAAAAATGTAGTTGTAGGCCTACAGTAGGCTACTTCCCTGAGTAGGTTATTTATTTTCATTCAAATAATACTAATTAGCCTGCAGTACTTCCCTGAGCAGTAGATTTCATTACATTAAAATAATAGTAACTTACATGATATATTAATTAAAAGTAGGCCTACTATTAACTACTGCAGGTTGCAAATAAATCACTTTTCATATTCACATTCTAGCATACATTCAGTGACTTGTGTGTGCTTGCTTTCCCTTGCAAATCTTCTCAAAGCGGGGTAGTTGTTTTGAGATTGCCACTCTCAAAAGTTGTAGCTGGAGTAGTTGTGGGCTCCGCCGCTTGTCTTTTAGCTGTTATCAGAAACTTCTCCATTTTTGTTTGCTTCCTCTCACAAATTCCTCTCATGCAGGCTAGCATAACGTTACGTCTCACTCTCTCTTCGATTCCCATTAATTCACTCATTTGATTGGACAATAGCTAGCTAGCCTGAAACACAAACTTACAATGCTTTTACAATGGACAATAACACCTTTTGTGGCAAAACGTATTTAGGCTTCTGAATGTGCTCTGTAATAAGGAATAACACATGCCAGTAAATACATTTTTGTTGACATTGGCGTTTATAAAAAAAATATAAATGTTGCGCCCCACCTGCAGTACCTTGCACCCCATACGTTGGGAACCACTGCTTTTAAGGTTGACCTATATTGAAGAGAAGAGTGGTTCCGGAAGCAGATTGCCACAATTTGCCAGAATATATACCCCTGGTCATGAAAACTACTTAAATATTTTAATAATAATAATGCAGGACCTGTTCAGAGGTCTTTAATTGGCATGCAATTATCCTCAATGTTTAGCGGTTAGCACACACACACACCGGAACACACACGCATGCATTGTCTTGAGTGTGTGTGTGAGCACAGCGGTGTCTGTGTTTATTATTATTTCATGAAATTGGGTAACTATCTTAATTTTACATATATGTTCATTGTCTCAAAAGCTTATAACATGAAACACTCTAGAAAAATAGTTACAGTATTTAGTGCCTTGTTTACCCCTGGTCATGTTTTCTACTCTCCGTCCGCTCCCATGTTAAAACGGCATTTTTAACCATTTTTAAATCTGCTCTCATTCGTTCAATTCTCGATATATTTACCAAACCTTTGCATATTTCACAAGCTAAGAACCCCGTCTAGCGTTAGGATGTGCTGTTACCGATGTAAAACACATGGTGGCGTAATCGCTCTACAGATAACTTTGCCACAATTCAGGGGAGGTGAGATAGGCTGTACCGGGCTGCCGGTGATTGAAACTCCGGAGACATGGTTTGGGGTGGTGGGGGGGGGGGGGGAGCGAGTGGATTCGGCCACACGCCGAAACACAAGACCCCCAAAGCCGGCGCGCACCAACGAGGAAGTGTACTGCACGGAGCAAGTCTGGTTCTCTTCCCACCAGCGAGGCGAGCCCAAGATTCCTGCCGCAGAGACCATTGGAACCGCCCGCAAAACATTTGGGTCAGTATGAGCGCTTAGTAACGTTTCGCCTCAAAGCCGTTTCTGGCCGAACTAGTCATCGAATCTTTAATATTTTTTTTGATTCGTATTCAGAGGTATTTCGTCGAGATATTTCGTCGAGTAATGTTTTAAAAAAAAATATGAGAAATATGGTAAAAAACAACATTTATACGTTTTTTTCGATGAAAAAAAACTTTGTAACGTTTCGCCTCAACGCCGTTTCTGGCCGAACTAGTCATCGAATCTTTAATATTTGTTTTGATTCGTATTCAGAGGTATTTCGTCGAGATATTTCGTCGAGTAATGTTTTAAAAATAAATATGAGAAATATGGTAAAAAACTACATTTATCCGTTTTTCTTGATGAAGAAAAACGTTGTAACGTTTCGCCTCAACGCCGTTTCTGGCCGAACTAGTAATCGAATCTTTAATATTTTTTTTGATTCGTATTCAGAGGTATTTTGTCGAGATATTTCGTCGAGTAATGTTTTAAAAAAAAATATGAGAAATATGGTAAAAAACAACATTTATCCGTTTTTTCGATGAAAAAAACGTTGTATCAAACAAACACAGATTTGAGTGGTTATAATTCATAAATATGAGTAATCTGTTGAGAGATATATTGAGATTATGCTATTACTGTTAATCATGGGTAAAAAAATTTTTTTAAATAGTAAACAGTTAAAATTATATGGCTTTAAACATGAGCCATCATTTCATCTCTTAAGCCCAGTGAGCTCAGCCATTGCTAGGGATGCACAAATAATTTTTTCTGAGACTGTGAATGACCATTTTGGGCATGAGAACATTGGCCTGGGATTGCTAGATGAGAGGTAGCTTGACTTTGAACTTGGACTAATCTCGTCTCTTTACATCATCTGCGGCAGTCCTTCCAGCCTTTACAATGACAATCCAGCCTTCTCCAAGCCAACCACCACTGCGCAGAACCAGCTAATGTTTCCTTCTGCCCGCATATCGGTGTTGGATATTGAACTGTGAACAAATGCACCACTCATTCAGCTCTCCCTTGACAGGTTGACATATATTCCTTGCACAACTAGAGAAGATTGCAGTATTGGAAGCCAGTTTATTTTGTGGGCTAGCTGTGCCTAAATTGACTTCGGACTGTTGTTTTACTGACGCAGGTTCAGCAGAGCAAGTCCGATTCGCCCTTCCCTGGTTTTAGTCTTGTCTCCCTACTGTTTGTGTGTAAGTATTGCCAGGCAGAAAATGTTTTGCTTCCCTTGACCTGTATTAGAATCACCCAGTGGCTTTTTATCCCTGCACATGTCCCCTGTTAATTGCCTCTCATATTACGGTAGCCAGCTATTTTGTGGGCTAGCAGTGTTTCCCACAGGATTTTCAGAGACTATGGGGGGTGATGGGGTGAACCTCCGACCCTCTAGGGGGGTCCTGGGGCATGCCCCCCCGGAACTTATTTTTGTGTGTACATTTGAAAGTTAAATGCATCAATCTGGTGCACTTTGAGAGCAAAATAAAGAGGCTAGATCTATGATGAACTAGGGCTGGGCGATAAAACTATAACGATAACTATCGCGATAAATTATTTCCTCGAAATAAACATGAAACGTGGTTGCAAAGTTTCGATATATCGATTTTCCAAGCTTGGATTTGAGCACACGCCCTAACAACCAATCAGTGAAGGAGATGGCCAACAGTGAAGGAGACCCGCGGTGCACCTCTGGGTAGAGAGGTAGGACTCTAGTAGTAAACAAGGCTGGCTAGGATAACTAGCTTGCACGGCTCTGTTTTATATATTTACGTGCCGAGTATGTGTGTGGCGTGAATTCTGAGGCCACGTTTATAGTAGTGTGGGGTATACAGTGGACGTCGTTTCAATATATTGGGGCGGAAGAGAGTATTTTAGGGTAATATTTAGTACATTGTCATGGAATACATCGCTTAGAAACAACAGGCTGGCTAGGATAACTAGCTTGCACGGCGCTGTTTTATATATTTACGTGCCGAGTATGTGTGTGGCGTGAATTCTGAGGCCACGTTTATAGTAGTGTGGGGTATACAGTGGACGTCGTTTCAATATATTGGGGCGGAAGAGAGTATTTTAGGGTAATATTTAGTACATTGTCATGAGATACTCCGCTTGTCGGCTAACTGCTAACGTGCGCGGACTGATGACGACATCAACATTCGCAGCAGCAAAACAAGTCTATTATATATATCTATGCTATTAATAGCCCGTCCATCGCCGCCGGGCATAAGAAGTTAATTAAACTTGACAGACATTATATCGACGATAATTATCGATATCGAGTTATATGAAAATAATTTTATAATTTTATCGCGATAACGTTTTTGGCCATATCGCCCAGCCCTATGATGAACTTTGTGCTCAAAACACGAAATCGACTAGACTAGTGCTTCCCAATCCTCTCCTCGAAGCACCCCAGCCGTTCAATGTATTTGTTAAATTCCACCACCAGCACACCTGATTCAACTTAACTAGCCCTTTATTAGTTGAATCAGGTGTGCTGGTGGTGGAATTTAACAAATACATGGAACGGCTGGGGTGTCTCGAGGAGAGGTTTGGGAACCACTGGACTAGAGCATACATTTGAGCCATCAAAGAAATTAAGCAAAAGTGGTTACCTGTGTTGAACTGGTTTATTTTTTAGAAAATAAAAAAATATAGTGGATTACTATTACGACTACTACCACTGCTAATACTACTGATACATCCCTATTGGTAAACTTTATATTTAAAAAATAGTAATAAAAAATAATAATAATAAAAAAAAAAATTGGTTCATTATACAACTGTGGTGGGACTAATTAGACTGTGGCGGGACTAATTAGACTGTGTCATTGTGTTGTTAAATGTTTTTCATGGTTTTTGCTTATTCTGTCATGCCCATGCACGCACGTCGCAGCATTTTGCGAGCGTCTACCGGCTCGGGGCTGCGTTTTTCTCAAAACATCAACTCAAGTTCAAACCTGTTACTCTATTCCATTAGCATTAAAAGTGATTATGCGTTTTTGCGTTAGTAACTTCAAAATGTTATCTTTCAAAAGAGACCAGGCTCATGCATGTGCTATACACATAAAGTATAAAGCTAAGCCTTGCAAAAAAAGTATGGAGTCCTCAAGTTCAAGTAAAAGAAATGGCCACTTTTCTGCCTGCCTGTTAACACGTTCGGGGCCATTTCGATTAAACGGGCCCCACTCTAGGACGCCAGCTTTTCATTACAACTTTTCACTGTGCGTGACGTTGTTTGTGGAGCTAAATCTATATTTTATATTATTGCTTGCCATTGTCATTGTCAATTGACAGTATAAACATTCCCTTCAATATGCCTTAAAGATTTTTTTTTCATCAATATGTTCACGTTTTATAGCGTTGTGAATATGAACGTTATATCAGAATGGTCTGGGATAATTACTGCAAGGCTAGTTATAGGGCGCTAAGCTAATAACGTTAAATCGATTGGCGTTTCGGCCCTACACAAGCTAGAGTTAAAAATCTAAATACATATGATCGGTATCATGTTCCACCATGAATCGATATCTCCATTGGCTAATGCTATATTCCTTTACTGCATACTGAATTCGGCGTCGCAAAAAGTATTCCAGGCGATCTGGTGAAGCCATAGCTTGAGGCTAACAGAAAAGTCCACCCGGACCGAAAAAAAGTGACACCAAGTGTGCAACAGGGGAAACTGCATTCTTGAGACAGCGCCAATACCAGGATCTGGCCGGTACTGCACTTTCCGAGTCCCAATATGCCTTTTCCAGCCAAGATACAGCTCTGTGACATTGAGTAGGATATTAAAATGGAATAAAAACTAAAACGAGCTAAACACATATACGTGGTTGGCCTTCAAGCGTCGGCTCCCAAACATATACGTGGTTGGCCCCGAACCAGTTAAGAGGTTAACCTCTTAACTTTCGACAGGACACACGCACAACGCGGCACTTTGCTCTCGTCTGTCGGCTCCGCTTGCATGCTTCGGGTCTCGAGTTACAAGACGAAATATCTGGCGAGCATCATTTGACAAGCCGTTCCAATGAGCGACCACGTCCGGTTGTAAACGGTGCTGAATTGACCAGTCACCGCTGATGGCGAAAATAATTGACCACCGTTGTAGCCAAGGAGCGTCTGCTCCGAAAGCGATCCCAGATGAGCGCTGATTGCAATGAGAAGGGGTGCAGAAGAAGACCAAGTTCTTTGTTTTGAGTCGCGTGTCTGAATGAATGGAAGTGGACGGCCATTTTGGATAATCACGCTGAACACACATTACAAAAACCTTTGTAAAACACTCATCTTCTGTGGGATTTTTATAAACTTTGGACCTGTATGACTATAAGACTTCAGGCTATGGAGCCGTTATGTATTCCAGCTCCTACCTCTCAACTGGAACCCAAAAAGAGGCATCTGGCAACACAAGTCAACACAAAAGTAAGGAGCAAATATTTTATTTCAATGTGTTCAAACCTCTGTTTCTCTATTACATTAGCACTCAAAGTTTGTGTAAGAAACTTCAGAATGTATCCTTTCAAAAGAGACCAGCCTCATACATGTGCTATAAGTATAAAGTATAATAAATCGCAAATTACTTTGGGTATGCAATCGACAGGCGTTTTATGCAACATTTGCAGGACTGTTAAGGGGTTAACTTTTTTCTATATTCCTGTCTTATTTTTATGACGTCCGGTTGCTGTCAGCAATGATAAAACGTCCCTTCAGAGACAGCAAAGGTCATACCAGATCATCTACATAATCATATTACCACTTTTGACCTGAACCCGCTCCAACAATTTCAAGAACAACATGTGGACGTGCAGTGTGTCCCTGACCAGAGACAAGAGCATGATGGGAGTGACAAGGCAGCCCCTGGTCTGCTGATCATCACATTTCATCTTAAAAAGTTTGAGAATGAATCGTTGCTTGTACTGTATAGTACATATTGCAGGAATTAAATGCTTTTCAACCAAAGTGCAACAAGTGTTCAAAAGAAGAATACAAAATGTATAATAATAGGATAAAATGACTCAACATTAAAAAGTCATATCAGTAAGATATTTGATTGGTTTGAATGGTTCTACATGTAAACTCAAAAACCACAATACAATTGTGTGCAATAATTACGCTATGTAAAGGTTGAGTAAAACCGGCCTTTATTACACACTTTATTGTGACGACCGTTTAGACTTTACCATTACATATTTATTCGTGAAATATTGAAATTGAACTTGGTTCCAAACAATTAAATATCTTACTGATATGGCCTTAAAAAATAAGTATTGATGACCAGGGAGTTTACATTACTCCCTCATCCTCCCACATACTCCCTGACAAATGCATGTGGCTTCATTGTCAAGAACAATGAAGACACATTTAATAAAAAATTTGCCTCAAGCCACTTATTTTGATTTTTATTCTACTGACAACTCTGTTAACAAAGAGCACCTTCCTATCATTAATGTTTTACTGTGTCTATCCCAGCTGTGCTCCCTATTCCTTTTTCTCTCCACTGAAAAATGTAAGTAGCGTCTACCGGCCTGGCGCTATGAGAGATGCTAGCAGAGAGATAAATAGCAATGTACGTCAAACCGCTAGAGAGCCACCAGGACAACTCCCTCAACATTACTGCACCTAGCTGATGTAATAATCCCAAAATAGATCTTCATATATGGTTGAAGACTGACCCCTGTGCAGCATTGGGTGGTAATAACATTACTTTTCCCAGTTACTGTCTCAATTTCAGAAATTGAAACAGAAACAGTCACTTACTATGTACAGTATAATAATGCATTACTCCATTACTTTGATTTGACAAGAACAACCATTCTATAATCTATACAAACTGCACTCAAGGCTATTTGGTGGATAGAAAGAAAATATAATGTGGTGTTTCTCTAAAAGGATCAAACAGCATGGATTCACAAACAGCATGGATTCACAAACAGGCCGCATTATGGATTCTACCTTCAACAGTTCAGAGTAAACTGTCAGCGCTGTTCCATCATTTTGGAGTGTGAGAAGAGCCCTAACTTCTCTTACTATTGATGGTGAAAAATACAACCTCAAATATCTTGCAATACCTGCTATCCTACAACAGCACAACATGGTATTCAGCGCAACGTGTCCATCAATTTGAGCCAGCTGTGCTTTTTGATCAAGCATGTACAGTAGTAAGTAGTCTAGTTACCAAACGTCTTATGCTGCTGGTTGTCAGTTAATGTGCTTTCAAACTAGAAGCATTGTGCTTTTCACCTTGCTGGATTCCAGTGTCTTGGTCCTATGTTGAAAACAATGATGAAGCTCAGTGCAGTTCTACGTCTGTGGTGGCTTGCACATCTCGTTTGAAAACCCCTTGAGGTGCGCTACCCTGACATGATTATTCACACAGAGACGCACAGGCGAAATAGCCTATGTTGTACTATGTAGAAGTTTTGAATTTAAGAAAGGAAGCAATTGCCAATTCTGGGGGCTGTAACAGAAAAGTTATTGAACGAGTAGTGTAACAAATTACTGCTACCAGGGAGTAATACAGTAAGTAAAATAAATCGAGTGTCAGCCCTAATTCAAATTTAAACAGCATACAAATCAAATCAAATAGAACATAGGTTGGGTATGATGTCCCTTCATCAACGCTTTTCAATGCTTGATATGTGAAGAAAAGCCACCTTCTGAAGTGAACTGATGTTATCGGTGTGAGAGAGGCCTACACAGCACTGTACAGTGTCCTGCAGGATGAACAGACCATGAAGCACAGCGACGGAAGACACACAAGTACAAAAAAATAGGACTTACCAAGGCTGAATTCCATACAGGGTGTCAGGAAAACACCTGTGAAATGGAGAGACAGTAATATGAATACAGAGAAAGGTTGAGTGTGAGTGTGTGTGAGAGAGAGAGAGAGAGAGAGAGAGAGAGAGAGAGAGAGAGAGAGAGAGAGAGAGAGAGAGAGAGAGAGAGAGAGAGAGAGAGAGAGAGAGAGAGAGAGACATGAACATAATAAGTGTGTACACATACAGTATAGGAAGAGAAGCAGACAGGAGGAACAAAGAATAAAAGGTGCATGTTAAAAAAAGGAAGGATCCGCATCGACTTCTTTGTGATCCTTTGTTCCAAATCACCATAGTAGTGGCACACAATCACAATGAACCGCAGGTGAAGCTACGCGCCATCTAACAGCTAGAAATCTTCAACACTGCAATTGGATTTGGCGGGGGTTTAAGAGAGGTGCCACTACCCTTAAATGAAAGGCAATAAGAGAAAATCGAAAAAGGGGGATTGAGGTGCGGCAGTCTATCCATTTGAAATAAAAAGGTTTTTTTCCAAAATACCATGAACCCCATTTTGGAATAAAACAATATTCTGTCTGCAAATGTATATATATATATATATATATACCGTAAATCCTCAAATATAAGACGTGTCTTGTATTTACCTCAGCTGCAAAGAGCACCAGGCCTTTATTCTAGACAGGCTTATATAAGAGGCAGGCCTTAATTTCACAAACTGGCCAATTGTAATTATGATTGATTGATTGATTGATTTTATTTAGACATACACATATACAGATCACATGAGTATTTGCTTTGTCAGGGTGAAACTGTAACGTAATTCACACACTGAAGTTGGAACTGTCTATAGGTTGCGGGGTCCGGGGACGATTTAGCGTGTGGTACCTTCTCGACTACCTCAGTCGAATAGAGTTGCATTGATACAGTAACATGCAGTAGCTTTAGCTAACGCTATCATAGCGTTATGATCTGTAATGTCAACTGGACAACGCCAGCCCCGGCTGCCAACGCCATATAGATAGCGAACATTAACTAGCGTTTGCAAACGAAGCCAACGTCATCCAGCCGACACCACAGATCTAGCTATGATGACTGTTATGTTGTACGTACGTAGTATTTTGTATGTAAGTAGCTGGTGTAGTAATAAGACTCAGGAAGCAGGATTACTCATTAGCCTTTTAGTTAAGCATATCACATTAGGTTACAGCATGGTACAGCAGGGTATCATCATACAGCATGTGTACTCTTCTTCTGCACTTCCTGTAGGCATAACATCATTCTATTAACTACGCCCCATGTGGAGACTCTTGGGAGTACAGCTTCACCTGTAATGTTAGAGAACACAACATCTCCTTTTTCTGTGAAAAGAAGCTTACTTGCTACTCAGCATTATGCAAATTTAGAACTTTTGCTTTTTCACTTTCTTAAGTAAACTGAACCAACAGTCAGCATCACAAATGGGCAACTCAAGGTAAACACCAAACAAAGGGAGCACAGGTTATTCAATCATTATCAAGATATAATTATATATGCTCGACCAATATTACTCTTATTTCTCACTCAGTGTGCAACAAAGTCCTGATGCCAACTAGGCTTGTTTCTTGCACGCGACTGTGCTGGAGTGTGACCGCTGAGCTCTGTCAGGGCAGGGCGGATCCCTAAGTCAGGCTCATCTGGAGTGTTCGAAGTGTGAGCCAGACGGGATGCGTTCCATTTCTTTCCATCGCTGAGCAGAAAGGTGCTTTTGCCAATCTTCTTCACTGTCATTGGTGCACTGTATCTCGAGTGTGCTTTGGGGACGTGATGTTCTAATCCTGACTCTCTCCCCCTCCCGAAAAACAGGTGCACGAGCGCCACGCTTAGCATCTGTGTAGCGCTTCATTTTGGGTTGCTTGTTTTGGACCGTTTCTCTCACAGTCTCGTCCTGTGCACTCACAGTAGGCTGCAAGGGCAGTACGTCCAGTTTGGTGCGCATTTTACGACCGTAAAGCAGTTCCTGTGGTGAAACGCCAGTGGTGGCGTGGGGAGTGGCTCTGTATATTTGCAGACAACCCAACACAGCCTCTTTCCACGGTTGAGACTGCTGGATCGCTGTCTGAATGCAACTCCTCAGAACACGATGGAAGCGTTCGACAGCACCATTCGCCACCGGATGGTAAACTGAAATCCGATCGTGAGCAATGTCTCTTTCCTTGAGGTACTCGACAAAGGCTGCTGATGTGAATTGAGGCCCATTGTCTGTGACGACGCTCTCTGGGTTACCATGGCGACCGAACACAGAGCTTAGGAACATGGTTACATCCGTAGTTGTAGCGTTGTGAGAAAAGGCTACCTCTGGCCACTTAGAATAGTAGTCCGTCAGTGTGATCGCGTAATGGCAGGCTGGCACAGCTGACTCGAAGGGCCCGACTATTTCGAGGCCTAGCTTCTTCCACGGGCCGTCTGGCAGTGGAACTGGCTGTAGTGGTGCAAAATAAATCTTGGCCGTCTTGTCATTAGACTGACAAGAGACACATTTGGATATGTCGGCCTGAACCTGAGCGTCCATCTTCGGCCACCAATAGAGATCCCGCAGATGCTGCTTAGTGCGTACGACCCCCTGGTGGCTCTCGTGTGCCAGTGTGAGCAATGTATGGCGTAAGGACACTGGTGCGATGAGGCGGTTGCCTCTGAGGACGTAATTGTCCTTGACTGACAGTTCCTCTCTGATCTTGAAGTATCCGATCAGATCTTGGCTCACTGATTTCGCTGAGTGAGGCCAACCCCTGTTAATCTGACCACGCAGTGCAGTCACTTCAGGGCAGGTAGAGCAAGCAGCCCCAAACTCAGTCACCGACAGGGCACTGAGTGTAGCAGAGGTGTGTGCTACTATCTCGGGCTCCACATCCATAGCAGTCAGTAGAAGCAGTAATAGTAGCAGCAGTAGTAGTAGCAGCAGTAGTAGTAGCAGCAGCAGCAGTAGTAGCAGTAGTAGTAGTAGTATCAGTAGTAGCAGTAGTATCCGCAGCAGCAGTAGTAGCAGTAGTAGTAGTATCAGTAGAGACGGCGTCCCTGACCGTGAAAGGCAAGCGGCGTAACTTCTGGTGCACTGGCTTAACAGTAGGGTACATTTTTACACAATGCACAAAGCCTTTTGCACAGCCAAATGCCGTAGGAGCTGTGACAGTAGTAGCCATCACAGGGGCAGGTGTAGACGGCGTAGGAGCGGAGGAGGGGAGGACATTAGTTCCACTAATGCAGAGGTGGAGTGCAGTCAACAGGTCCATTCCCAGCAGGGGAGTTCCTTTATCCACGACGTAAAATGTAGCAGGGACCGTGACATTGTCTCTCCTCACCTGAGCCTGTATGCACCCCATGACAGGTATGCTCGCCTTGGTGTACGACACCAGCCGAACAGTAGGTGCACTTAGGGTAGTTTTGAAGTATTTCTCATAAGTAGACAGTGGCATTATGGATACTGCTGAGCCTGTGTCCACAACCAGTCTCAATTCCTGAGCCTGAGTAGTAGGTGTGTGTACATGCACATTGCACACAATCCTTTTTGTAATGTCAGAAGCTCCCAAGCATAGCACTGTAGTTTCAGGAATTTCCACTGTACTCACCGACTGTGTTTTAGCACGGCAGACACGAGCAAAATGTCCTGTTTTCTGGCATAATTTGCACGTCACTTTCACTGCTGGACATTGTGAAGAGTTTGCCAGGTGGTTCCCCAAGCCACATCGGTAGCAAGAGCGAGTGGAAGCAGAATCAGTAGCAGCAGCAGGTTTAGCTGGACGGGAGCGCTGCCAGTCCCGTTTCTTGAATGTATTCTGAGACCGCAGCATCACGGCCTGTACTGGAGCAGCACGCTCGGTACTGATAGCTTTAGCATGCAGTGTAGCTGCTTCAAACTGCGTAGCTAGGTTGATAGCCTTGTCCAGCGTCAAACCTGGTTCAAGCAGTAGACGTTCCCTTATCTGTGGGCTAGCTACATGTTCAATCAACTGATCCCAGAGATTTTCCTCAGTTTTATTATCAAAGTCACATCTGGTCACATCTGGTCACGCAAAGCAACAACGTATTGTGCAATGCTTTCATGCGGTGCTTGTGCACGCTTTCTGAACGCGTGTCGCTCAACTACTACGTTGATTCTTGGAGTGAAATGTGCATCCAACGCTGCCACGGCGTTAGCCACAGAATCACCTGTATCTGGCAATGTGTAGAAAATCCGCTGACCCTCGGTACCCAGGCAATGTAGAAGGGTAGCTCTCTTCCGAGCTTCGGACCAGCCATTTCCAGTCGCATTTATTACCAGCATGTAATTCGTGAACATCTGGTGCCAAGTCCTGAACGGCATAGTAGGTTCGCCGGGGCAGGGTAAAAACGCCGTCAGAGAAGGCACATGTAAATTAGCCATTTCTCCTGTAGTAAAACGTTGTTAAAAAATTCCCCGGTTCAACTTCACTCGTCGCCAATTGTTATGTTGTACGTACGTAGTATTTTGTATGTAAGTAGAGGTGTAGTAATAAGACTCAGGAAGCAGGATTACTCGTTAGCCTTTTAGTTAAGCATAGCACGTTAGGTTACAGCATGGTACAGCAGGGTATCATCATACAGCATGTGTACTCTTCTTCTGCACTTCCTGTAGGCATAACATCATTCTATTAACTACACCCCATGTGGAGACTCTTGGGAGTACACCTTCACCTGTAATGTTAGAGAACACAACAATGACAACGTTAGCTAACGCTAATGCCAACGTTAATGTAGTCAGTGTAGCGGGAATGGTAGAGAAAGGCAGCACTTAATTTGCATTGGCAAGAGTTTATCTCATTCTATATCACGGCACGAAAAAGAAATAAAAAAAATTATAAGAGGCCCGTCCTCTATTTGAATACCCTCCACTATTAGATGATTTACGGTACATCAGCTAATGTAATTAGCTCCCAGACCCAACTTTGAGAATAGATTAACGGCGGTAATCGCGCGATAAGAGTCCGCCGTTAACTTAGCCCGGTAACGGCGTTAACGGCCCGGCCATATATATATATATATATACAATATACACACGAGAGAGAGAGAGCACTGATAACTTCAATTCCATGGTGAGTTTTTCTTTCACGCTGGAGTATGTATCTCTTTTATTTTATTTTCTTTTTTTATGTTGGATATCTCATTTGGACTGATATCACTGGGGTTTAAGAAGGGATTTCAATTTAAATGAAAGGTAATAAACAAATTGAAACCGGGGTTTGACACAACACTGAATTTCCTCTACCTCTGAGGAGTAGGTGCAAAGTCACTGCAGCTTTTTAGGAGAGTGTTGCTCCGACAGGCTCCTCCCTCTTTCATCCCTTTGACAACTAACACAGGGTCTGTCATCATTGCATACTCTTGTTCGATGTTGCAACAGTGATCTATGAGTGATCTTTACAAACTCAAACATGAGTTTGGATGAGCACACGCTGCAACCGCAGCACATTCTCTCCCCACCTCACAGTTTGCCCTGCGCCGATCCTTGTAGTGAATATGGCCCTGGCTGTGGAATGAGTTCCCACAAAACACTGAAGTGATTGATGGTACGGCTCACTTTAAATTATGCAAATGTACAGGTCGTCTATTTATCCAATTGCGGCGAGTGTCAGAACAAGGGATCATGGGTATCCAGGCTCATGGGGCCTGTGGTACCTGTCTGCTACGTACCATCTGTCACCTAGTCTCACCACACCAGCTAAATCAAACACTAACACATGCATGCACAGACACACACATCATCATCATCTTCGTTTTACATCCTTATTTTCCCACTACAGTGAGGTTGGATGGATATTACATGCTACACATGCAGTGACATACAATACTGTATGACACACATAATGTACACATAGACACACACAGAGACACACACAGAGACGCATGCACAAACACCTTCACACATAAATACATCATTGGAGACCTACCCACACAATAGGCGCAGTTAATTCAGTGAGATCCACACACACACACACACACACACACACACACACACACACACACACACACACACACACACACACACACACACACACACACACACACACACACACACACACACACACACACACACACACACACACACACACACACACACACACACACATGACCAAAAATACACATGCACACACACATACATAGGGATGGGAATCGGGTTCCTAATTGTCAGATTCCTGGAATCGCATGCCTCCGTGACTATCGATTCATCTTATCGATGCCATGTTTTTCCGACAGTTGTGCATTTGAAAACAATAACGTTAGTGCCATGCATGCAGCCATAGCAGACTATTTGATTCGTTGACTAGGAGACTGCGTGCCCCCCTGTCTCCGGAGGTCTCGTAGTGGTGACCGGAGTGCCGGATGTCCCGCGATGATGTCGGGGAGTTCGCGACCCTCTCTGCGCCGCCCCCTATCTCCCTGTCTCCGGCTGTCCCTGAGCAATGACCGGAGTGTTAAATGTCCCTTGACTAAGACGGGGAGGACGTGACCCTCTTTGCGCCGCCCCTGTGCCTCAAATAGATTCGCTATCAGCTCTATCTTTAATCTTTCAAAATGTTCAGTTGCTATCGCTATTAGCTCTATCTTTAATTTTTCAAAATGTACAGTTGCTATTGCATGCACTCATCTGTGTTCCACTACACACATGAGTGCATGCTTACCAACTGTCCGTCTGCAACACTACTATCACCAACATCTAAGAAGGGAGATCCCCCCTTGAATGGCCCTTCTAAGGTTTCTCTCCTCCACACTGCCTGTGGAGCTTTTTTCCCTATTGTTAGGTTTTAGTGAGTTTTTCCTTACCTTCGCGTGGGGTATGTCTGGGAGTGCTTGCATTCTTTCATTTATTTTGCATTCATCTAAAAATGTTTGGACCTTATGGTGTTCTTGTTCTGTTCTTGACTTATTGTTATGTTTTCTTCTTGACTTGTTTAAAGAAGATCTGTACGGCCCATGGGGACATTAACGTGTGTTGTCGGGCCCTATAAATAAATTTGATTTGATTTGATTTAGGAAAACCTAAATGAAAAACGAATGCTTTCACTGTAAAATATTCTCCCATTTCATCCATTTTAGATGATGACAATAGACTGAGGCTGCAGCTAGTGGTTCTCGCGCACCTCAGGAAAATCCTAGTACAGCGGGGTAAAATTACTCAGGAAAAGGTGGACGAGTGTCACCGAGCAGTCACTAAATTTGTAATGGCTAGAAATTGTGACCGTTTGGTGGCTCCTGAAATTTTATCTGTGCGACCTCAAAATATAATTGGGAGCATTTGTGCAAGTGCAAATAATTGTTCTGGTGTGACCGGGGTTTACGTCGGGGTAAACTAACGTTAGTGGCTAACGCTAGATAAATAACCATGCTCATTGCTCAGACAGAGAACACAGCTGAGCTGAGCTGGAGAGGGTGGGGGCGAGCGGGGCTCGGGAGGGAGCCATCTCTCTCTCCCTCCCTCTTCTCTCTACTGGTTCAATTAACGTAGCAAAACTTTGCACAAGGAGCCCTTTCTGTGTGTGTTTGCTTTGCTCAGTATCAGCTATTATAGGAAGCTGCTCAATTTAGAGGAGGCGTTGTTTCCTTTACCCATGATTCGTGTCCGATGTGTCTGACAGGTAGTTCAGCCATACTGTATGTAACAACGTTCTGCCATCCATGCACTTTGTAACTGGCTATTCTTTCATACTTTCTGACTGCACTGGCAGTGTTTATGTCCTTTGTATGAGGCTTCCTTGTACTTCTGTTCATGTGGACATAAATAAATACAAATTTGTGTGTGTGTGTGCGCGAAAGACCAGATGACATCAGATGAGTTTGATTGACTGTATTTACTGGGGATTGCCGGATAATGTTGATATCTAACCCTAACCCTAAAAGAAATCTATTAGATATATATTGTTGGTGCTCCTTACATTTTGGTGGGTGCTCCTAAATCTTTGCTGGTGCTCCCAACTAGAAGGCCGACAGGAAGGCAACACTCTATAGTGTCCGTGCGGAACCAATTGTAGCGGTCCACCAGTTCTTCCCCACTTTCCTCCCTTTTGTGTCCTCACATTACATGTTGTAGCTGTACTCCCAAGAGTCTCCACTATGGGGTGCAGTTAATACAATGCCCTGTTATGCCTACAGCTGAAGTGCAGAAGAAGAGTACACGATGCTGTATGATGATACGTGCAGAAGAAGAGTACACGCAGAATGATAATAGAACAGAGTGTACCATGTTGTAACCTAACCTGCTATGCCTGACTAAAAGACTAAAGAGTAATCCTGTATCCGGAGTCTTATTACTACACCTCTACCTACATACAAAATACTACGTACGTACAACATAACAATTGGCGACGAGGAAGTTGAACCGGGGAATTTTTTAACAGACGTTTTTACTGCAGGAGAGATGGCTAATTTACATGTAGCTTCTCCAACGTCGTTTTTACCATGCCCTGGGGAACCTACTATGCCGTTCAAGACTTGGCACCAGATGTTCAAGAATTACATGCTGGTAATAAATGCGACTGGAAACGGTTGGTCCGAAGCTCGGAAGAGAGCTACCCATCTACATTGCCTTGGTACCGAGGGTCAGCGGATTTTCTACACATTGCCAGATACAGGTGATTCCGTGGCTGACGCTGTGGCAGCGTTGAATGCACATTTTACTCCAAGAATGAACGTAGTAGTCGAGCGACACACGTTCAGAAAGCGTGCACAAGCACCGCATGAAAGCATTGCACAATACGTTGTTGCTTTACGTGACCTAGCTACCAGATGTGACTTTTATAATAAAACTGAGGAAAATCTCCGGGATCAGTTGATTGAACATGTACAGTAGCTAGCCCACTGTTAGATCCTGATCAAACTGGCCAGTATCACGTCTTCGTCTGGTTGGCTCTCCATCCAATTCCTCTGCGTTGTGTCATTTTAATGGTCCTGACGTCTACGACACTGGCTGATAAGATCCTATCTCCCCCGTTAGTGCAATCCATAAACCATAATAATTCTCCACCTCCGTAAGAATCCGACACTTCAACAACGTGAAATACCTTACAAGGAAAAGCGTGGTTTTATTTGATGAACAGAAACCTCAGCTCAGATGTTAACAGATTGTATTGTCCTTGAAAAGTCTATTCTAATGATCTTTCGGTGTGTTCGTCTATCGTCCTTTTGTTATTCAGTCCAATAGTGGTCAGGCCTGTTCGTTAGCCGAGACCATCCTCGTGGTAGCCGGAGCTAATGATGATGTGGCATTCTCCCCCCCCCCCCTCCTCTCTGTGATGAGAGGAGAGAGTGTCTTCTGTGTGATCTCAGTCCTACTCGCTCTTGGTCAGATTCTAGTCTGCCTTACACCCGGAAACACCGTTCGACTTATAGATGTTCGTCGTCGCAACGACGGCCCCGCCTTCTGGTTGTCATGCGACGTGTTGTCATGACAACTGCGTTAATAACCTTTACACACATTTCACGTTTCATTAAGATGAACCTCTCTCCCTCCTGCTCGGGGAGACACTCGCTCTTATCTCAGATGTTCTTACAAGGAATGTCAACAAACATTCTCTCGCTGGCAGTGTGCTAAACATTCTGCTGGCTACTGCCTCTGAACCGCTTCTTCTATCACCGTCTTCCATGCACATTTCTCACCGTTTTAGCTGTGGTCTAGTCTCCCCCCAATCTATACATCACATACATTGAAAAAGCACCCCAAATCCTTCACCACGGATAAGGGAACGTCTACTGCTTGAACCAGGTTTGACGCTGGACAAGGCTATCAATCTAGCTACGCAGTTTGAAGCAGCTACACTCCACGCTAAAGCTATAAGTGCTGCTCCAGTACATGCCGTGACGTCGCGGTCTCAGAATACTTTCAAGAAACTAGACTGGTTGAAGAAACCTGGCTTTTCGTAAAAGTCAGTCAAAGCTTACCAAAAGCACGAGCAGTGAACTCCAAGACCACGTGACTGAACTCAAACTAGAAAGAAACAGACTAAGAAATGACGTAAACTCCATGATCAAAACTGCTAAAAAAAAATTCATCAATGACAAAACTGAGGAAAACAAAAATAAACCATGTGAACTTTGGAAATTACTCAACAATCAACTAGGCTGCAGTAAAAAACTTAAAACCAGGTTCTCAAACATAAACATAAAGACGGACAACACGCTCATCACAGACAAGCTGGATGTAGCCAATTACTTAAACACTTTCTTCACAAACATAGCCACAACACTGGTAAACAAACTACCCTCCCACTGAGGGCAGTATGGGGTAGAACACATAGTAGCATACTACAAGAACCTAGGCGTCCACAAAGACGACTTCAAACTGGAAATGGTAACTACAGATGAGGTACTAAAAAAACTGAGCGCCCTCCAACCGAACAAGGCCACTGGCCATGACAACATCCCCTCCAAATTCCTCAGAGACTCAGCAGCCGCCATCACCCCAGTCATCACACACATAATAAACCTCTCCATAAAACAGGGACACGTCCCCAAGGACTTCAAAATTGCAAGAGTAACACCCCTGCACAAAAAGGGCAGCAAATTAGACCCAGGCAACTACCGCCCTGTTTCTATCCTTACATCCATCGAGAAAGTCATGGAAAAAATAGTATACGAACAGATCGAAAAGTACCTCGCGGAAAAAAATCGAATCTACGAATTCCAATCTGGCTTCAGAACATCCCACTCCACTGACACATGCCTAATCTATTTGAACGACCACATCAAACAAGAGGTGGACGCGGGCAAATACTGCGGCATGGTCATGCTGGACCTACAAAAGGCCTTCGACACTGTCAATCACACCATTCTGATTGACAAGCTAAAAGCAATTGGTTTTGATCTATCTAATCTACTGATTGGTCTATCAGTGAGCTGGATACAATCCTACCTGGAGGGGAGAGAACAGATGGTGGAGGTAAACGGTACCCTATCCCCCCCCCCCCCTCACAGTGAACTGTGGTGTTCCACAAGGAAGCATACTAGGACCGCTACTATTCCTAATTTATGCAAATGACATGTCGTCAGCTTGTGACTGCAACTTGTTCCTGTTTGCGGACGACTCAGCCCTGCTGGTCTCTGAAAAGAACAAGTTACAGGTTGAAAAAGCCCTCAGCTCAGAACTAGGCAAAATCTGCATATGGCTCGCCGACAACAAACTATCATTACACATGGGCAAAACAGAGTCCATACTCTTCGGTTCAAATAACAAACTCAGCAAGACCGACGGCTTCTCGGTTACAGTGGGTGACAATATTGTCACAAGGAAAGATGAAATTACCTACCTGGGTTCCATCCTAGAGGCTAATCTTTCCTGTGACAAAATGGCATCCAATGTAATAAAAAAAGTCAACCAACGAACTTGATTCTTGTACCGGATCTCCTCTCTGGTAAACAAGAATACCCTGAAGACTCTGGCAGGAGCACTCATTCAAGGGTACTACGACTATGCGTGCACCTCATGGTACCAAAGCACCTCAAAGGCGCTAAAAACAAAATTACAAACATCTCAAAACAAACTGGTCAGACTACTGCTTGACCTTACTCCTAGAACCCACCTCACCCAACTTTACTGCAGCACCCACTTTACACACTTTAGAACACCTAAACACACTTTACACTTTATATTTATTGGTAAAGGATTTGCACTACAACTCGCACACCTTACTGTAAATTGTACCTAAATTGTACCTCATCCCATTTCTGCTCTGCACTATATAGTATTGTATATTAGTACATTGCATAGTATATTGTATATTGTATGGTAACTCAGTTACTTCTATTCTGCATCGAACATTGTACATATGTCTATACTGAACAATGTGACCTCTATTTTTACTTCTATTTTACATGCTATACTATTTTATTTCATACTATCTTGTCTAACACAGTCTCTGGAACGAAACAGTAAGAAGCATTTTGTATAAAAGTATTCTGTACTTCTGTATGACAACTATTAAAGAAACTTGAGAACCCACCTCACCCCTGCCCACTTTGACAACCTAGGATGGCTTAGAGTAGATGACAGAGTACAGCAACTTGCAATGGGCCTGGTCTACAATATACACTACGCGACCAAGGTACCCATGTACATGTCAAAATACTTCCCAAAGGTCAGTGAATACCACGATCACAACACCAGAGGGAGCTCCACAAATCATGTTAAACCCAGATTCGGCTCAAACAAGGGACTAAACACGTTTCGCAATTATGCCACATCAATGTGGAACGCCCTACCTAAAGCTGTAAAGGAATTTGAATCACTACCCACTTTCAAAAACACTCTCAAAGAACACCTACGGGAGACTGCAATTCGAAACTGGCCCCTACAAATGTCCTAACCCAGTTGTACAGTAAATTACCAAGTATGGCTTTGTCAGTATTCCAATGTACAGTGTACAGTGCCCCCCCCCCCACCTCCAATGTACAGCACCCACCCACCCACCCAACCCCACCCCACCCACCCAACCTCCCCCAATGTACAGTTTCTACATCAAATGTATATACACTCTTTTTCTGGACACTTTTTGTATCACAAACAGTACTGTATTTGAAAATCTGATATGTCATAAATGTATAGATGTAGCAGTACTGTCTATCTGTATGTCATGTATGTCATATATGTTATGATGAATTGAAAATGGGGGACCCTGATGTAAACAAGACGAAAGTCTTTCTCTGGTCTGCATCCCCTTAACAATTGTATGTATTGAGCTGTACTGTACTGTACCCATTCTGCAATCTGTTAATAAAGGAACTCCCCTGCTGGGAATGGACCTGTTGACTGCACTCCACCTCTGCATTAGTGGAACTACTGTCCTCCCCTCCTCCGCTCCTACGCCGTCTACAGCTGCCCCTGTGATGGCTACTACTGTAACAGCTCCTACGGCATTTGGCTGTGCAAAAGGCTTTGTGCATTGTGTAAAAATGTACCCTACTGTTAAGCCAGTCCACCAGAAGTTACGCCGCTTGCCTTTCGCGGTCAGGGATGCCGTCTCTACTGATACTACTACTGCTGCTGCTACTACTACTGCTGCTACTACTACTGCTGCTACTAATACTGCTTCTACTGACTCTGCTATGGATGTGGAGCCCGAGATAGTAACACACATCGCTGCTACACTCAGTGCCCTGTCGGTGACTGAGTTTGGGGCTGCTTGCTCTACCTGCCCTGAAGTGACTGCACTGCGTGGTCAGATTAACAGGGGTTGGCCTCACTCAGCGAAATCAGTGAGCCAAGATCTGATTGCATACTTCAAGATCAGAGAGGAACTGTCAGTCAAGGACAATTACGTCCTCAGAGGCAACCGCCTCATCGCACCGGTGTCCTTACGCCATATATTGCTCACACTGGCACACGAGAGCCACCAGGGGGTCGTACACACTAAGCAGCGTCTGCGGGATCTCTATTGGTGGCCGAAGATGGACTCTCAGGTTCAGGCCAACATATCCAAATGTGTCTCTTGTCAGTCTAATGACAAGACGGCCAAGATTTATTTTGCACCTCTACAGCCAGTTCCACTACCAGACGGCCTGTGGAAGAAGCTAGGCCTCGACATAGTCGGGCCCTTTGAGTAAGCTGTGCCAGCCTGCCGTTACACGATCACACTGACGGACTACTATTCTAAGTGGCCAGAGGTAGCCTTTTCTCACAATGCTACAACTACGGATGTAACCAAGTTCCTAAGCTCTGTGTTCGGTCGCCATGGTAACCCAGAGAGCGTTGTCACAGACAATGGACCTCAATTCACATCAGCAGCCGTCGCCGAGTACCTCAAGGAAAGAGACATTGCTCACAATCGGATTTCAGTTTACTAATGGTGCTGTCGAACACTTCCATCGTGTTCTGAGGAGTTGCATTCAGACAGCGATCCAGCAGTCTCAACCGTGGAAAGAGGCTGTGTTGGGTTGTCTGCAAATATACAGAGCCACTCCCCACGCCACCACTGGCGTTTCACCACTTGAACTGCTTTACGGTCGTAAAATGCGCACCAAACTGGACGTACTGCCCTTGCAGCCTACTGTGAGTTCACAGGACGAGACTGTGAGAGAAACGGTCCAAAACAAGCAAGCCAAAATGAAGCGCTACACAGATGCTAAGTGTGGCGCTCGTGCACCTGTTTTTCGGGAGGGGGAGAGAGTCAGGATTAGAACACCACATCACGTCCCCAAAGCACACCCGAGATACAGTGCACCAATGACAGTGAAAAAGAAGATTGGCAAAAGCACCTTTCTGCTCAGTGATGGAAAGAAATGGAATGCATCCCGTCTGGCTCACACTTCGAACACTCCAGATGAGCATGACTTAGGGATCCCTCCTGCCCTGACAGCGCTCAGCGGTCACACTCCAGCACAGTCGCATGCAAGAAACAAGCCTAGTTGGCATCAGGACTTTGTTGCACACTGAGTGAGAACTAAGAGTAATATTGGTTGAGCATATATAATTTATATCTTGATAATGATTGAATAACCTGTGCTCCCTTTGTTTAATGATTACCTTGAGTTACACGTTTTATGATACTGACTGTGCGGGAGCTTAGAGGACTGTATATAATTGTCACCTTAGGGGGTGTGGTAGGATGCCTTAACTCTTAAACTAATTGTACCAAATACACAACTGAGTGAATAACTTAAAATGGAGTCACCTAAACTAGAAAGAGCGAGGAAACTGTTTGAATCATAATGCCATTTATATAAGCAAAAAAGGGGGAAAAAGATACATACAAATATTGTTATCACGTTACACAAGCCTAATTAAATACTATCACTAAATTTAGATGGGCGCCCAAATAGTTCTATTAAAGTGTTCTGGCCAAACGTTGCCGCTGTTACCACTGTGTCAGAGGAACAATTCCCTCTGCAGTATGAGAGAGGTGGAGAGAGTTAATAATCCTGGGGGTGAGAAAGAACCCGGATGGGTTCTGTAACGGGGAGTAGTAGACCGCTGCGTGGTGATGAGGGCGGGAAGACGCTGCCCGGTCCGATAGGCGCCACCAGTCTGCTCCTGCAGACCAGATGCTCCGCTGTGGTGGATCCGAGTGTCTCGCTCCGCTCCGTGGT
This sequence comes from Notolepis coatsorum, assembly GCF_963971535.1. Lineage (NCBI taxonomy): Eukaryota > Metazoa > Chordata > Actinopteri > Aulopiformes > Paralepididae > Notolepis > Notolepis coatsorum. Next base: position 81,581,975 of record NC_140171.1, on the reverse strand, counting down.
GCTGCACGGCGCACGCCGACAGCTGCTGCAGACACGCTGGTCCCCTCTGTACCACAGGCTACTGCTAGTGGCTACTACATAGGACTAGTTGTGTCCTTTTACAGCATCCCTTCGACACAGACCCTATCTAAATGTCCTCTGGTCTGTGCTATATATCGACTGATATGTCCAGTATAGAGCAGCTATCAAAGCATGAGCTGAAGCTACTTTAGGTATTAGCACCGAGCTAGCTAGCTTCGGCTAACTGTTAACGATAAATGGGAAATACTATAGTCCGCTGTAATGTGCTAATCCCAGACGTTTACTAAACATCGAATTAGCTGGGTACTAAAAACTCACTCTCTCTTGGTGGTATAATGTCCGCTTGGTAAGCAACTTTACATCCTTGGTCACCGTCAAACTATAACGTTAACGAGAGCAACGCTGGATGCATGTCTGTTCTCTAAACAAGTCCGGGCAAGTTCAACGTCAGTTCAAGCTCCTAGAGGAAGTGACGCACTTACGCTGGAACACTACCACCTCTGGCCCACTAGATGGCAGCACTGTCATATAACCTGAGATGCCAGCAGTAGGCAGACAGTAAACATTATGTGGTAAATAATAATAACCTAACTCCCACATATTAAACAGGTTGGTGAACTTAAAGGGGGATTATCTTAGGTCTAATTTTACCTAATTGCAGACCCTTCAGCACACTGACTGTTGGTTCAGTTTACTTAAGAAAGTGAAAAAGCAAAAGTTCTAAATTTGCATAATGCTGAGTAGCAAGTAACATTCTTTCCACAGAGAAGGGAGATGCTGTGTCCTCACATTACATGTTGTACCTGTACTCCCAAGAGTCTCCACTATGGGGCGCAGTTAATACAATGCCCTGTTATGCCTACAGCTGAAGTGCAGAAGAAGAGTACACGATGCTGTATGATGATACGTGCAGAAGAAGAGTACACGCAGAATGATAATAGAACAGAGTGTACCATGTTGTAACCTAACCTGCTATGCTTGACTAAAAGACTAAAGAGTAATCCTGTATCCGGAGTCTTATTACTACACCTACATATCCGTGATGCAAACACCCTGACATCTTTTAAATCAGCCCTCAAAACCCACCTTTTCAATCTTGCTTTTGACCTCTAATTCTGTCGGTTTTATTTTATTTTGTCATGTATTATTTTTGTTCTGTTTTGCCATAATTTGTCTCTCCTGCCCATGTGAAGCGTCTTTGAGCACCTGGAAAAGCGCTATATAAAATAGATGTATTATTATTATTATTATTACACCTCTACTAGAGCCATATGAAATCCGCGATCACGGAATCGCGGACGGAATCGCGGAATTGAGCAATAAAAATGGAATCAACTGTAAATAATTAAAAAAAATATATATATATATATAATATATATATATATATTTTTTTTTAATGTTGTGGGACTTGTACAGCACTTTGTTCAACTTTGTCAGTGCTGTAAAGTTTAAACCTTTTTAAATCTTAGACAAACAAAACACTTTGCTTTCATGAAATATTGTAAGCCGTCATTTGAGGCTTTATAAAAGCAGCACAATGAACACAAATATGTCAGTGCCGAGTCCGACCTCATCTTAAAAAACAGACAGCATTGCTTGTTGTAGTTAACAAAGAGAGGCAGAGTTGATTTTGCAAAAAAATATATATATATCATTTATATTTTTATATTTTTTAATAATACAATTTTATTTTCATATTCGAATCCCATGCGAAGCTTCGAAGTATTTAAGACAGCCCTATTAAATGGACTGTTATATCTTATTAAATTGTGGACATTTATTAATTCCCACTTATTAGACACTATTTCTGATGGTAAAATGAGCGTACAAAGCAAAATACAGAATTCTGAAATATTAAAACGGAAAAAACGGAATTTGGGAAAAAATTAAATGGAATTTGGAAAAAAATAAAACGGATTTCATATGGCTCTACCTCTACCTACATACAAAATACTACGTACGTACAACATAACACTCCCCCCATCCAAAGACTGCACTCACATTCCCCTTTCATCCATGGCCAAGTCCCCCCTGTCTCCTTCCATCTGTTATCCACCTCCCCCTGCTGGACATTTATTGGCACTACTCCTCCTTCACTTGCACATCATCAAGATATCTGTATTTATGTGTTTTCTCCCCTTAGTGTTAACCCTTCCGCTGTATTTGTTACCCTCTGTGCTCCCGTGCTTTTGTTAAGTTATTCTGTTTTTTTAGTGTGTTCCCCAGTGTGTTTGGCCTTGTGTTATCTTTAGTCCTTACCCCAGTGTGTTCAGTCTGTTCCTGCCCCCATGTGTGTCTCGTTTGCTGATTGCCCTGCTGTGTCTCATGTGTTAATTGTTCCCTCTATATCTGCTGTGTGTTTCCTGTACCCCATTGTCGGTTCATTGTTGATGTTCATGTTTTCCTGATTATCCTGTCCTTGCTGTTACCCTCGTCCTTGCTCTGTTATTCGTTCCTATGTCAGTAAGTCTAGTTTTCAGTTTGTGTTACCTTCTTTGTTTTCGTGTACAGTTAGTCTCTTTCCCCTACCAGCTCTGCTGTGGTTTTCTGTTATGTTTTGTACCTTTGCTCTCTGCCAGCATTTGCTGTGCTCTCATTTTTGGAGAGTCCTTGTTTTGTTGCTCCTTTAAAGTAAAGCTATATTTTTTTACTTCACCCCTGGCTCCGCGTCTCGATTGCCTACTGCCTTCTCCTCGTCCTGTTCTGCGTTTGGGTCCTCCGCCAACACCAATCCATAACACCAATATTCCCAACAACAGTTTCGTATGTGCATTGTGTCTAATCACCACAGGTGAAAGGTTTGCACCCTTATGCCACGGTAGAAGCCTCGGAATTTCGGTAGGTGAATTGCTTTCCTACTTATGTGTCAGTTATGTTTTAATTTTTAACCTTTATTTATTTATGATAACAAATTCTCTTTTGCAATAACGACCTGTTGAATGCAACTACAGTTCAATTAGTTTAAGAGAATCTCAAATACATTATTTTATTTAACCTCTTCCACCTATGCGATCCGGGGCCGGACCGCAAATAACATCACGTCATAAATCAATCTGTCTAGACTGTCTGACAAAAGTATCGTTTTATTTTTCAAACGTATTCAAGTAAAAACATCATAACCATGTCATAACAGTAGTTATAATGTATATTATCATCAATACATTAGTTTACCAATAGGTTAAAGTGTTATTAGATAGATTTTCGTTTTCGTTTTTCTATTCTCAAAGTCAACTTCCTGTCTGTTGTTGCTAGGCAACTGCGGTGTGGGGGAAACATGCACCCCGGGTACATTGTGTATGGTTCATTTAATGCAGAAACGGATCGGAAAAGCGGCAAATTAAACACAATCAAGGGTAATTTTCTTCAGTGCATCACAATGCCAAAGAGCTGCTGTGTTACGCTTTGTACTAGTAATAACATCATCAAAAATCCAAATCGAACGTTTTATATAATACCAGTTGAGGCATCACGGATAGCTGGCGGCTATCAAGAGAGCACATGTAGACTCAGACGGGAGAGTCGATCAAAGCAGACCCTGGCCCCCAAGTCAAATCATACGTATGTCTGCTCTACCCATTTCATAACAGGTGAGAATAAGGAACAAATATGTATATCGTAAATTAAGTTATATTGGCTGTGAGGCTGTAAACAGCAGAGAAATGTTAGCTGCTAGCTACTTCACCATATAACGTTACTCCATTCTCTTCAAGTAGCCTACATGCCTTTTTTTCCGCCTTAGAATCACCAGAAAGGCTTTCGAAATAGTGAAATGCCATGTTGGCCTCAATATTTTCAAAACTAATTATATGAAAAGGAATGAACAAGAATGTGATAAAATATGTAATAAAACCGGAGCTCAACGCATACATTTGATCGTAGAAATCCGTTTGTTTTCCACCATACCAAGATGGCGGCGGTCTCGTGACATCAGAATTGTTTTGGTCGCGAAAGTCGACCATTTTGGAGAAAAAAAATCGTCTGGAATTTTACGTAATTTTGAAGAGGACAATGAGAGCTTTCGATGAGCGTTGGGATTTTTCTAAACGACACTTCCCAAAGGCCTGTATGGGGCTTCAAGCTAATTACTTCTGTATGAATTTCTTTAATATATCTTATTACTCGGGATAATAAACCACAAAAAATTACATTATTGGCATATGGGAGCGCAGTTAGTTTGTCTCCCCTATTTATAGCATGTAGCAACAATCAGATTTGAAATTAGTTAAAAAATGTTGGCACCCTGGCAACATTTTTAAAGCTACTGTACATACAGTAGATTTCATTATCTGTTCTTATGTACGCCTGGTGATACTAAATCCAAATTGAACTTGGGCATTTGAAAGATAAGATTTGGCACAATCCATAAATGTGCAAATTGGCTATAATAAGGTAATTTATAAGCCTCCTATTCTATACTCTATAATAATATTTCAAATAGCATTGGTCCGGATGGGATAATTCAGTACTGTATCTACAAAACCTTCTGTTTAATCATCTTCCCTTTATTCATTTCCTTAGATTTTTTTGTACACGTGATCTTAAGAAGGTACTGAATGAGATCAGTGGTAGCTTTTCATGTCTGGTGATTTTTAGCATGGTGTTTGTTATTCACTGTCAAAGATGCAAAAAAAAATCATAATTCATATTCTCCTTTGTTTCATCACAATTTAAGAAAGCCTATTAATAGACACAATATGTCTGACACTGGGAATACATTCACTGAGGTTCATAGATGTCCCTAGATACCAAGAATATGCAAATGTACCTTGTAGAAGTGGAGCAATATTCCATCTACTTAGGTATGTATTTTAGGCGAATTTTCAGAAAATAGGGCTCCAGGCTTAAGAGGTTAAGTGTATAGTAAATCAGAAATGTCAAGTTGCATGTTGTTATTCTAACCAGCTTAGTTCTGTTGCATTTCCAAATAATTTATTTAAATTATAAATGTATCAGGAATCGATAATGGAATCGTATCGATAAAATCTGATCAATTCCCATCCCTACACATACATGACCACACACACACACACACACACACACACACACACACACACACACACACACACACACACACACACACACACACACACACACACACACACACACACACACACACACACACACACACACACACACACACACACACACACACACACACACACACACACACACACACAAGCCCACAGAGGAGAGGGTCACCAAGCTTGTGGTTGCCACCCCCCCCCCCCCCCATCCTCTGGTGCCTCTGCACAATTGCCCTCTCCGAGGCTCATCAAGCTCACTAATGGGCTGTAGCCACTCCATCCATCCTGACGTATGACCACCACATGGTTTTAGGTAATATTCACAAAAGTTTTACATAATGAGGACCATTCCTGGAGACTTTGCATGATTTACTAACAAGTTAGCATTACTTATTGCAGTCACCGCATTTTCTTTTTTTAATCAAATGTAAAAGGTGAAAAACAGCCTTGAACATAATTCATATTATCGTTGCTATCACATTGAAACATCAACCGTTTGAAGAGCTGGAACTTAGGGCCCATAAAACCCATTTACAACCACTGTTTGGTTGAAAAATGCATGGTGAAGCTATCTCATAATAATAAAATAATATAAAAAAATCCTGACATGTTTATGTGTCAAAATAAGACCTATACAAATTATCACATGTTGGTGTTGCATGATTAGCCGATATTAGCCAATATTTGTGAACAACATTCTCCAAAGCCATAAACCAGAGAGGTGAAGACTCAAACCTTGTGATGCCATCATGCAGCACTTACAGTGATCAATAGGAGACCTTGTATGTGGACCCTAGGACTTGTGTCGGAGCTATAGTGTTATTTTATCTCACACCTAGAGAGCCAATGGGGTCATGCTCCTGTCTGTACAAGCTGACTGAAGACAACTGAAGACAAGAAATCTACCTCACAGTGCACAAAGGAATCTACCGATCAACCACATCATTGGCAGCAGGGACGTGCACAGGACTTTAGAAAGGCAGGTGCCCGAAATCATAAAAGGGCATTAATTATTAAATGTAATGCGAGCGCGCGAGCGCGATTTTTGGGGTTAATACAAGTCTATCATGGTACATTCAGTTTCACCGATAGATGTCACCAAAACTACATAGTGTCCCTTTAATAACACAATATGCGCTCCAGACCAACAGCTGCGGGAGGGAGAGAGAGAGAGAGAGAGAGAGAGAGAGAGAGAGAGAGAGAGAGAGAGACCGCATTAATTAACTACCTTGTTTAGTTGAAACGTGGTCCAGGTCAGGAGGGCTTGATGAAGTATTATGTCCACTGTCCCACAGTCACCGACTGTTGTCTTGATGTATATCCATTGTCCTCCAGACTGCATCCAGCCAAATAGCTTATTGTTAGCACTGTAGCTTTGTTGTTGTCAAACAACACAGGACATTCACAAGTCAAAAACTAATAGAGCTTGCCGATTGGTGCTAAGAACAGCAGGGCGGGTGCAAGCCGTGTGACGTAATTGGCAGACTCGACTGTCAATCAAAATTATTCTGTTTTCCGTCAGAATGAATGAATGAGAACTTTATTAACAGATTGCAGAATGGGTACAATACAGTACAGGAGGATGAAGACCAGAAAAAGACTTTCGGATTTTTTACATAAGGGTCCTCCATTTTCAATTCATCAAAACATTTAGAGACATACAAATATATCGCCCAGCCCTAGCACCAAGTATGAAATGTAATTTTCACCACTAGATGTCACCAAAACTACATAGTGTCCCTTTAATAACACAATATGCGCTCCAGACCAACAGCTGCGGGAGGGAGAGAGAGAGAGAGAGAGAGAGAGAGAGAGAGAGAGAGAGAGAGAGAGACCGCATTAATTAACTACCTTGTTTAGTTGAAACGTGGTCCAGGTCAGGAGGGCTTGATGAAGTATTATGTCCACTGTCCCACAGTCACCGACTGTTGTCTTGATGTATATCCACTGTCCTCCAGACTGCATCCAGCCAAATAGCTTATTGTTAGCACTGTAGCTTTGTTGTTGTCAAACAACACAGGACATTCACAAGTCAAAAACTAATAGAGCTTGCCGATTGGTGCTAAGAACAGCAGGGCGGGTGCAAGCCGTGTGACGTAATTGGCAGACTCGACTGTCAATCAAAATTATTCTGTTTTCCGTCAGAATGAATGAATGAGAACTTTATTAACAGATTGCAAAATGGGTACAATACAGTACAGGAGGATGAAGACCAGAAAAAGACATACATAAGGGTCCTCCATTTTCAATTCATCAAAACATTTAGAGACATACAAATATATCGCCCAGCCCTAGCACCAAGTATGAAATGTAATTTTCACCACTAGATGTCACCAAAACTACATAGTGTCCCTTTAATAACACAATATGCGCTCCAGACCAACAGCTGTGGGAGAGAGAGAGAGAGAGAGAGAGAGAGAGAGAGAGAGAGAGAGAGAGAGAGAGAGATAGAGAGATAGAGAGAGAGAGAGAGAGAGAGAGAGAGAGAGAGAGAGAGTATGCTGCGTGATTTTCCTGCACTAGCAGCAGCAGACAGGGAGGGGCTGGCGACGTGTTTCACGAAAATATACAGTGCACTGCAAACCCAACATTTTATTTTGTTGGGCAAATACCTTACCTGATGTGTACTCTTGCTTTGTTTTAGTTGAAATAGTAACTGTAAAAAAAGAGGTCTCGACTCGAGTGTGAGGGCACTGTGAGCTCAACAACAGCTGGATATCAATTTCCTGTTCAGTGCACTGCTGGCCCTGCGCGGTTTACATGTCTCATTGATCATCACCCACCCACGTGCTATGCCTATGCGTAATAGGTCCTTCCAGGCTGGAAGGACCTATTATTTACGAGAGGGGTGGCATTTCTCTCTCTTTCTTTACCTAATATTTAGATTCTATCGTGACATCTTTCATTTGGAAGGGCAGGGCAGTATATATATATGTGCAACAGTAAAAAAAAAGAAAAAAAAGAAAAGAGGGTGGCATAAAAAGGGCACTTTCTAATGAGAAATGAAAAAGGCAGGTGCCCGGGCACCCCTTCACCCCTATGTATGCACGTGCCTGATTGGCAGTGTTTGGAAAGTTCACTTTCTACATGAACTAGTTCAGTTCACAGTTCACAAATTTGAAAATGAACTAGTTCAGTTCATAATTCATAATAAAAAATTGTGAACTAAAGTTCATGGTTTAAAAAATTTACTCGTTTTTTTTTATCAAATATTTTCTTTTTCTTTCTTTTTTTTTCTCCAACATGAAACAAAACGTATATCACAAACAATACAATAATAATACATAAAAAGACTTCCCAAGACAATAACTTAAAGGATAACTCCACTATTTTGGGAAATTAGCTTATTTAACATCTTCCCTGGAGTTAGACAAGAAGATGCATACCTTTTTTGTCTCTGTGCGTGCATTTTAGCTTTGGGAATAGATGCTCCGTTAGCATAGCTTAGCTTCATCACTGGAAGTGAGGCAGGACAGTAGCCTTACAGTGCCTTACAGTGTATTGCAAGGTCTGACATTGACCAAACTTGATATGCATGACCTTGGTGGGCTCTAGGTCAACTCCTGAAAAGGGGGTCAATGTCAGACCTTGCAATCAAAAGTTAGGGGCGCACTGAAATTATGGCAAGGGTTATTAGCCCCCTAACTTTTGATTGCAAAGTCTGACATTGACCCCCTTTTCAGGAGTTGACCTAGAGCCCACCAAGGTCATGCATATCAAGTTTGGTCAATGTCAGACCTTGCAATACACTGTAAGGCACTGTAAGGCTACTGTCCTGCCTCACTTCCAGTGATGAAGCTAAGCTATGCTAACGGAGCATCTATTCCCAAAGCTAAAATGCACGCACAGAGACAAAAAAGGTATGCATCTTCTTGTCTAACTCCAGGGAAGATGTTAAATAAGCTAATTTCCCAAAATAGTGGAGTTATCCTTTAACACCACATGACAAGACAATAACTGATACAGACTGTACAGTGATCATCCTACATGGACACTCGCTCATTCCCCCCCCCCCCCCCGCTCACCCAAGGACCTCAACATGAGTCACACTCACAATACATTATTCAGTAAAAAAAACAAAAATCAAAACAAATCAAAACAAATTCCCAAACTTATATGAGTTCTTTTAACTTTGCCACTGCAGCCAACCAAATTGCGATATTAGATTCCTTAACCCCTACAACACGTGCCGTGGATATCTCCAAATAGATCACATCAAGGTAGGTGAGAAACCATACCTTCAGGCAGAGTTTGTCTGGGTGAAACCAACGTGAGGCAATAAATTTTTTTGCGGCTGTGAGGCCGGCCAAAATGAGTCTTTTCACCTGTATAGAGGTCGGTAATTGAGAGAGATCATTCATTAACAATACAGAAGGAGATACAGGTATGGTTAAAGAGAAAATGTCCGAGAGCTGATATGTAAAATGTTCCCAAAAACTCACAACAGGGGGGCATTCCCAGTACATATGCATAAATGTACCTGTGGCGCCGTTTGGACACAAGGTACATAAAGAGTCAGGTCTTGGATCTACTTCCGGTGGCATGGACTGAACGCAGCTCGCAGCATGTCGCAGCAAACCCTCGAATAATCATTATTTTGAACCCATAAAGAACAAAACTAAAGTTGACTTTACCTCGACATTTATCAGCTTCTTTTATTTTGTAAGCTAATTCGTTCAAAACGATCTAATCGCTCTTGAACAAACACATGACCACGCGTGCACAAACAAAGTTCACAATGGAGAACGCTGACCTAGCGGTGCTCATGAGAACAATTGTACGAGAAGAACTTGCTACAGGACTCGAAGCCAATCTAAAGCCGATCAAGGATCATCTAAACAAAATCCAGCTAAAGGTAACATCATGCCTGGACAAGATTGATTCTCTCGAGACGGCTGCCAACAACACTGATCAAAGGCTGATACAACTGGAAGCAGAGAATAAATCACTATCTGAGAAAGTTAAATCATTAAAACAGAAGACGGAATCGCTGGAGGACCACAGCAGAAGACTCAACGTGAGAATCTTGGGGCTACCAGAAGGAACGGAACAAGGGAACCCGACACTGTTTGTAAACGGAATGCTGAGCGAACTTTTTGGCGAAGATCTAGGGCCACCTCACTTGATCAGTATCGCTCACCGCATCGGGGCAAATAAAGGCAAGACGCGATGCCTAATCGCAAAATTCAACAACTCTGATATAAGACAGAAGGTTGTGCGTCTTGCCGGTGGGAAAGCTAAAGAACCAGGTGGGCTACAATACAAAGGACATAAAATCAGCATCTTCCGTGATGTCACAGCAGAACAACGCAAGCAGCAAGCCTCCTTTGATGAGCTCAGATAACTCTTACGCAAAGCAAAACTGCGCTACGGGGTGGCTCACCCTGCGAAGCTGCTCATCACCTTCAACGATAAGACTCACTCCTTCACCGAAGCATCAGAGGCAATGGACTTCTACACAACCGAGATCAAGCCCACGCTTGACGCGGAGGCACATTCAACACCAGCCCCGACCTAGGACGAGACTGTCTACTACTGTATACACATCACAGAACACAGGTATGCCTATGGTCGCGCGGTGGTCAGCTGGAAGATTGTGAACATTTGAGACTAACGTGGCCACATGGACTTGGAATAATATAAAATCCTCTTCTGTTTGGGTATTGTTCATGGGTTCAAAAACAAACAAAATTTTTTTATAATTATTAATATCCTTTCCTGTTTTTTTTTCTCCTCCCCCCTTTATTACTAATGACGTTATCATTATTATTTGGTCGATATATAATTTGTTTTAGTCCCCATGGTTTATATAAAAAAATATATATATATATAATTTAATTTCCTTTCCTATTTTTCCCCCCTTTATTACTAATGACGTTATCATTATTATTTGGTCGATATATAATTTGTTTTAGTCCCTCATGGTTTATATAATAAAAAAAAAATTGTTAATATTATTATTTACGATTTAAGTTATTAGTGACAGTATTAGTGGTAACTATGTTGGGTGAACTATTATGGCCGATATTTTATTTTGTACTACCATTAGTGCTGCTGTGGATGGTGCTGTTGGCATCATGATTGATGGGGATGATAATATCACCCATGGCATTACTCACCAGCCCTTACCCAATATAATTTGGGCGATATTCAGTTTATATATATATATGGTTTTGTGCTATTATTATTACGATCTACGTTATTAGCAACAGATATAGTGGTAACTATGTTGGGTGAATTATTACTGCTAGTATTTTTATTTATTTTATCTCTACTGTAGTGCAGCCGTGGATGGTACTGTGGTCAACATGACTGGTGGGGACGATAGTATCACCCAGAGCATTACTCTGCTTACCCAATATAATTTACCATAAATATTAATATTATCTACGATTTAAGTCATTAGTGGCAGTATTGGTGGTAGCTATGTTGGGTGAATTAGTATGGCTGATATTTTATTTTGTACTACCATTAGTGCTGCTGTGGATGGTGCTGTTGGCATCATGATTGATGGGGACGATAATATCACCCATGGTATTACTCACCAGTCCTTACCCAATATAATTTGGGCCACATTCAGCTTATATATATATAAATATATTTATATTTTTTTGTGCTATTATTATTACGATCTACCTGTACGCTATTAGCAACAGATATAGTGGTAGCTGTGTTGGGTGAATTATTACTGCTAGTATTTTTATTTTGTTTTATATCTACTGTAGAGCTGCTGTGGATGGTACTGTGGTCAACATGACTGGTGGGGACGATAGTATCACCCATAGCATTACTCTCCTTACCCAATATAATTTATCATAAATTAAAGAGAGAAAGAAAAGGAAAAAATAATGTATCTCCCTGTTTATATTCCAATTTTGTTTTTTTTGGTAATGTAGATATTTAATAATACAGGGAGATCCGTAGAGGGAGCTGTCTGACCAGCTAACATGTCACAACTCTGCAACAGGCAGAGAATAGGAGGTAGGAAGGTGGCCATGTGGAATAAGGATACTACGGTATTCTACCCACGTGACTGTCTTCGGGTGGGGGGGTAGTGGGAGGTTTTTGGGTTGATGCTGGACTACAACTTGGGAAGGGTTACATGATGTATATATATTATTTCCCTAATGTATTGCTAATTTTATTCTTTACTCTACAGCTTGACAATTTAATGCAAATAGAAATCCTCTTGTTACTGTGTCATGGATAATTCCAAGATATACATAATAATAATTGCCAAAGCTAAATTTAATTTACAGAACATATTATGGCAAAAATAAATATACTCTCATGGAATGTACAGGGAATAAATAAGAATATCAAATATAGCAGCTGTCTTGAATATCTAGACAAGAAAAGGATTGATATAGCTTTTTTTCAAGAAACTCACATAATGGCACAAGATTTGGGAAAATTGGAAAACAATAGATACATAGTAGTTTCTTCCTCATCTGCTATTAATAAAACAAAAGGAGTATTAATTCTAATATCTAGAAAACTTAATTTCAATACTATTGAGAAAGGGAATGATTCAGATGGCAGAGTCACTTATGTAAAGGGAATTCTAGGTGACAAAGAGATATTGCTGCTATCAGCATATGCCCCTAACACTTATGACTCTGCATTCTATGCCCAACTAACAAAGACCTTACAAAAGTATTCAGATTGTGGAATAATTATTGGTGCAGACATGAATACAGTTTTATCACCAGGCTTGGATAAGTCAGGTCCAACCTCAGTTAATTCATCCACTACAGCATTTAAAAATCTGGTGTCAAATCACTCATTGATAGATGTTTGGAGAAATTATAACCCAAGTTTAAAACAATACACCTTCTTTTCAAATAGACATAAAACATTTTCAAGAATAGATTATATACTAATATCTGCTAATATTTTACACTGTATTAAAAAAACGGACATTATCAACATGTCTTTATCAGATCACCATGCCAATCTGTGTGTATATACAATTGAAAATTGTCCAAAACGTGCTACTAGATGGACATTTTATTTAACATTACTGCAGGATCCATCATTCTGTGAGCAATTTAGATCAGACTTCAACCTTTTTATCAATATCAATAAAAATAGTGTTACAGATATAAGATTTCTATGGGATGCAACTAAAGGCTTTATTCGCAATAATACAATATCATTTGCTTCAGCACGTAACAAAGCCCACCATCAAGAAATATCCAGATTGGATAATAGACACTCATTGCTAACTGCAGAACAACAAAACAACTACGATCAAGAAAGAGAAAGGGAGCTTTGGAAAGCGAAGTCTGAACTAAATGCTCTAATGGCACAAAAAGCAGAGTTCCTAGCTCACAGAGCGAGGCAAACTGAGTATTTGAATGGAAATAATCCAAGCTTTGTATTGACTAGGAAAATCCAATATAATGAACAGAAAGCAGACATCACATCAATCCTAAATAAAGAAGGAGCGATGGTAAACGATCCGGCCAAAATAAATCTAGAATTTAAACTTTTCTATCAACAATTGTATTCATCTGAAGCTCAATTCTCAAAAGCTGATTTAGACTCCTTTTTTGAAGACTTGGATCTACCTAAATTAACAGAGCAACAAATAACCTCAACGGATTCTCCCTTTACCCTGGAGGAACTTTACGATGCACTGAAAGAAATGAAACAGGGGAAATCACCAGGTTTCGATGGTATCCCACCGGAGCTGTACTTGACCTTTTGGAAAGAGTTGGGTCCATTACTACTCGAGATGTTCCAACAAGCCATTATGAAAGGGAGTTTTAATAGAGACATAAGTACAGCAATTATCACACTGATACAGAAAAAAGGAAAGGATGGAAACATCTGTGCTAACTATCGTCCATTGTCCCTTCTTAATGGAGACTTAAAATGATATGCCAAGGTCCTCGCACGACGTCTAGAGACGATACTGCCAATATTGGTCCACCCAGACCAAACTGGATTTGTTAAACAAAGATTTGCATCAGATAATTTAAGACGACTGTTACACATTATTGACAAAGCTCCAAAAATATCACCATGTGCAGTGTTGTCCCTTGACGCCGAAAAGGCCTTCGATAGGCTGGAATGGGAGTACTTATGGCACACCATGAAGAATATGGCATTTGGAGACACATTTATAAATATGCTCAAAATCCTATCCAATCAGTGTTCCACACCCTTCCCTATCAGACGTAGCGTCAGGCAGGGTTGCCCCGCCTCCGCATTATTATTTGCGTTATCTCTTGAACCCTTGGCCCAAAAAAATTTAAATTGTGCAGAAATAAAACCCATAATAGTAAATAACACCTACATAAAATTTGTCTGTACGCAGACGATCTGTTATTATTTCTTGACAATACACCACGGTCCCTACCTGTAGTCCTAGACACTATTAAACATTTTAATTTTATTTCAGGCTACAAGATCAACTTGAATAAATCAATTTTACTTCCCCTAAATACAGCAGCAAGTAGTCCCCAACTACATACAGAAATACCAGTGGGCTCTGGTTTCAGATATTTAGGTATAGATATATACACATCCATTGACAAAATTGTGTCAAAAAATTACAAGAGCCTTAAGAAGGTAATATCTGACGAGTTAAACCGTTGGTCACTATTATTAATCCAATTTTCAGTCAGGCTTTCAGTAGTCAAGACCCACATTCTCCCTAAGATCAATTTTCTGGTAAGCATGATTCATTTACCGCCACCTCCAGGATTTTGGGAGAAGCTACAGGGACTAGTATTCAAATTTATATGGCGTGAACAACATCCACAAATCAGCAATTCCACACTCCAAAACAGTAGGAAAGCAGGAGGGCTATCTGTTCCTAATTTCGAACAGTACTATTTTTCTTTTATGCTCAGACCGTTGCTAAGATGGTTCAATAATGATTCTGACATACCATGGGTGAATATGGAGAGGCACATTGTATCTCCATATACATTCAAAGATATACTCTTTTCTGGTCTATCCCCAAGCTTTTGCCGTACTAAATTCGGCCCAATTATAGCACATTCAATTTACGTCTGGAAATATATTGCCGAAACGGGACAGTGGAACACAAAATGGCACATAGATACCCCTATTTTTGATAACAACTTCTTACTGTTGGGAGGGAAACCAGCTACATTTCCCAATTGGCAAAGACAAGGTATTCACAAACTATCTGACATATACAGTGAATACGGTCTCAGATCATTTCAAGAGCTCAAACAAATCTATAATGTCCCTAGTACATCCTTCTTTTTTTATTTACAGTTACGCACTGCAATGCGCACTTATGGTGTCCTGGAATCAGCCTTTACCAGGTCACCCTTTAATGAATATAGTGAATGGCATAAATGTTAAAAATGGTTTTGTTTCTGGGTTATATAATAAAATACAAGGAAAACTAAACAGAACTACAGGTAATACCACTGTCTGGAACATAGATTTAAATAATTACAACGCCTGCATAAATTGGCAGAATGTATGGGATAATATTCCACTAACCTCTCGTAATTATAATAACCAATTAACTCATTACAAAATGATACAAAGATTTTATCTGTCACCCAGGAAACTCTGTCAAATAAAAATATTACAAAGTCCTCTATGTGCTTTATGTCCGCAAAAAGTTATAGGAACATACATAGATATGATGTGGGAATGTCCAGGAGTACTCGCTTTTTGGGCCAAGGTTGCATTATTTCTGACTAATATAACGGAGATAAACATACCTTGTTTGCCACACATTTTATTATTAAATGATGATTCATCTCTAAAATTAACACCTCACAAAAAGAGAGTGTTTCTGACCGGTTTAACGGCAGCAAAGAAAATGCTCGTAATGAGATGGAAACCACCCCATAGTCTCAATATTTACCGTTGGAAACTGTCCTTCTACGAAGTATTGAGATTAGAGGCATCCAGTGCTAGAGCAAAGGGAGCAAGGACAGAATCGATCCAAATATGACTTACTGCGGCCCAGAAGGTAAAATCAGTACTCCACTAGGTTGAACACTTGTACCTTGACACCAGAGAATGAACAAAAATCATGTTGCTGTTGTTTCCATTTATCTTTTCCATTTATCTTTTCCTTTTCTGTTTACTGCTATAATTTGTTGTGGATGTTTCTAAATTGTATTGTATTTTTCCCTATTACTTGGTTATCTAACAAACATAATTATGATTTATTTTCTAATTAAGAGTATCCTATACATGTATGCATAAAGGTTTCCCCCTCTCCTAAAATGTCTATGCAAACCCGGGGGGCTGGGAGTGGGGTTAAGAAGCGACCTGGGCTGTCTCGCAGCCACAGGACCGCCAGAACGGAGGAAAAGACTGTCACAACTGCAACAGGCAGGCTACACAGTATATGAATATACTGACGGACAATCTATACTGAAAAGACACTTTTTATGCCACTGTGTGAATTAATATGAAATGCTGATGTGAATGTCTTTCCTCTGAACTTGTTTTAAAAAAAAGACAAAATAAAAAGTTGGTCACAAAAAAAATAAAGAGTCAGGTCTGAGACCCATTGAATTCAATCGTCTAGGGGTTAAATAAGTCCTGTGAATAACATTTAGGTGAATCTGTTGGTGATCTGGGTTGTGTGAGGATAACTGAACATTTTCCCAGACTGCATCCCAATCAAAATCTACATCCAACTCCGGGACATCCTTTCTCCAAATCGTATCCAGGGGAAGGTCTTTATACGAGGACATGAGTAAATGGCGATAAAAGTCAGAAACGAAGCCTCTCGATGTCTCTTTGTCATAAAATTATTTGTGAAAGTGGTGATGCACTAGTGGAGCGTCCCATGGCACGCCATGAGCCTTCAGAGCTGCTCTTATTTGTAAATAAAAGAAAAAGGAGGTTCTGGGGAGATCATATCCGTTGGATATATCCTGAAAAGAGCGGAGACCAGAGTTATCGAAGATATCCCCCAATGTGTGTATGTCTTTCTTTTCCCATCTAGGGTATTGTTTTTTACCCCCTTTCTGAGTGTAACTGAGGGGTACAATTCCCTGACTGTATTGATAAGTATGGTATTATTAAACCACTACCTCTTGTACTTTAACTTCTGGCCATCCAGTACATGATATAGATATGATGAACACTTTCCCACCTGATGAAACGAAGTCCACACAAATGTACAAATCGAATATTTTATATAGCAAAGGGTATATACAACGTTCACTTGATGACATTTATGATTTGAAATGCACTTGTATGGCAAATGAGTATTCGTAGGTAAATCAACATTGAATGTCCAATCTCTGGTTACGCAGGGAGTAAGTATACAACCCGGTTCTTTAGGGAACTATAGCGATGGTACTTAAATGATTATAGCTGGATACACTAAGGGGGGGGGGGGGGTCCCGCTGGTTGTAAGACAGTAGGAGGGGGGGTTAGAAGAGCCACTGGCGGTATCCCATCTGGCCGACGATTTCTTGGGAGAGTCCTGAACACGATGCCCACAGAACCTCGGTCCGCAGATGAATACAGCTGGACCCTCTGGTGGACGGTAGCTGCCGGTCCACAACGGAGAGACGTGAGTCGACCTCACTGGTGTAGAGCGCCGTCTCACCTGGACTCCTCTCCGGGGGGTAGTTCCAACACTCAGCAGTGTTGGCCGTTATCCATGGAATAATCAAAGCACCCAAAGCATGTAGATAATCCAAGCCGTGGAAGGCTCGCCGTCGTCCGGGTAAAGTAATCCAATGTACAGGTCCACTCGTCCTGGCCCGGAGCTCCTCGGATGCAAGCACCACAAGTGGTCTGCCCAGCCTGGTTAAGACTCCAGATAACGTCAGGAACGATGGGGGTGCTGCTCACTTTATAACTCTAACCGAACGATGCACCATACATAATAGACTATTATTAGCTTAATAGAAATACGTCCAACTCGACGGTATAGTGCCAAACTATGACAATTCAACTATTAATCCACACGATATCTCAATGCCTATTCTGAGGCCAAGTAGGCCTTACTGCACCACACGTGCGTCGTGGGTGAGGCTTCGCGTCTGTTACTAGGTTGGAGGGTAAAGAACTAATGGACTAAAAGAAAAGTTCTACTTTACTTGCGCCATATATATATGCGCTGTGAACAAATAGTACCATTCGTATTTCGCCAGACGTATTCCTACGCGGAACCGGGCTTGCCACGGCATGTTGGTCGGCACGATTGAACTTGAACCTAGGGGTATGGCTGCTGGCGCCAGGTTCTCGTCCAATGGTAGAATGAAACTATTATGGGCTGTTTAGTAGACTAAAGGGATATTCAGTGCATATTGTACAAGGAATATACAGGGGATATCAAACGATATACAAATACTATTAAATATATATCCATAAATAAATATATATATTCGGTTTAATCTGATCCTTCACAACAGCCGCCCCCTAATTAGTCCCACCTAATTAGCTAAGCAGAGACAGATTAACCGCACTGTCTACCACTCAAGGTCCGCTGTAAGGGTCAGTCAACTCACAAAGTCATGGGGTCATGGTCATCATCGATAGTATCTGGGAGTCGGGGCAGTTCTATTAGCCTCGCCACGGGTCGTGTGTAAGTTCGCCCTTGGACGAGTACTTCAGCTGCTCGGACCTTGCCATCGGCACCGGTGATCACTTTGCTTACGCGGCCAGCCGGCCACATAGCTCTGGGTAGTGACTGGTCGATAATCATGACGACTGTTCCTTCTGTTAAATTGTCTCTCTCTTTTACCCACTTCTGGCGGGTCTGTAGAGACGGTAGGTAGTGGAGTAGGAAGCTGCTCCAAAACTTGTCAGCTAGTACTCGACTGTACCTCCACATTCTTCGGCCGTTCGCTTCTTCAGGCCTGTACATTGTCTGGGGTAGCGCGGGGTCCAGCCGCCCAATTAAGAGTGTGTTGGGGGTGACTGGGTCGACATCTGCTACATCACTGGAGACGTAACCGAGGGGTTTTGAGTTCA
Source organism: Notolepis coatsorum (assembly GCF_963971535.1). Lineage (NCBI taxonomy): Eukaryota > Metazoa > Chordata > Actinopteri > Aulopiformes > Paralepididae > Notolepis > Notolepis coatsorum. Next base: position 81,562,983 of record NC_140171.1, on the reverse strand, counting down.
ATACTCCCTCGATCTCCGTGAGGACTGTCATTAGGACTTCCTCCGCCACAGTCTGGGCCCCAAGCACGGCGTACAGGGCTGTCTTTATAGAACGTACTTCTCGTTCCCAGGTTCCACCGAAGTGGGGTGCGTTCGGGGGATTAAACTGGAAGTCAATCTGGGATGGAGCTAGGTGGGTCTTAAGTTCTGGGCCCATAGCTTGGAAGCTCTCTCTCAGCTCTCTTTCTCCGCCTTTGAAGTTTGTCCCGTGATCAGACAACAATGTAGACGGTTTTCCTTTCCGTGATGTGAATCTTCGGAAGGCCATAAGGAATGAGTCTGTGCTCATGGTCGGAAGGAGCTCGATATGTATCGCTCTGGTGGTCATGCATTTGAATACAATACCCCACCGCTTCTCGGTTCCTCTTCCTCTCTTTATATACAACGGGCCAAAACAGTCCATGCCTGTGGAGTGGAATGGCTTGTCGCCGAGTCGGAGGCGACAGGGGGGTAAGTCAGCCATCCGTGGTATGCTGGGCTGCGCGCGCCACTTCCGGCAGTCTAGACAGGTTCGCTGGAAGCGTCGCACCGCTTCTCTTCCTTGAAGTATCCAATAGCGACGTCTGATCTCCGCGAAGACTCTCTCTGCTCCTGCGTGGTGTACATCCTCGTCGTATTTCTTTATGATCAGCTCTGTGACCTTGTGTCGGCTGTTCAAGACTATCGGGTACTTAATGTCATCCGGTAGATCGGGGGCTCTCCGCAGGCGACCACCCACTCTGATGAGATTATGGGCGTCACTCTCGGGTGCCAGGTGGAGCAGTCTGCTGTCTGATGGGACGGGCTTTCCTCCCTGTAGACAGTCTAGCTCATCGGGGAACGAGTCTCTCTGGGCTCGTTGTAGTAGAAGAAGTTCTGCTTCTTCGTAGTCAGCTGCTGAAATGTCAGTGGTGGACTGACTCTCTGGGTGGTGCCACAGGAATGTCTTTTGCTGCGCACTCTCTAGGGTAATGCAGTCATCTATGTTGGGGTCTGTGGAGGCGACTGTGCTCAGTCCACAGAACATAGGTTTCTTGTTCTCAGCCTCCTCGTTACTTGCTTCCCGTGGGGTTGGCGTAGGCCACTCTTCTTCCGGGAGCTTGAGGAATTCTGGTCCGTCACTGTAGATGTTGCGACGGGTGAGGTCATCCAGAGACATTCCCCGGGTGATGACGTCAGCTGGGTTGTGTTTGGTGTCCACATACCGCCAGCTCGCTGCTTCTGTTAACTCTTGAATCTCGGTGACTCTGACTCCCACAAAGACTTTGTATCTGCATGAATCAGACTTGATCCATGTGAGTACTGTCGTGGAATCTGACCACAAGATTGTTCTGTGCACCGGAATGGTGAGTTCACGTTGGATTAACGTGGCTAGATGCGCTCCTGCTAGGGCTGCGCAGAGCTCTAGACGCGGGATAGATTGTTGCTTTCGTGGGGCTATTCTTGAGCGAGCCAGGATGAAAGCAGTGTGTGTCTTTCCTCCCTTCTCTTGGGCACGCAAGTAGGCCACCGATCCATAGGCTACTTCGGAAGCGTCGCTGAAGACGTGTAGATCAATCTTGCATGCCTCTGGCCTCACTGTGGATGGGAAGTAGCTGCGGCGTATATTGACGCCTGGGAGTGAGCGGAGTTCCGTCTCCCACTCTCTCCATGTTGAGGCAAGGTGTGCGGGTATGGGGTCGTCCCAGCCCTGGTCCTTGTCCCATAGTGCTCGTACAATCATCTTTGCCCTGGTGGTGTAAGGTAGAATACATCCCAACGGGTCATATTGTCTGGCGAGTGTTCTGTACACACTCCGTCTGGTGGTCGGTGTCGCCGTCGACCTTCCCTGCTCTGGAGTCAGGGGTTTGTGTCTATAGTGGAGCGAGTCTGTTTTGAAGCGCCAGACTAGTCCTAGTGTCATTTCTTGGGCTTCTCCTGGGATGGTCGCCATCCAGGTCTCGATGCTGGCAGCCTTGTCCGCGGGGGAGAGGCTGCGCAATACGTGCGGGTCACTGCTGGCCCACTGCCTGAGATCAAAGCCGCCTTTGATCAGGGAGGCGCGTAGCTTGATTAGGAGAGCCTCGGCTTCTTCTTGAGTCGAAACGCTTTGTAAACAGTTGTCCACGTAGAAACTGTTCTTCACACTGTGTCGGACCTCTTCATCTGCTGCTGGGTCCTCTGCGACGTGTTTCTGTAGTGCAAATGTAGCACAGCACGGGCTGCATGTGGTTCCGAAGGGGAGTACTTCCCACTGGTAGATGGCTGGGTTCTCATCTCCGATCCTCTCTCTCCATAGGAACCGCAGCAGGGGCTTGTCCTCCTCCACTAGTCTCACCTGCAGGAACATCCCTTTGATATCCCCGCTGATAGCCACCTTGTCCTGGCGGAAGCGCAGTAGCACGCCTAGTAGGGAGGGGCCGAGTGTGGGGCCGGGCAAGAGCTCTTTATTCAGATTTTGGGATCCGATCTGGTAGCTGCAGTTAAACACAATGCGATCCTTGCCGTTGTGGTGGACCTTGTGATGCGGCACGTACCATGATTCGGTCGTCTGATCGGCCTCTTTAATGTCAATCTTTGTCACGTGTCCCGCTGTGATTAGCTTCTCAATCTCAGCGCGGTACACACCCTCTTGAGCGGGGTCTTTGGCTAGGCGCCGCTCCGTGTTCAATAGATAGCGCTCCGTGGCGTCTTTCTTTGCGTGAAAGGTGGGCATTCCCTCTCGCCTCAGGAGTGGAGTTGCGTATCTCATCACTCCGCCGACTGTGACTCTCTTTGTCCCTTGCTCGAGTAGGTTTATGGCGTAAATGTCTTCTTTAGAACGAATATCTTTCTTTTCGTTCTTAAAGGGCATTGTCTCTAGTGTCCATAGCCTCTCGACATGCTGCAGGAGAGTGGTGTCTTCTTCTGTCGTTCTGGAGTGGAGGCAGCTAGTGGCTGCTGTTCGGTTGAGAGATTTAGCGAGGGGGCCTTGTAGTGTCCACCCTAGGTGGGTCTCGACTGCTGCAGGACAGCCTCGGGGTCCTGTATGGACCCGGTCAATCGGGACTATGAGTTCTGCATGGTCGGAGCCTATCAGCAGGGTCGGGGTAGCGCCGTCTATGAGCGGGATAGGTAGTTGACGCAGGTGCACATATTTATCCATCAACTTGGCGATAGGGTAGGTGTACTGCGATAGTCCTATTTCTTGGCTGGTGAAAGCATTTGTAATCCTATACCGTCGCTCTGGCTGCCCGTTTGCTGCGATAGTGAAGGAGACATTCTCGCCCTTTATCGTCTTTAAATCTCTTCTTATTGTCCGAATCGTCATTTGGTTCTCGCTCCCCCGCAGTCCCAGCTGGGCCGCAGCGGACGCGAGCAGAAGGGTCTTCTCTGACCCGTCATCAAGGACGGCGTAAGTGTCCATGACTTTATCTTGGTAGCTCAATGTCACACGGACTACCTTTAAGAGCACTTGGGCGCCGCTGCTGCTGGCGGGGTCAATGTACATGACACTTGCCTTGGTGCCGCTCGATGGTGCAGGTGAAGGCCGTCTTCTGTTACTGTCGTGTAGTATATCTAGATGGGCTCCGTCGCACCGACTGCACCTTTTCTTTAGGCGGCATTCGGCTGCCATGTGACTGCGCGCACATCGGTAACAGCGCCTGTTGGACTTTATCCATTGACTCACTTCTTCTGCATTCATCTTTGTGAACAGGTCACATTGTGACAGCCAGTGTTCTTTCTCACAGTAGGGGCACACCATCTTCCACTTCTCTTTTCTCGAGGGGGTACTGTGGCTCTTACTGCTCGGTACTGACTCTGATTGGTGCATGACAGTCACCGATCTTCTTCCATCATTTATTCTCCTGGGTCCCTCTCTGGAGCTTGGCGTGCTCCGCCCGAACGTATCCAGTCGTAAGCTGCTGACTTCTCTCGCCAGGAAGTCGGCTAGATCAAGGAGGGATGGTTCGGGGCCGTTAGGATCCCGGTAGTCCCTCTGCCGCCTAAAACGCTCTTGTCTTGCGGGTGGCAGCTTCTCCAAAATCCTCTCGACGTTAGAGTTGGCGTATAGCTCATGCATGCCCTTTTCCCGTTGCGCTCCCAGCATCCCTACCAGGGACTGCATTTTGATTGACAGGTCGTCTAATGAGCGATTGTCTGTTGCTGGGGGTAGGCGATCAATATGCCTTATCTCTTGGATTACGTAATCCCATATACGTCCATATCTCTGGTCCAGCGCTGCTAGGGCCGCGGTGTATGGGGTCGTAGAGGTGGCATAGGCTAGCGCTATATTGTGCGCTCGCGGTACTTTCAGGTGCTTCAGTAATATTGCATACTTGTGGCGTTCATCAGCGACATCCACCATCATTGTCTCTAAGCACATCCGGAGCTCCGTGTACTGTGCTCGATTCTCATAGGTGAAGTCTGGAAACGACGGCGTGGCGATGTATGACGCCGTGGATGGCTGATACATCGGCGAGCGTTGGGGGAGAGACCTCCTAGGCGAGTCTCCTCTTGCGCCTCTCTGTGGGCTGGTACCGACAGGGTACCATGGCCCGCTGGTCCAGGTGCTATTCCTCGGGGCTGGTCGTGCGTCGTGCTCACCCGTGAATAGAGTCGGGGGTCTGTAGCGCAGCGCCGCGGGGGTATAGCCTGGGCTGTACTGGACCTCCTGGTCCGGTGGAGTACTGTGCTGTCGTCGGGCTTGGTTCTCCTCCTCTCCCTCTTCTTCCTCTATCAGGTCTTCCAGATCCTGTAGTCGTTTATTTAGCTTCTCCGCAGTGTATGCCGCTCCTTCCTTGTAGCTGGGTCTCGCTTGGACCGGTCTGGGAAGGGGGTCTGCGGGGGGTATAGGCTTGGTCTGTTGGTCAAGTTCAGGGTCGCTTGCTCGGTTAGGAGACGCTGCCCTTGACTGTTGTCTCGACGAGTTCCTTGAACCCCTGGCGGAGGGAGAGGGTGTTGCCTTGAGGATCAGCTGCTCCATTAGCTGCACTTGTAACTTGTCGCGCTCGACTTCGCGCTTGGTGAGATCTGCTTCTCTTTGGGCACCGGCAGCGGCGCGCTGGGCGTCGGCCCGGTCTCTTGCCATATTCTCTTCCGTCTGAAGGCGTCTCATCTCCAGGCGTATGCGCTCTTCTTCGCTCCGTTGCTGTGCTTGGAGTCGATCGCGTTCGCCCTGAAGTCGATCGCGTTCACCCTGAAGTCGATCGCGTTCGGTAGAGGCTGTCAAGCTGACGAGGAACGCCTGTTGTAGCATCCTCTCCCCTTCGCTGGGGGAAGGCGGTTGTGGAGGTGAGCCGCTCCTGGGTGAGCCGCTCCTGGGTGTACTCGTTGGGGAGTCCTGGAGCTCTATTTCCTCGGCGCTCTCCTCCTCTTCTTCCGTGCAGAGTTCTCTCTCTGTAGGGTTGTCTTCCTCCCGGGGCTGGTCGGGGACTACTTCTTCGGTATTGGCGGGGGGTAAAGGCATGTCAGCTCCCTCCTGGTCCCCACCGTGAGCTTGGTCAGTTACATTAGAACCTACTAGGGCCTCTGTGGTCGGGGAAACCTGGTCGTTAAGGTCAGACATAATTTTACTTTCTACTTTTACCGCGTTTACCGTTTGTCGAAGGCTAGGTAGTTGACTGACAGCGTAATCCTCTAAGTACTGAGGTGGCTGTCGTCTGCGCTGCGGGCGTTCTACGTTAGGAGGACCGTTTCGTGGAGTGTTCATCATAGGCCATTTTAATATTAATAACACTATATTAATATTACACTAGTTACCCTCCGGCTCGAAGGACCAATTGTAACTGAGGGGTACAATTCCCTGACTGTATTGATAAGTATGGTATTATTAAACCACTACCTCTTGTACTTTAACTTCTGGCCATCCAGTACATGATATAGATATGATGAACACTTTCCCACCTGATGAAACGAAGTCCACACAAATGTACAAATCGAATATTTTATATAGCAAAGGGTATATACAACGTTCACTTGATGACATTTATGATTTGAAATGCACTTGTATGACAAATGAGTATTCGTAGGTAAATCAACATTGAATGTCCAATCTCTGGTTACGCAGGGAGTAAGTATACAACCCGGTTCTTTAGGGAACTATAGCGATGGTACTTAAATGATTATAGCTGGATACACTAAGGGGGGGGGGTGCCGCTGGTTGTAAGACAGTAGGAGGGGGGGTTAGAAGAGCCGCTGGCGGTATCCCATCTGGCCGACGATTTCTTGGGAGAATTCAGAGTCCTGAACACGATGCCCACAGAACCTCGGTCCGCAGATGAATACAGCTGGACCCTCTGGTGGACGGTAGCTGCCGGTCCACAACGGAGAGACGTGAGGCGACCTCACTGGTGTAGAGCGCCGTCTCACCTGGACTCCTCTCTGGGGGGTAGTTCCAACACTCAGCAGTGTTGGCCGTTATCCATGGAATAATCAAAGCACCCAAAGCATGTAGATAATCCAAGCCGTGGAAGGCTCGCCGTCGTCCGGGTAAAGTAATCCAATGTACAGGTCCACTCGTCCTGGCCCGGAGCTCCTCGGATGCAAGCACCACAAGTGGTCTGCCCAGCCTGGTTAAGACTCCAGATAACGTCAGGAACGATGGGGGTGCTGCTCACTTTATAACTCTAACCGAACGATGCACCATACATAATAGACTATTATTAGCTTAATAGAAATACGTCCAACTCGACGGTATAGTGCCAAACTATGACAATTCAACTATTAATCAACACGATATCTCAATGCCTATTCTGAGGCCAAGTAGGCCTTACTGCACCACACGTGCGTCGTGGGTGAGGCTTCGCGTCTGTTACTAGGTTGGAGGGTAAAGAACTAATGGACTAAAAGAAAAGTTCTACTTTACTTGCGCCATATATATATGCGCTGTGAACAAATAGTACCATTCGTATTTCGCCAGACGTATTCCTACGCGGAACCGGGCTTGCCACGACATGTTGGTCGGCACGATTGAACTTGAACCTAGGGGTATGGCTGCTGGCGCCAGGTTCTCGTCCAATGGTAGAATGAAACTATTATGGGCTGTTTAGTAGACTAAAGGGATATTCAGTGCATATTGTACAAGGAATATACAGGGGATATCAAACGATATACAAATACTATTAAATATATATCCATAAATAAATATATATATTCGGTTTAATCTGATCCTTCACAACACTGAGTGTCACGCCAAGTCTGGATCACATGTGTGATAAGAGGGCCAAATCGTAATTTACATTGTTTAATTGATATGTTGGTATACACAATATCCTGAAGTCTATATGGGGACACCAACTTCTCCTCCAATGGTTGCCAAGATACAGCTGCTTGAGCGTCAAACCAAGTGATCAAAGGTCTCAGAGAGAAAGCTTGAAAATAATATTTAAAGTCTGGAAATGCTAAGCCCCCATCGAGTTTACTCCTTTGGGCAGTTGATCTCTTCAAGCGTGGGCGTTTATTGTTCCAAACAAATTTATATGAGGCAGAGTGCAATTTCTGCCAGTAACCAGCAGGAGGAGGTAACGGGAGCATGGAGCTGATAAAGTTAATTCTGGGTAAAATATTCATTTTAATTATTGACGCACGGGCCTGTAATGAATTTTTTTATTTGGACCATCTGTTAAAGTAATTCGTAATCCTGTCACCCAAGCTGGAGTAATTATACCTTACCGTCTGGCTAATAGTGGGGAATATTTCAATCCTGAGACATTTAAAGTGCTCCACCATAAGTATGTTTGCCGGTAGGATGGTAGCCTTCGCAGGCTCATTAAGTGGAAGAAAGGCAGATTTTGGCCAGTTGATCTTAAAGCCAAACAGGCTGCCAAATTCATCTATCACGCCGAGCAGATGAGGTAGAGAGACGGAGGGATTCTGCATAAACAGGAGTACATCATCTGCGTATAAGCTAATATGGTGATGTGTGCCCTGAACTGAAATAGGAGATATAATTTGGGATTGTCTTATGTATTGAGCTAGAGCAGGGGTGGCCAACCAGTCAGAGACTAAGAGCCACAAAAAAATTACTGTGGTACCACAAAGAGCCACACCATATACCAGCGTTTCTCAACCTTTTTTTTCAGTCACAGCACCCTTCATGTGTTTATAGGTCTCACCCTCTGGCCTCTGAAGTTGCTAATGTCTTTTTTATTTGGGCCTCAGAGGGTTAAAAGTACCCTGTGAGACCCACGGTTGCAAAATTACAAAATCACTTTTAGCCATTTAAAAAAATAATGTTTATTTAAAAAATTTTAAAGGGGAACTATTTTACTATTTCTTTCACTATTTGGGCACTTTTACACAATTCCTGTGAGTCTATGGAACACCTAGGTTTTTTTCAAAAAAAAATCATTGTTTTGTATTTCTAATCAAGTACTAAAAACCGCATTTTTCTACCTCAAGATCTTGTGCCAACTGCCACATCAACTGCCACATTATTATGCAGATGAGAAATCTCTGACATCACAGATATGCACATTTTCAGATGACTCAGTTCAGTGAGGGTGAATATTGTGAGAGGAGAATTGGAAGAATTCGCCAATATGAGAATTGGAGACATATATCCTATTAATATAAGTCCACATAGCTAAGAAACAATGGTAAACACTGAAAAAAGCCATTTATAAGATAGTTCCCCTTTAAGCACATGTATAGTCAATTGGTCCTGTTGTTCAGCCTCACAATGCTATTTGATAGTACATGTGTTTATATGTCCCACCCTCTGGCCTCTGAAGTTGCTAATTTCTTTTTAATTTGGGCCTCACAGGGTTAACCTCTTAAGCCCGAGATATACAGTAAAAGTGTATATTTTCAGCATTATGTTTGTTTACCAATTATTTTAACTGTTATTAGTGAAATATAAGATTATAGAAATCTCAGGGCATTGAGTCGGAAACCGGTGCATATTGACAGGAGGAAGTGGCACAGCCAAAAGTGAGTGTAGTCTTTTGAAGGAAGAGACTCAGGGCTTTCAAATTTCGAAAAACTACCCTACCCAGCTCACACCAGCCCTTGTCAATCATCTGACTTCTGGATTTACTTTTTAATTTCTCTTATTTTTTGGGATTATCTCCCACAAACCTGAACGTTATTGCCATAAAACAGAACGCAGTTAGTTTCTCTACCTTTCTGTGAACGTCTTGCAAAAAAAGGTGTTGCAATATGATGAAAAATGGTGGAGAAATTTACATTATAAAAAAGATGGCAGAATTCAGTACTGTATCTACAAAACCTTCTGTTTAATCATCTTCCCTTTATTCATTTGCTTAGATTTTTCAGGTCTGGTCAATTTTAGCATGGTGTTATTTACAGTCAAAGATAATTTTTTTTTAAATAGAATTGATATTCTCCTTTGGTTCATTACAATTTACTCAAGCCTAGTAACAGACACACTATTTCTGACACTGATCCATATATGTCCCTAGATTCAGATACCAAGAACATGCAAATGGACCATTTAAAAAAAAAATGTAAATGTTTATTCTACGTCCTTATGGAATGAGTGACGTAAAAAAAAAAAAAGTAAAAAAAAATAAAAGTAAAAAAAAAAGTAAAAAAAAAAAATTATTTTTTTATTTTTTTTTATTTTTTTTTATGGATGGAAGAGCCGCACATTGACGGGCAAAGAGCCGCATGCGGCTCGCGAGCCGCGGATTGGCCACCCCTGAGCTAGAGGTTTGAGGGATAAAGTGAAGAGTCAGGGACTAAGAGGACAACCCTGTCTAGAAGAGCGCGAGACAGAGAAGAGTGGTGAACATAACTTTCCTCTTTTAAGATCATGGCCGAAGGCCCAGTGTATAGAACTTTGATCATATGAATGAAGCCCTCACCCAACCTCATCCTTCTGAGAACTGCCCATAAATAAGACCACTCCAATCTGTCAAATGCCTTCATTGCATCCAAGGACATGACCGCTGTAGGGATTGCAATATCCTTGCTGGCATTAATCACGTGCAGTAACCGTCTGATGTTGTCAGTAACCAGGCGGCCTCTTATGAAGCCGGTCTGATCAGGGTGAACTAGAGATGTCATGTGCTTTTGAAGTCGGGTGGCTAGAACCTCGGCATATAGCTTAAGATCGGCTCCGAGGAGACTTAGGGGCCTGTAGCTGCCACATTCGGTGGGGTCCTTATCCTTCTTAAGTAAAACAGATATAAGCGCCATATTGACATCTCTAGAAAAATTGCCCTCTTTGATTGAGTGTAAAATCATTGAGAGTAATACGGGACAGAGTACATCCCAAAATGCAAGATAGAGTTCCGGTGGAATGCCGTCCCATCCGGGAGCCTTGCCTGTTGCATATTCGCAATCGCCTCTCTAAGTTCAACCAGCGTGATTGGTGCGGCTAACAACCTAGCACTATCTTCTGAGATCTGTGGTAGGTTGATTTGATCAAGAAAATCCTCCAGCTTGGTATGATCAAAGACCACCTCTGACTTGTACAAGTTGGAATAAAAAGAGCGAAATGTATCATTAATCTTTTTGGGGTTGGTGGTTACCTCCCCCTGTTGGTTCTTAATGGTAGGGATATCCGCAAATTGCTCACTGGCACGTATCTTCATAGCTAGTAGGTGACTAGGCCTGGAGCCTTGAAAGTAGTAGTGCTGTCTTGTTCTGTGCATCTGAAATTCAGATTGTTGTTTTAAAATGGAGTTAATCTCTTTTTTCACTACCTTAATTTGAAGCTCCAGTTGACTAGAGTAGTTGTGCTGCAAGGAAGAGATCAACATGGCTTGAAGCTTTTCCAGTTCCTCCAGCTTGGAGAGACGTCCCTTGCGGAGATTGGATGCAAAGAGAGTAGTGTTACTTCTGATAAAACCCTTAACCGAATTCCATAGAATTCTGGGGTCCTGTACAGAGCCAACATTAAACTGCAGGAATTCAGTGAGCTTCTCTTTAAATTGCAAGTTAAACTCTCCGTTTTTCAGAAGTGTTGAGTTAAAACGCCATCTAGGGGCACAGGATGTTATTTTACTGAGTGAACCTTTGAGGAGGATACCTTTGTGGTCTGAAAGTGCTATGGGCAATAAGTCAACATCAAAGCTATCAAAGAGATGTGGGGAAGAAAAAACATAATCAATTCTGGAAGAGGTCTTATGTCTCGACTAGAAGAAGGAGTAATCCCTCGCGGATGGGTTGAGCGAACGCCACATATCAATTACCCCTGTGTCCTTAGACCAGGCCTGTAGGGCTGTGGTAGCTTGCTTCTGATCAGAGTTGTCCGCGTGATTGGATCTATCAATCGATGGATCCCAAACTGCATTAAAATCAGCTCCTACTATTAAAGAGTAATCAGGCAGTTTCAGCATAAAAGTTAGCATCATACAAATTAGGGGCGTATGCATAAATCAGCGCAATCTTTCGGTTAGAGCATTCTATTTTAGCAATAGTGATTCGACCATTTGCATCAGACCACACATCTAACAGTTTAATATTCAAATTTGTCTTCGCTATTATGGCTACCCCTCGGGCCTTGGTGCTAAAAGAAGAAGAACTTATGTTATGATAAAATGTATTTGCCAATTTTGCGTTATCTGCCAATAAAAGATGCGTTTCGCTCAGTAAAGCCAGATCCACTTGCTTCCTTTTTAGCCACGTTAGTACACTTGTGCGTTTATGTGGTATATTGAGACCCCCTGTATTCCAGATCATGATATTCAAATTAGCCATAGTCTAAAAAGGATGCAGTCTGATTGGCGTAAGATGGCGCCGCTACGTCCGGCCGCCTGTCTGTGCGCTCCGTCGAGACTGTGCTTACTTTTGTTAATATTTATAGTTTTAAGAGTTTTGTCTGTACCAACAGTAGGTGCATTTAACGTGTATGACCGTCAGTCACTTATAGACATTGGATTACGGGAAACTTACCGACTGGATTACTCCCTGGATCAGCTCTCTGAACCGCAGCAATGGCCTGTGGAGATCCTGAGGACAATGGGACCAGATCCTGACCCCAGGAACAAAGGAATCATCAGGCGGCGAGGGAAGAGAGCTGGAATCCGTAACAGACTCCGAACCAGACGACACCGAACGCCACTACCCAGTATATTGCTAGCCAATGTACAATCAATTGACAATAAACTAGACGACATCCGAGCAAGGATTCAATTCCAGAGAGACGTTAGAGACTGCAATGTTCTCTGCTTCATTGAAACGTGGCTGTCGCCAGAAATCCCAGATCACGCCATCCAACCAGCCGATCACTTCTTCATTCACCGCAAGGATAGAACAGCAGAATCCGGCAAACAGCGTGGAGGTGGTATCGCCTTCATGTTGAACAACAATTGGAGCGATCCAGCCAACGTGAAGGAATTATCGAACCACTGCTGCCCCAACCTGGAATATATAACCATCAAGTGTCGACCTTTCTTCCTCCCGAGGGAGTTAACGGCGATCATCCTGGTCGGAGTGTATATGTGTCACCTCACAGCGCTTTGTGCCAGATCTCTACATTTAAATTTTTCAGATTATTCCAGATTGCTAAAGTACAGAATCTAAGCTTTCAAATGATGTGTCATATGTTGAAATCTGAGAATGTTTTGAACACGATGTGCTCAATTATAACTTCTAAAACTGGCTGTGTTCTAGAATACCTAAGAGGTGAAAAGGCGTCTCAAAGGAAGGCCACTTTTCACACTTCAGACAGTTTCAACTGGGCGTCAACAAAACCCCCTCCAGCAACGCCCCTCACCTGAATAACATTAACATAATTAAGTGCTGCCATCAGAGTTCTCTCTCCTCAGGACCCCTGTCTCTCCAGGACCCCCTATCTGGACTGTATAGGACTGTGAAGCTATGTACCCCCCCCCCCATGCTGCTTTGACACCAGAATTATTGTTAAATCTATGTCACAATGAGAAAAAGCAACAAAGTCCTCACTCAGTGGCATGGGCCATTCTCTGATGCATAAATAATAAAATAATGTATGATTGAAGTGATGGATGTCAGTGTCACAGTTACACATAGACACAGTCCTCATATCCCTCCTAGTTACACACACACAGTGCTCATATCCCTCCTAGTTACACGTACACACAGTGCTCATAGCCCTCCTAGTTACACACACACACATCAAGCTGCAACCAGAATTATTGTTAAATCTATGTCACAATGAGAAAAAGCAACAAAGTCCTCACTCAGTGGCATGGGCCATTCTCTGATGCATGAATAATAAAATAATGTATGATTGAAGTGATGGATGTCAGTGTCACAGTTACACATACACACAGGCCTCATATCCCTTCTAGTTACACATACACACGGTCCTCATGTCCCTCCTAGTTACACATACGCACGGTCCTCATGTCATGAGGTGATGAGCATCTTAAACTAGCTGGACCCAGTGGTTAAGAGGTGATGCAGCATCTTAAACTAGCTGGACTCAGTGGTTAAGAGGTGATGCAGCATCTTAAACTAGCTGGACTCAGTGGTTAAGAGGTGATGCAGCATCTTAAACTAGCTGGACCCAGTGGTTAAGAGGTGATGCAGCATCTTAAACTAGCTGGACTCAGTGGCTAAGAGGTGATGCAGCATCTTAAACTAGCTGGACTCAGTTGTTAAGAGGTGATGCAGCATCTTAAACTAGCTGGACCCAGTGGTTAAGAGGTGATGCAGCATCTTAAACTAGCTGGACTCAGTGGTTAAGAGGTGATGCAGCATCTTAAACTAGCTGGACTCAGTGGTTAAGAGGTGATGCAGCATCTTAAACTAGCTGGACTCAGTGGTTAAGAGGTGATGCAGCATCTTAAACTAGCTGGACTCAGTGGCTAAGCGGTGATGCAGCATCTTAAACTACACACACACACACACAGTGCTCATATCCCTCCTAGTTACACACACACAGTGCTCATATCCCTCCTAGTTACACACACACACACACACACACACACACACACACACACACACACACACACACACACACACACACACACACACACACACACACACACACACACACACACACACACACACACACAGTTCTCATATCCCTCCTAGCCACCACAACCTAAGAGATACAGATACAGTGCTGAGATTATAAACTTGTTGTTATTACACACACACACACACACACATGGACCCTGCATCCATACACTTTCGTCTTGTTTACAGCTCTCCACCTTGCTATCTGAAACAATAGCTATCAATATAACGTTAGCAACTTTAACTTACATGGCTGTGTGGCTAGCTAGCTAGCTAACGCTAACGTTAATGTAGCTAACGTTAATGTAACGTTAATGGGCTCGTCGTAATAACACAATAAACGTGACATGGTTGGACTTGTGGTCGGCAGAAAAACTTGGTGTAGTTTTATCAAAGATGCGGAATTGTAAAGAGTTGGATGCTACTGTAAACATAAACAAACATTCTTAAACTTACCCGCGTTATCAGACGCATCTCGACCGATCTCATAGTTAATTCCGTTGAATAGCGCGGTGTTTTCACCGGTGAGCAGAGACTGAATCAACTGGTTTAACAAAGTTCCTGTACTCGTTCATTAGATCCAATGCATTCATCTCTTTCTGATCCAGAGTGCAGCTGCTGCAACCTGATGATAATCCCATTGAAAGTGTAAACAGAAGGGGAGCTCCAGTAGCTCACCACGTACCGCGAGTGCTATTTCAGCGCCGTGGACAACCGTGCTCGTCACGGATCTGGGGCTGAGCGAGTTCGAATCCCGGACTGCAGCCGTGCCTTTCCCAGAGTGTCTTCCCCCCCATCTGAACCCTTTCAGCCTGCTTCTGTCGGTCGAACTTGACCAAGTATAAATGCGATAAACGTATAAAAGAGCCAGGGAAATGGCCAAAGTTTTAAAAAAAGAAAGTGTAAACACTCCCCCAATGTAAATCTCTGCAGGCTTGATTCACATGCAAATACAGTAATTACGCCCCCGTTTCATTGAAATAAAGTCCGTGAACAACCTAAATTTAAACACAGGATTGACACTATTTTAGATATTCTAACTGTTCGTTTTTATAGTAAACAAGTACTTATACATTCAATTTATAATAATATGAAGAAAAGAAAAAAACACACAAAAAAAAAAAAAAAACTCTAGAACGTCTAGACGAGAAGGGGGCGGGCCGAGTTGTGGTCACTAGCGCTGCGAGGTGACACATATTCCACCGCAAGCCAGCAATAGTGCCGTGCTCTCCAGACTCCACAACGAGGTAAACAAACTCCAAGCAGCGAACGTTGACGCCGCCATTGTAGTAGTGGGTGATTTCAATAGCGCTGTCACGTACGTGGGTTGTTCATTATCATTATTGCCATATATTTTAACACCATGTAACATCAGGGTAATATATTATTTGTGTTTTCTATGTGTGGTGTTGTGTCATCTCCTAATTGCCTGTTTCTGTTTCCGCAGATGCCACTCATCTCCCTGATTGGATTGGTTGCCCCTGATTGGTGCATCTTCAAGACAGGCAGTGGAGATGGGTGGTTAATAGATTGGGAGGTGACACACATCGGGGCGCCACATTCTGTCATGTGCCAGTGACCAGAGTGGAGTGAGGTTGCCGTTGGTTGCCACTATTGTGTGGAGCGATTCTTATGTTTACTTGTCACTCTGCTTGACTTACCCTATTGTGTGGGAGTATCATATTGTTGGCTTTTTGTGCCTAATTGCCACTGTTCCACTGGAACTATTTGTTCACTGTGTTGGCTTTAGTGCTGGGTGATAACCCAGTGCCAACCTGGTTGGCTGGTGTCTGAAGACACAGCCCATACTAGCCCTAATTATTATATTTACTTGTCTGTTCTCCAACTACCTTTTTCCCTATTTGTTATATGTTTGTGGGGTTACTTCCCCTCCTTTCTCATCATGGCCAAGTGAAGGTTTGAATCCCTTCCCTGAGAATAAATATAATTTAAGTGAAGGTTTGAATTCCTTCCCCGAGAATAAATATAATTTACTATTTGGATCCACGCCTTGTGTTTACTTTCTTACCTGCTCGGGACCTTGCTTAATGCACTACTGGAGGGGCTGGTTTTCACATACAGCCCGCTCCAGCTTATATTCTATATTGTCATTTGACATTGCTATGTGACATGGGGGCTCATTTCCGGTCTTTCATGTCCTTGTGACATGGGGGCTCAATGCCGGTCTGCTGTGTACGTTTGACATAGGGGCTGATGGTGTCAGGTAAAGTGGCGTTGTTGTTTATTGGTATTTATGTATCCATGCCGTGTTTTTGTATAATAATTAACCATTCGTGTATGCTCTTAACCAGATCTCTTTTTTCTACCACATAGGTAACAGGGGGGTCGCCTGCCTGGCTAGGGGGTGGGGGGCACAAGTCGTGATTCCGGTGGAGCGCGCAATGAAATCGGTAAGCGACTGAAGATATGTGTAGCCCTCATCCCGTTAGGGGAGTAGTTTAGCTGGGATAGGCTAGAGTGACACAGGTGACCCTAGTTGAGTGGTTAGGAACATTTTTTATTGTTTTCATTGGTAGTAGATGTGGTCAGTTGGATTGTTTTGGTTAAGAGGTATAAATGCAGAATGTGTCTATTATTATTGTGCACGGTCATGGTTGGCTAAGTGAGGACGTTATATATTTTTTTGGTGTATCATAGTCACTTTTTAGTGGATCCGTCAGAGGATCATTTGGACGGTTGCACTAAGGCGGAGTTATGCCTTATTGCTAAACATTATAATATTTCTGTGCAAAGTTCCCAGTCCAAGGCTGATTTGAAGGCGGCTGTAGTAACTGGGTTAGTGGAGCAACAGGTGTTCAGCACGGCTCGGGAGTGGTAAGTCATAGTGACTCACTGTTAGTGGACCAGGAGGTTAAAAACACTGGCGATAAATCTCCCTTAGGTGATCTTAGCCCGGAGGGTGGTGCTATTGGGCAAAATGGTAGTACTCCCAGAGTTGAGAGTGAGGGGGGTGGCGATTCAGATAAAGAATCCACGTCTTCTGGCCATAGGCGCTCTAGCCTGCGTTTTGCCCGTCTCCAGATGGAGGAGAGAGCGGTTTTGCGCAGGGAGGAGCGAGACAGGGAAGAGAGAGAGAGAGACAGAGAGGACAGAGCAGCTGTACGAGACAGAGAGGACAAAGCGGCTGTACGAGATAGAGAGGAGAGAGGGGAGGTGAGAGACAGGCTGGAGAGAAAAGAGATGGAGGAGAGAGACAGGCTGCAGGAGAAGGAGGAGAAGGACAGGGAACTTCAACTGGCCATAGAGAGGCTGAGGTTGGAGGCTGGAGCTGGTAGTGGTAGTGCTACCTCCTCTCCAGCTGGGGTTTCCCCGGCTCACTTTAATATCGGCCAGCACGTTTCTCTGGTGCCCATGTTCCGAGAGTCAGAGGTAGAGGCTTATTTTTCTGCTTTTGAGCGGATAGCACATGCTCTGCATTGGCCGGAGGATATGTGGGTGATTTTACTTCAGACCAGGCTCACTGGCAAAGCCAGTGCAGCGGTTGCGTCATTAACTATGGATGACAGTCAAAATTATGAGCGGGTGAAGAATGCTGTTTTACGTGTGTATGAGTTGGTTCCCGAAGCATATAGACAGCGTTTTCGCTCGCTCAGAAAATTCCCTTCTCAGACAAATACAGATTTCTCCCGTGAACAGAGGAATCTTTTTGAACGATGGTGCGCGGCGAGTAAGGTGCAGGATCTTGCAGCCATGAGTGAGTTGGTACTCATGGAACAATTTAAACTCTGTATGCCCGAACGAACCGTGGTGTATCTGAATGAACAGAAAGTGTCTACTCTCCAAGACGCTGCTGTTTTGGCGGATGAATTGGCGTTGACGCACAAACATGCTTCTGTGCGTAACGTAACAGTGTATGTTAAAAGCGGTGCGTTTCCCTCTCGGGAATTACCATTTCGGGGAAATGGTGAGCGTGCGTATCGGCCACGCTCGCCTCCGTCTGAAAAGAGACATTTTAATTATTGTAAGAAGCCAGGTAATTTGGTGGCGGACTGTTATGCATTTGTGTGCGATCGGCAAGATACTAAAAGGCCAGCTCAGAAACCAAAGGGGGTGGGGTTGATTAGCACTGTCTCACGCCCAGAGCAGGAGAAACCAGACAGTTGTTTTGAACCTTTTATATTTTCTGGTTTTGTGTCAATGTCGGGTAAAGTCTGTGACCAACGCGAGGTGAGGATCCTTCGTGATACAGGTGGTTTGCAGTCCTTTATTCTGGCGGATGTATTGCCGTTAAATGAGGAGTCGTCTTGTAAATCAAGTGCTATTGTGCGCGGGATATAAATGGGCTTTATACCCGCTCCGTTACATATGATACATGTGAGATCAGAACTAGTCACAGGTTGTTTTTCCGTGGCGGTTCGTTCATCTTTTCCGGTAGCCGGAATTGATTTTATCATGGGGAATGATATAGCTGGGGGGAAGGTAATTCCATTTCTAGAGATGGTGGACGCCCCAGTGTCTGAGTTTCTGTGCGATGCGTTGATTAAAAGTCACCCAAATGTTTTTCCTATCTGTGCTGTGACTAGGGCTCAGGAGAGACGAGAGCAGGCGGTGACGCTGCGTGACTCCATCTGTGGCGAGGCTCTCGCTGAGGACAGGTGGCCGTCTAGTGGCGAGATGAAGAGGGGTGTGAGTAGCGTTCAGGGGAAACTGGTAAATCCCAAGTTTTTTGACATGCCGTTGCCTCTAACGCGTCAGGCGTTGATTGACGCTCAGAAAAATTATTCCTCCCTAACAAGTTGTTTTGCGGCAGTAGCCAGCACTACTGATAGTAGGAAACACACCTTCTTAATAGAGGATGGGGTGTTGATGCGAACTTGGGTAGCTAGGCCAGGTGTGACAGGCTTAGAGTGTGGGGATGCCTGGAATGTAGTGCACCAGGTTGTATTACCAGTGGAGTGTAGACGTCACGTTTTGATGTTAGCTCATGAACATATTTGGTCTGGTCATTTGGGTATTTCAAAGACTTATGACAGAATACTGCAAAATTTCTTTTGGCCCGGTCTGAAGGCCGATGTGGTAAAATTTTGTAGTACTTGTAGTACATGTCAAATTGTGGGAAAGCCAAATCAGGGGGTTCCTTTAGCTCCCCTGCACCCCATTCCAGCGATAGGGGAACCTTTTGAACATGTGATCATTGACTGTGTTGGCCCCCTGCCTAAGACAAAGGCAGGTCACCAATACATGTTGACTATTATGTGTCTTGCCACCCGTTTCCCAGAGGCAATACCTCTGAGGAAGATTACTGCCCCAGCAATTACCAAGGCATTAAACAAGTTTTTCGCAACTTACGGTTTACCAAAAACCGTGCAAAGTGATCAAGGCTCGAATTTCATGTCTAAGACCTTTAATCAATCATTACAGGCTTTGGGTATCAGTCACACAGTGTCTAGCGCGTACCATCCTGAATCACAGGGGGCGCTGGAGCGCTGGCACCAGACGCTGAAGCCGATGCTAAAAAAGTTCTGTGTTGATACGGGTTGTGGTTGGGACGAGGGTGTGCCATTTGTACTGTTTGCTATTCGGGATGCTAAACAGGAGTCACTTGGGTTTAGCCCAGCAGAGTTAATGTTTGGTCACAGTGTGCGTGGTCCATTGAAACTGCTCAAAGAGAACATGTTGTCTGGTTCTTCTCCTAAATCGACTGTGTTTGATTTTGTCTCCCGGTGCAAGGAGCGTCTCCGCTGTGCGTCCTCGTTGGCTAGGGAGGCCCTCGCCTCTACCCAGGGGGAGATGAAGGTGAGGTTTGACAAGAAGGCGGTGGGGCGGCAGTTCGAGGCTGGCGATGAAGTGCTGGTTTTGCTGCCCATGCCTGGGTCAGCTCTCTCTGCCCGGTTTGCAGGGCCCTATAAGGTGGAGAGGAAAGTATCAGACACCAATTATGTTATATGTACACCCGAGAGGCGCAGGAAGACACGGTTGTGTCATATTAACATGTTGAAGAAGTATCTCACCCGTGCTGGTGAGAGTGAGCAGGAGGTGCAGTCTGGCAGCCCAGGAGCTGTTCCAGCGGTTTTGTTGACATGTGTTAATCCCCTGCCGGACGACGATTTGAAGGCGTTGTCCGAGGGTCAGCAGACGGGGCGTTTGACTAACTCGGAGTTCATGAGTGAGGTCACTGCCCATCTGTTGTATCTGCCCGAGTCACAGAGTGATGATGTACGTCAACTGTTGTTATCCTATCCTGTGTTGTTGTCTGATGTGCCTTCCAGAACGACCGTCCTGGAGCACGATATTGATGTGGGGGGTGCGACCCCCATTAAACAACACGCATATCGGTGTCCGGTGGCGAAGAGGGAGGTGATGAGGAAGGAGGCTGAGTATCTTATGGAACATGGGATGGCTAAGGATAGCCGTAGTCCCTGGAGCTCTCCTTGCCTTTTAGCTCCTAAGGCTGATGGGTCTCCCCGGTTCTGCACTGATTACAGGAAGGTGAACGCGGTGACGGTGCCTGACTCGTTCCCGTTGCCCAGAATGGATGACTGCATTGACAGTATTGGTCCCGCTGTATTTATTACGAAACTCGATCTCCTGAAGGGGTACTGGCAAGTTCCCCTGACGGAGTGAGCATCTGATATTTCTGCGTTCGTTACACCAGACCATTTTTTGCAGTACACCGTCATGGCCTTCGGAATGAGGAACGCACCGGCCACGTTCCAACGTTTGATGCACATGGTGTTGGGGGGTGTGTCTAAGTGCAACGTCTATTTGGACGATGTGGTGGTGTACTCGGACACGTGGGGGGAGCACATTGCTAATTTACGGGTGTTTTTTGCACGCTTGGCGGAGGCTTCATTGACTCTGAACCTCGCCAAGTGTGAGTTTGGGAAAGCCACGGTGACGTACTTGGGGAAGCAGGTGGGTCACGGACAGGTCCGCCCGGTGGACGCTAAGGTGACAGCGATCCTGGCGTATCCGGCTCCTTCCACGAGGCGCGAGCTACAGCGTTTCCTGGGGATGGCAGGGTATTACCGGTGTTTTTGTAGGAATTTGTCTGTGGTGGTGGCTCCCCTCACTTCTTTGTGTAGTCCTATTGTACCTTTTGTGTGGTCCGAGGAGTGTCAGTGCGCCTTCGAGGCTGCTAAGTCTCTCCTATGCAGTGCTCCTGTTCTGGCAGTTGACGCAAGTGCTGCTGGGGCTGGAGCTGTGCTGTTGCAGGCGGGAGAGGGCGAGGTGCATCATCCGGTTTGCTACTTCTCTGTGAAGTTCAAGCTGCATCAGTTGAGCTACTCGACCATCGAGAAGGAGACGCTGGCGATGCTCCTCGCTCTCCAGCACTTCGAGGTGTACGTGGGGTCCAGCTCTATTCCGGTGTTGGTCTACACGGACCACAATCCCCTGGTGTTCTTGGCTCATATGTACAACCACAACCAGAGGTTGATGTGTTGGGCCCTGTTGGTGCAGGGCTACAACATTGTCATCCGTCACAAAAAGGGGTGGACAATGTTGTGGCCGATGCCTTGTCCAGAGGGTAGGTCTGGGGGTACTGCTCTGATGTTGGTTGTATAGGAAATAATGTTTTGCTCACCCGGTAGGTTCGCTTCTATGGGGGGAGGTGTCACGTACGTGGGTTGTTCATTATCATTATTGCCATATATTTTAACACCATGTAACATCAGGGTAATATATTATTTGTGTTTTCTATGTGTGGTGTTGTGTCATCTCCTAATCGCCTGTTTCTGTTTCCGCAGATGCCACTCATCTCCCTGATTGGATTGGTTGCCCCTGATTGGTGCATCTTCAAGACAGGCAGTGGAGATGGGTGGTTAATAGATTGGGAGGTGACACACATCGGGGCGCCTCATTCTGTCATGTGCCAGTGACCAGAGTGGAGTGAGGTTGCCGTTGGTTGCCACTATTGTGTGGAGCGATTCTTATGTTTACTTGTCACTTTGCGTGACTTACCCTATTGTGTGGGAGTATCACATTGTTGGCATTTTGTGCCTAATTGCCACTGTTCCACTGGAACTATTTGTTCACTGTGTTGGCTTTAGTGCTGGGTGATAACCCAGTGCCAACCTGGTTGGCTGGTGTCTGAAGACACAGCCCATACTAGCCCTAATTATTATATTTACTTGTCTGTTCTCCAACTACCTTTTTCCCTATTTGTTATATGTTTGTGGGGTTACTTCCCCTCCTTTCTCATCATAGCCAAGTGAAGGTTTGAATCCCTACCTGAGAATAAATATAATTTAAGTGAAGGTTTGAATTCCTTCCCCGAGAATAAATATAATTTACTATTTGGATCCACGCCTTGTGTTTACTTTCTTACCTGCTCGGGACCTTGCTTAATGCACTACTGGAGGGGCTGGTTTTCACATACAGCCCGCTCCAGCTTATATTCTATATTGTCATTTGACATTGCTATGTGACAAGCGCCAATCTGAGAAAGGTTTTGCCTGACTTCTATCAGCATGTGACTTGTAACACCAGAGGCGGTAACATTTTAGACCATTGTTACACGCAATTCAAGGGTGGATACAAGTCTCAGGCTGCTAGTGGCTTCAGGAAATCTGATCATGCGGCCATATTGCTTTCTCCAAAGTACAAACTAAAAATCAAGAGCACACCGGTAGTCTCACGAGAGGTGCAGAAATGGGATGTGGCGTCAGAGGAGATGCTCCAAGCTGCGCTTGAGTGCACAGACTGGAGCGTGTTCCGTGACACAGATAACATTAATGCCTACACGGAGACAGTGCTGGACTTTGTTCGTACTTTGGTGGAAGAAACAATCCCCACTACCACAATTAAAGTTTACCCAAATCAAAAACCCTGGGTAGACAAATCCGTCCGTGAAGCTCTGAAATCGCGCACCAAAGCATACAACGACGGCCTGGTGGCAGGCAACATGAATGACCACAAGGTGGCGCGATACAACATAAGGAGGACAGTAATAGAGGCAAAACGGCGCTACAGGGATAAAATTGAACTCCAGTTTGAACAGGCTGACTCCAGAGCTATGTGGCAGGGGCTCAAAACGATGACAGACTACAAAGGCACCTCCCTCAAACTGAACAGTGACATCTCCTTAGCAAATGACCTCAATACCTTCTATGCGAGGTTTGATGCTGGTAATAACAACACCAGCCCACAAGCCACGGCAATGGGGGGGGGGGGGTCTGCTGCTGATGGAGACTCAGTGTTCAGGGTAACAGAGCAGGAGGTGAGATGGACCTTTAAAAAAGTGAATATCAGGAAGGCAGCAGGACCGGACGGCATCCCCGGCCGCGTCCTAAAAGTCTGTGCCGACCAACTGGCCCCGGTATTCACTGACATATTTAACCTGTCCTTAGAACAGGCTGTCATCCCCACCTGCCTGAAGAAGTCCACTATTATCCCTGTACCCAAAAAATCCAAGCCTGCTTGCCTCAACGACTACCGCCCTGTAGCTCTCACCTCCATAGCCATGAAGTGCTTTGAGAAGCTAGTAAAGGGCTACATCTGCTCCTCCCTCCCCATCAACCTGGACCCCCTGCAATTTGCATACCGCCCCAACAGGTCCACGGAGGACGCCATAGCCCATGTGCTGCACACAGCAGCATCACACCTGGACAAGAGGAAGGGGAACTATGTGAGAATGCTATTCATCGACTACAGCTCGGCATTCAATACCATAGTCACCTCCAAACTCATAGCCAAGCTCAGGGACCTGGGCTTGAACTATGACCTCTGCCAGTGGGTCTTGGACTTCCTGACGGGCAGACCCCAGGTGGTGAGAGCAGGCAACTGCACCTCCTCATCCATCACCCTCAACATAGGGGCCCCCCAGGGCTGTGTTCCGAGTCCCCTCCTCTACTCCCTGTACACACACGACTGTGTGGCTCAGAGGAGTAGCAACACAATCATCAAATTTGCTGACGACACAGTGGTGGTGGGCCTGATCTCTGCAAACGACGAGAGGGCCTACCTGGAAGAGGTCAAGGTCCTGGCGGGATGGTGCCAGGAAAACAGCCTCTCCCTGAATGTCAGCAAAACAAAGGAGATGATTGTGGACTTCAGGAGGTCGGGGGTCAAGGACTACAGCCCCCTCAGCATCGACGGGGCACCGGTTGAGAGAGTGAACAGCTTTAAGTACCTCGGAGCCTACATATCCGAGGACTTGACATGGACCACACACATTGACAGTGTTGTGAAGAAGGCACGACAACGCCTCTACTTCCTCAGGCGCCTAAGGAAGTTCCAAGTCAGTCAGAAGATCATTAAGAACTTCTACTCATGTACAATAGAGAGCATCCTGACTGGCAACATCACCTCCTGGTTTGGGAATGGCACAAGACCGAAGCAGACTACAAAGAGTGACACGTTCAGCCGAACGCACAATTGGAGGGGGGCTCCCCACCCTCTAGAACATTTACAACAAGTGGTGCAGGGGCAAGGCTAAGAGAATCATTAAGGACTCCAGCCACCCGAACAACTGCCTCTTTGAACTGCTGCGGTCAGGCAAGCGATACCGGAGTCTCAAGGCGAGCACAGAAAGACTCAGAAGAAGCTTCTATCCCCAGGCCATCAGGCTGATCAACGAACAATGAACACTACACAAGTAAACGCACATAGCACACACATCCACATGCACACACTCACTTTAAACAAACACACTGTAGCACCCACTCCCCACACTTTATATTTATTGATAAAGGATTTGCATTACAACTCGTACACCTTACTGTAAATTGTACCTAAATTGTACCTCATCCCATTTCTGCTTTGCACTATATAGTATTGTATATTAGTACACTGCATATTATATTGTATATTATATGGTAACTCAGTTACGTCTATTCTGCATCGAACATTGTACATATGTCTATACTGAACACTGTGACCTCATTTCTACTTCTAATTTACATGCTATACTATGTTATTTGATACTTATCTTGTCTAGCACAGTCTCTGGAGCGTAACAGTAAGAAGCATTTTGTATAAAAGTATTCTGTACTTCTGCATGACAACTATTAAATAAACTTGAAACTTGAATGTAATTCGTTTGAAGTAGAAAACTATAATAGATATGTGATGCCCACTAGAAGTGGTATCACGTTAATATCTTTAGATTATGTGTCAAAACAGTGTGAACATATTGGTACATGATTACCTCCATCAGAAACAAGGTAGAACAGTCATTTATATGTAATGAGAGACATTAACATAATTTGGTCAATAGGTGGCAGTATAGGACTGGTGTTTAGTGGCTTCGCCTTCCAGGGAATCGTACTTTGTGCTTAGGGACGCACGAGGCGACCTCAGTTTCACAACCGGGAGGACCCAGAGTCAGTAACATCGTGTCTGCACCTTCCTTTGTCAAATGACTAACTACAACCTGTTTCATAGGTGGGTAATATACTACAAAACACACATAAAGGTTAACAAGGATACATGCAATGTCGAGGGTTCAAATTAAGTAACTATTGTCGATGTTTGAGTCAAGTTTAAGAAGTTTAAGACGACAAGTAACGTGGTTGAGAAGCAGACCGTCTATTGATGGCGCCATGTTTCGGGGTACATTTAAATAGACTGTTGGAATACAATTGTCCATTTAATCACTAACGTGTCGGAGTTAAGTATCTCCAAGGGGATTATAAAGGTTTATGTTTTGAAATACATACTGTTTTGGGTTGAATTGCTGTGTAGTAAATGTGTATATTGTGTACAAAACGGTTATAGGGAAATTACTTTAGCTTACACTACCTGGGAGGTGGCTAAACACCGGAGCGGTACCACATGCGCTCTCTCTCTCTCTCTCTCTCTCTCTCTCTCTCTCTCTCTCTCTCTCTCTCTCTCTCTCTCTCTCTCTCTCTCTCTCTCTATTGCGCCCTCCGTTAAATGTAAATATAAATCTATTCCCTTGAGTTATACCATGGTCACGGTTTAGCAAATTCCTAGTAGGGTTGAGAACGGCCCGATACATATATAGATATATAAATGCACTTGCATTGCACATTTGAGTTTCAATAGAACTTGAACCTGTTATGGTTTGTAACCGACCCCAATCGCACAACACAAGACAGGTATGATGGTTTGCCAAGAAACAGATATTTATTGAACAACAGGGAAATACAGGGAAAAGGGCACTGTCCCTTTAAGGGAGAATCACAAATACAGGAATATAAAATGAAGGGAAGGTAAAGTGCCTTTAAGAGGCGGGCAGGAAAAGGGAACACCTTGGGAAGGTAAGGGAACGCCTAAGGGAAGGTTAAGGGAACGCCTTGGGACAGAGGAACTAGAGACTGGGTAAACCAGGGACAAGGAGAACTAGGGAGAGAGGACTAGGGACTAGGAGAGCTAGGGATAGAGGACTAGGGACTAGGAGAACTAGGGATAGAGGACTAGGGACTAGGAGAACTAGGGATAGAGGACTAGGGACTAGGAGAACTAGGGATAGAGGACTAGGGACTAGGAGAACTAGGGATAGAGGACTAGGGACTAGGAGAACTAGGGAACAGGAGAAACGGGGACAGGAGAAACGGGGACAAGGGGAACTAGGTAGAACTGGGGACTGGTGGGAAAACATCTGGGCCGCTCTGCAGGACAGAGGAGAGAGTTAATGCACAAAGGGAAAAAACAGAGCAGGTGCAGAACAGTCCAAATAACAAAGTGAACAAAGTAATAATATCTTCGTGTGACAAACACACAGGGGGAGATGTAAAGTCCAAAAATACTATTCTAAGTGAGAACCAAAAACAGAGGCAATACGCTGGGAGAGTGACATCACAATCAAAACTCACCCAGCGTATGCGTAATGGTAAGGGGACAGCAACGGGGCGAGGGCATCGCCACCGGGTGGCTGGCTGTCCGAGCCGAGGACAGAGTGGTGCTGGAACAGGCGGCGGTGGCGATGGCGGTGGCGAGGGTATCGCCACCGGGGAGCCGGCAGTCCGAGCCGAGGACAGAGTGGTGCTGGAACAGGCGGCGGTGGCGAAGGTGTCGTCACCGGGTAGCCGACTGTCGGAGCCGAGGACAGAGTGGTGCTGGAACAGGCGGCGGTGGCGAAGGTGTCGTCACCGGGTAGCCGACTGTCGGAGCCGAGGAACAGAGTGCGCGCCACACCTTGGTGTGCGCGTCGGAACAGAGAGACGCCTCGGGGTGCGTCTGCGAGGAGGAGTGTGCCAAGCACGAGGATCCTTGGAAGATGCGCGTTGCGCGCTGGAGACTGGAGAGCGTGCCAAGCTCGGAGGTCTGGAAGATGCGCATCAGGCTGGGAGTGCGCGCTGGTACGGAGGAGCGTGCCAAGCTCGGAGGTCTAGAAGATGCGCGTCAGGCTGGGAGTGCGCGCTGGTACGGAGGAGCGTGCCAAGCTCGGAGGTCTAGAAGATGCGCGTCAGGCTGGGAGTGCGCGCTGGTACGGAGGAGCGTGCCAAGCTCGGAGGTCTAGAAGAGGCGCGTCAGGCTGGGAGTGCGCGCTGGTACGGAGGAGCGTGCCAAGCTCGGAGGTCTAGAAGATGCGCGTCAGGCTGGGAGTGCGCGCTGGTACGGAGGAGCGTGCCAAGCTCGGAGGTCTGGAAGATGCGCGTTGCGCGCTGAGGACTGGAGAGCGTCTGCGCTGGTCTGGATGTGCGTCAGGACGAACAGCTGCGCGGGGGTCTGCAGTGGAACGCTGGGGTGCCTCCCGTGGAAGTACAGGGAGCGCAGACCAGTCTCCCCCACAGGCAACGGCGACAGCTGGCGAAGGCAGGAGCAAACATCTCGACGCCGGAGAATGGAACAGCATAGGCAGACAGAGGATCTCCCGAAAGAGTCTAGATGTTTAGAGAATATGACTCGGCAAGTATACAACACGACCCCACGCCAAAACGAGGGGAAGCGCCCTGGTATTTAAAGCCCACAGGGGAACTAATTAGCCTGCCACCACAGGTGCGAGAGATAATAGAATATCGAACAGGTGTGGCCACTAAGGGTAAGGAACGAGAGGGTGGGGGCTAGAGAGAGTGAGTGAGAAGGGAAAATAAACAGTATAGAAGGGAAATAAACAGTATAGGCTTAAAGAAACAGAGAAAAGGTAGTGAGCAGCGGGCAAAACCTCACAGTATCCCCCCCTCCAACGGGAGCCACCCGGCGACCCAAAACAAATACAGACAGAGTGGCAGGGGGCAAAACAAGAGGTACCGGCCAAGCCAGCAGGGGAAGCCACCACAAGAGTGGGGCTAGCAAAAGAAACAGGGTCGCCGAGGGGTAACTGGGGGAACTGGTCTAGAGGAACTGGTCTAGAGGAACTGGTCTAGAGGAACTGGGTCTAGAGAACTGGTCTAGAGCAAACTGGTCTAGAGGAACTGAGGGGCAAGCAGGGTAGCAAAGGGGTAACCATGGTAGCACCGGGAAAGGGCTAGCAGAGGGAAGGTTGCTGCCAGGGCACTGATAGCTACAGGGCCTATGCTAGCTGTACTGCTACATCAACATAGAGGCTGCGCAAGCTGCCGGAGCCAGGCTAGCAGAGGGAAAGGGTAGCTGCCAGGGCACTGATAGCTACAGGGCCTATGCTAGCTGTACTGCTACATCTACATAGAGGCTGCGCTAGCTGCCGGAGCTAGGCTGGCAGACAGGGCTGGACCAGCATGAGAGAACAAGCTAGCTGGAAGGACAGTCCTAGCTGTGGGAAAAACTACACAAAAAAGTGGAGGCCATGCAGAGGGACCGGGTTAGCTGCTTGGGCCTGGCTAGCTACAGGGCCTATGCCAGCTGCAAGGCTGCATTAACATAGAGGCTGTGCTAACAGCCGGGGCCAAGCTAGCAGACCGGGGCCATGCAGAGGGAAACTGGGTTAGCTGCCAGGGCATGGCTAGCTACAGGGCCCATGCCAGCAGCAAGGGCTGCATAAACATAGAGGCTGTGCTAGCAGCCGGGGCAAGACTAGCAGACAGGGGCTCTACTGAGGGATTGGCTAGCCGCCAGGGCATGGCTAGCTACAGGGGGGTCAAACAGGGCAAAACGGGAAGCAAACAGGGGAGCTAACCGGGGAGACTAACAAGCTAAACAGGGAAGCTAAACTGGGCCAAACAGGGGAGTAACAGGCTAACAAGGGAGCTAAACAGGACTAACAAGGAAGCTAAACTGGGCTAACAGGGAAGCTAACAGGGCTAACAGGGGAGCTAGAGGGGACAAGAAAAAAAAAAGGCAAACTCAACATACACAGTCTGTGCTGGCTGGGGTCGTAGACTTGGTGGGGTCGTACTGTTATGGTTTGTAACCGACCCCAATCGCACAACACAAGACAGGTATGATGGTTTGCCAAGAAACAGATATTTATTGAACAACAGGGAAATACAGGGAAAAGGGCACTGTCCCTTTAAGGGAGAATCACAAATACAGGAATATAAAATGAAGGGAAGGTAAAGTGCCTTTAAGAGGCGGGCAGGAAAAGGGAACACCTTGGGAAGGTAAGGGAACGCCTAAGGGAAGGTTAAGGGAACGCCTTGGGACAGAGGAACTAGAGACTGGGTAAACCAGGGACAAGGAGAACTAGGGAGAGAGGACTAGGGACTAGGAGAGCTAGGGATAGAGGACTAGGGACTAGGAGAACTAGGGATAGAGGACTAGGGACTAGGAGAACTAGGGATAGAGGACTAGGGACTAGGAGAACTAGGGATAGAGGACTAGGGACTAGGAGAACTAGGGATAGAGGACTAGGGACTAGGAGAACTAGGGAACAGGAGAAACGGGGACAGGAGAAACGGGGACAAGGGGAACTAGGTAGAACTGGGGACTGGTGGGAAAACATCTGGGCCGCTCTGCAGGACAGAGGAGAGAGTTAATGCACAAAGGGAAAAAACAGAGCAGGTGCAGAACAGTCCAAATAACAAAGTGAACAAAGTAATAATATCTTCGTGTGACAAACACACAGGGGGAGATGTAAAGTCCAAAAATACTATTCTAAGTGAGAACCAAAAACAGAGGCAATACGCTGGGAGAGTGACATCACAATCAAAACTCACCCAGCGTATGCGTAATGGTAAGGGGACAGCAACGGGGCGAGGGCATCGCCACCGGGTGGCTGGCTGTCCGAGCCGAGGACAGAGTGGTGCTGGAACAGGCGGCGGTGGCGATGGCGGTGGCGAGGGTATCGCCACCGGGGAGCCGGCAGTCCGAGCCGAGGACAGAGTGGTGCTGGAACAGGCGGCGGTGGCGAAGGTGTCGTCACCGGGTAGCCGACTGTCGGAGCCGAGGACAGAGTGGTGCTGGAACAGGCGGCGGTGGCGAAGGTGTCGTCACCGGGTAGCCGACTGTCGGAGCCGAGGAACAGAGTGCGCGCCACA
This sequence comes from Notolepis coatsorum, assembly GCF_963971535.1. Lineage (NCBI taxonomy): Eukaryota > Metazoa > Chordata > Actinopteri > Aulopiformes > Paralepididae > Notolepis > Notolepis coatsorum. Next base: position 81,532,828 of record NC_140171.1, on the reverse strand, counting down.
CCTTGGTGTGCGCGTCGGAACAGAGAGACGCCTCGGGGTGCGTCTGCGAGGAGGAGTGTGCCAAGCACGAGGATCCTTGGAAGATGCGCGTTGCGCGCTGGAGACTGGAGAGCGTGCCAAGCTCGGAGGTCTGGAAGATGCGCATCAGGCTGGGAGTGCGCGCTGGTACGGAGGAGCGTGCCAAGCTCGGAGGTCTAGAAGATGCGCGTCAGGCTGGGAGTGCGCGCTGGTACGGAGGAGCGTGCCAAGCTCGGAGGTCTAGAAGATGCGCGTCAGGCTGGGAGTGCGCGCTGGTACGGAGGAGCGTGCCAAGCTCGGAGGTCTAGAAGAGGCGCGTCAGGCTGGGAGTGCGCGCTGGTACGGAGGAGTGTGCCAAGCTCGGAGGTCTAGAAGATGCGCGTCAGGCTGGGAGTGCGCGCTGGTACGGAGGAGCGTGCCAAGCTCGGAGGTCTGGAAGATGCGCGTTGCGCGCTGAGGACTGGAGAGCGTCTGCGCTGGTCTGGATGTGCGTCAGGACGAACAGCTGCGCGGGGGTCTGCAGTGGAACGCTGGGGTGCCTCCCGTGGAAGTACAGGGAGCGCAGACCAGTCTCCCCCACAGGCAACGGCGACAGCTGGCGAAGGCAGGAGCAAACATCTCGACGCCGGAGAATGGAACAGCATAGGCAGACAGAGGATCTCCCGAAAGAGTCTAGATGTTTAGAGAATATGACTCGGCAAGTATACAACACGACCCCACGCCAAAACGAGGGGAAGCGCCCTGGTATTTAAAGCCCACAGGGGAACTAATTAGCCTGCCACCACAGGTGCGAGAGATAATAGAATATCGAACAGGTGTGGCCACTAAGGGTAAGGAACGAGAGGGTGGGGGCTAGAGAGAGTGAGTGAGAAGGGAAAATAAACAGTATAGAAGGGAAATAAACAGTATAGGCTTAAAGAAACAGAGAAAAGGTAGTGAGCAGCGGGCAAAACCTCACAGAACCGGAACACAACTATGGGTAACACTGAGGTGTTGAGGTATTTCTGTATACTAGAGAATAGTGGATATGACTGATGATAAATGACTAATGATAAAGGTAACACTTATTGGTGATTTAAGGAATTGATTGACAGACAATGAGAATGACAGTGTTGTTTAAAAGACATACGATGGTCTCTTCCAACATGCCTAGACATGTCTAGACAGAGGTTAACAGGAGAATGTTTCTCTTCTCACGTGCTTATACTTAAGACGCCAAATATGTATAAAGACATAAGTAATCACAAGGTACAGTATATAATACTGGATAACTACATTTAAAAGGAAAATGCTATTGAAGTGAACCAGGGTATCCAAAAAGGGTAGAATGTGTGTTGCAATGATGAATATGCTTTTGAATTAATAACAAGAATGGGATTATAATTGAATGTATTAAAGTAATGTAACTAATTGAACTGAATGATTATACAATGATGATACAATGATTATACAATGATGATACAATGATGATACAATGATGATACAATGATTGATTGATTGATTATTCTGTGGAATAAATAAACGTTGTTGAAAGACAACCGGGAGGACCCAGAGTCAGTAACATCGTGTCTGCACCTTCCTTTGTCAAATGACTAACTACAACCTGTTTCATAGGTTAAACATATATCTGCTATCAGGTGCCATATCCTGGTACCTGTAACAGATACATATTCACTTGTTAAGGTTCCATTGAGTACCGAGCGTGAGCGTGAAAACAAAAATAAAACAGAGCGAGTCGACTGAAAAGAAAAACAAAAAACAACACAATCCCCCATTCCCTCCCCCCTCCCTCCCACTACTATAACTTCTCCTATCCGGAGATTAAGCTGCATCCCACCTGGTCGTCTGCAAACTAAAACGCAAACAGCCAGGTAAAAAGCAGACTTCCTTCTCAGTGGCTACACGCCACACTCCCACAACAATAACAAAAAATTTATAATTAAATGCCTCTTAAAGGTAGAAGAAAATAATAATAATAACAATAATAATAATTATTATCATCATTGTTAAACCGTAGGGGTTTAATTAAGTTTAAATAAAGAGTCCTAGAACAGGATCAGTAGTAATGTTAATGTTAAGATAAAGATACATAAACATATATGCACATACACACACACACCTACAACTGAATGATAGCAGAATGATAACAAATGGGCAGCACATCCTGCAAACTGGGGAGGGCGCAACATTGACTATTAGTTTGTTATTTCTTAAAGTATGCTCTTTAAAACTCAGAGCAGAGGGTACCTGCCAATGTACAGTTTCCTCCCCCTCAAATGTATGTATTCTCCTGTATGTCATAAATGTATGGTTGCCACAGCACTATATATCTGCATGTAACAAATGTTATGAATTAAGATTGAAAATGAAAATGAAAATGAAAATGAAAAAGAAAAAGAAAAAGGGGGGCCCTGATGTAAACAAGACCACAGTCTTTCTCTGGTCTGCATCCCCTCAACAACCACTGAGCCATACTGCATTGTACCCACTCTGCAATCCGTCAGCAAAACCTCCAACCAATCAATCAAACCTTTGCCTGCAGCTTGGGGGTAGTGCAATTAGTCTGCCGCACCGGGTGGGGGCGATGTGCATGAGTTCGTCCGCCATCACAGCGAGTTCAGAGTTCAACATGTAGATGAGCAGATAGTTACGCGTCTGGTCGCCAACGCAGCCAGGTGCTGGGCGTGACGTTTAACTATAGTGAAAGAGCATGGCCAATGAAATTACAAGACCCCCATTCATGAAATAAGTAAGCAGACTGTAGCAGAAGCAACTCGGCAGCGGTCATAAACATCATATATATATACCTCCATGATAAACAAGACAATAAATCCGCGTCACGCACAGGAGCAATACAAAATAGAAATCATATCGATAAGCATAGCTTAGAGTAAACAAAATGCATAATTTGCTTGGAGACGGCGACCATAGCGTCAGCACCCCGATAAACAGTGGAAACTATTATAAATAACAAAAAAAGTACATAAGGGGCGATGTTCCCGAGCGACACACAATGTCCCAACATCACCCATCTAAGCACGGAGATAGACAGACAGTCGTGATGTTTAGTGTGTTACCCAAAGTAGACATGGGTAGGATAAACCGTGTCATACACAAAAGCAATACAAAATATAAATAATATCGATAAGCATAGCTCAGAGTAAATACAAATGTACAATTTACTTGAAACGGAGAGCATAGCGCTAGTACCCCGGCAAATAGCAGATACAATTATCCATATAACGTTGTAAACAAAACGAGCAAAAAAAGTTAATGAGAGAAGAGGCTCCCCAGCGACATATGTCCCAACTTTAGCCGTCTAAGGATGAAAGCACGGAGATATAACTATAGAGTCGTGGTGCTCGGTGTGTTACCCAAAGTTTCACTCTGCTGGAGTCGATGTGTGTTGTTTCTTCAGAAAGTCTGTAGCGTCCTTAGGTGAAGCAAGATGTCTTTTTGCGTCGGCTTTGTCTTTGATGAAGAGTCTCGCTGGGTACTGTAAGGATGGTTTATATCCCTGCTGGTAGAGGGATCCCATAATATCACGGTAGCGGGACGTTGTTCGATCACTTCCTGACAGTAGTCCTCGAATATTAGCACAGGTTTCCACCTGTAGGTCAGCGACCCTCTCCTCTTCCGAGCCTCCCGAATAATAGTCTCCTTGGTTCTGAATCAGTGTAGGCAGGCGATCACTGCCCTGCGCCTGGAGCCGGGGGCTGGTCTGGCCGTCAGCGCCCTGTGACAGCGATCAAGGTCGGGTGGTGTAGCAAGCACTTCCTTGGCCAGAATTTCCACCAGCACCTCGGCAAAAATATCATTGGGTCGGTCGCTTTGGATAGACTCGTCTAGCCCTATTATGCGTATGTTTGACCGACGGCCACGTGACTCAACATCGATAAGCTTGTTCTTCAGTTTGCCGTTGCTCTCCTTCAGAGTCAAACACCTAGCCTCTAAGCTCACCATCCTATCGGACCATGTATTTAGTCCATCCTCCACGGATGTCAGACGCTTGGCATGGTCAGCTACGGATAACTGGAGGTTATCTAGTTTGGAGTCGGCCGAGGCGGCGGAGACTCTGAATTCCAGCGTGAGGTTCTGTATTAGTATGGCAATGCTCGTCAAATCCGTCGGCGCGTTGTCTGTGGATGGTGAATCCGTGCCCTTAGTGTCCTTGTTCTTTGGCCATTTCGATGCCATTATGCCTGTCACAGCCAAAAATTAATTAGTAGCAAAATATCCGAAGAAAGAAAGTATCAAAAAAGAAAAATAATAATAAAGTTAAGAGTATCAACAAGGCTTTTTAGCGTAGGTTTGAAAAGTTGGGGAGTTGCAGCGTGGAGAAACACGTCTACCACATCCTATACCGGATGTCCAAGTCCCGTCCTCCTGGATCAAAAAATTAACTAGTTTAAAGTTATTTTTTCAATACGTTGCTGCGAGCTGTTATTTGTCAAAATGATTGCCACAAACCATATTAGTCTGGTCAGTTTGGGGAAAATATTGGGTCAAGGCTGCAAATCATGATTAACATTTGAGCCAATGTTTTTCTGTTCATTTAGGGTCCAATAAAGAAAAAAATGCAAGGAGCCCAAAAAATTAGGTAGGCGAAGTCTCTGAAACGGCCACGCCCACTTTTTAGACCTGACATTTTGTATCTCGGCTCCTGGAGGTCGCAGAGAGTTGATTTTGAGCTCAATAGTTGCGGAAACACCACATTTATATTAGTGTTATGAACAAACATATGCCCTAAAACCTTTAACCTTTTGAGATATTCATGAAAAACTTTTTTTTTAGTTGGGTCAAGAACCAACATTCTGTGACCATTCTCTGGCTAAGATGTTTTGATGATTGATTTGACTTCTATGGACCTTTTATAAAATATTTAGCCCCCGTGTCCCTCAGAAAAATCCCGGCATTTTTTGTCAGATGGCCAAATCCAAAATACCTGCTGACGCCATCTTGAAAAATTAACTTTTGATCCAGAGCACCTAGAATCATGTATGAATACACTTTTTTGTGTAAGTCAACCATGACGATTCCAATTCTGACATCAGTTTGACTCTATGACATCAATTTGACCCAGAAATCCAAGATGGCCACCATACAGTAGAGCGAAAATGTAACTTTTAATGTCAAAACCAATTTTACCATGGTACTGCTGTACTTTAAACAAACTACCTTCATAAGGATCTCAGCAAAATAATTTATGAATGTACAGTATGATAAGATAACTAATTATACTTCAAAATACGCTCTCTTAAATAGCTGTAACTTGAACAGATTAACAATGAAACCACTTTTTTATTTTTTTTTTATTTTTTTTTTTAACTTTATAGCATTTTCAGCTTTTTCTGGCCACGCAGGACCGATAGAGGGAGAGAGGGAGAACGGGAGGAGAGGTAGGGAAGACATGCAGCAAATGGTCGCCGGGACTGGGAAATGAACCCGGGACGACCGCTTCGCGACTCAGCACGCTATGTGGTGTGCTACTGGAGCGCCCCAACAATGAAACCACTTTAAACATGTCATGATCAGTCCGAATCAGAGCATTCTGCCTCACTAGATTCTGAATCATCAGATTCCAATGAATCACCCCTCCTCCTCCATACATCATCATCTCCCTTCTCATCATCATCCTCCTCACTCTCCTCTTCCTCACTTTCTTCAGCTGGCCCTGGTGCAGGTAGATGTGTTGGGAGAGCAGGTCGTGTGTGGCGGACAGGGCGACAGCGACCACCCACCAGCTCCCAGCCATGTCCGAGTGGCGAAGGGTGTCGCTTCAGGGAGGGGTGGCGCACTAGTTATGCCAAGTAGTTGGCACGGAGGCAGTGTTGGCGTAGGCTATCTGCATCTGGAGGGAGATGGATGAATGATTTGTTCTTCATTCTCTTCCACTTTGTGGCACGGGCCTCAGCCATGGTGCTACTCTTCTTGTCGCCATAAATAACATGTCGTGTGAACTCGAACAGCTCCTCTAGCACCTCCTCCTCAAGGTAAAGGCTATCTCCACACCGCGAGAGCAGCCGTCGTGCCATAAGGCTCTTTGCCACCTTGTCATACACCGACGACTTACCCTTGTCATAGAAGCCTGAATTGGCATCACAGCCTGTAATGCAGTGTAGCTGCACAATACAATCTGCCATCTCCTCAGTAACCAGGCCACGGCAGAAGACCGTGTTCTGCTTTCTCTTGATGCAGAGCATACCGGGCAGCTGTTGAGAGATGGCCGCTGCCATGACATAGGTATCGGTGTCGGCTGCATCAATGACCACAGGGCCACTGTAGCCTGACTCACGTAGAACTGTGTAAGCAGAGAAGAGGATGGTGTCAGCCTCAGACTGGTCAAAGCTGTAGTTCTGCATTGGTTGCTGGGTTGACAAGTTGGTGCAGTGGGAGCCAACAGAGTAGACGATATCTGAATCTACACCCTGTGCAACAAGGTCAGTCAGATAGCTGCATATTACTTTTTGTAGCCGCTCCTTGTTGCTGACGCTACACAGCAGTGTTTTGAACTCTCTGGCAGAGGGAAAGGGGTCGCCCAGCTTCATGTAGGTGTTGGGGACATGTACCTTACCTTGTACCCGCAGATCTCGCTCATCATCTTTAGTTGAGTATGCTACGTCGTACGGGTCATTTACACAGAAAATACGGTCAGCATCACCATGGCGGGCAAGGATGATGGATGATACCTTGTGGACATAGTCCAACCACTTGTATGGGGTGCCATCTTGTGTCTGCCGATCTTCTGCTGATGGGGTTGCCATCCTCCAGATCATGCCCATGTCGACAAGAGCGGTGTAGGGTTCTTGCAGATCTACAGATTGGAGAGAGAGCTTCTGAATGAGCTTGCTCTTCTGTGTCTTCCTATATGTGCCATTGGAGTTGAATAAGGCCACACATTCCTCGACAACATGATGTTCCAGCAACTCTGAGAGATTCACAAGTTGACTGACCTCAACCAGGTCGATCACTGCCTTGAGAGCACTCCGCTCCATCTCAGCAGCTCTTGCTTTGAGTTCCTCCCCGGGCTTCTCCATGCAGGGCTGCTTGGCAAATGTCAAGCGTTTGCTCAGAGGGACAGGTGCATGGAGGGAGGTTTTCTTACTGAACACTCGGTCTTGCAAGAAGCTGGTCAACTTCTCCTCTCCCACAGCATAGGCTGAGTTGAAGTCCGCGATGAGTTCATCAGAGGCAGGCATGGCTGACTGTAGTGTGCGGAGGGTGGGTGAGGCTGGATCAAATGGGAAGGAATCAAACTCATGCATGCGACCAGGTCCTGCACACGCTGCTCATCTTCTCTCATCCTTTTCAGACCACATTCTATGTGCTTCCTCTTGGCTTTTTTGTGTGTGGCCAGGGCATTGTGAGTCACCCGGATCTTGGCCAAATTGTTCACATTTCTGGAGTGCACCAGCAGCTGCTTCTCATTCTGGAGGATGGAGAGCCAGCCAGACTTCATTTTGCTGCCCTTGTTCATTGTACACTCGATCCACATGTCCCAGGCCATGTTGGAGTAGGGGTTGCCTGTGATGGACTGAGTGAAGTCAGTACGAAGGAAGGCGACCTGATCAGCAGGGAGAGCTGTCAGCATTGCCCAGAAGTCAGGCAGCCACCTTCCATACCTATTGTTGTCGTACACTACCATCCATGGCAGCATGGCACGCAGAGAGCTGACATACTCATCCAAGTTGCAGATATGTACTGCATGCACATTCTGCATGAATGCATCCGTCATAGACAGGAAGTCCCTCCAGTAGTCCGCCATGTCACTGGCCTCCACCTGGGTGAATAAATTGGTGATGAGGCTCTCGAGGTCAGTATCATCCTCCAGTGCCGCATGTGCAGCTGCACGGGGTTCTTGGGAGAGACTCATATCTCTCAGAATCTCAAGGTTCTCCCTTGTCTCATCAGCCAGGTTGGGCATGAGCCTCCCCTTTACCAGCTGACTCATGAGTGCCTCATAGATGAGCCTCAAGCAACGCAGCCCCCTCTTGTAATGCTTGCCTTTCAGTGCACGGTCGACGGAGCCCTCTGCAATAACTCCTCCTGCCACAAGTACATCTCCTAGCTCACTCCCCTTGTAGCGCTTGTAGATAGCGCTCATCATCACACACTGTGTATGGAAGGGACCAAGAAAGGGTACAATGTCATGGTACTTGTTTGGGTTCTCGGCCTTGAGCAGAGTGATGAGGACGTACACAGGATGATCTCCCACTAAGAAGGCGAAGGGCATGTGCTTAGTTGCGATGATGGTAGACAGCTTCTCCATGATGTCATTCACAACTGACTTGTTGGGCGGTTTATTGTAAGATGTATGAAAATAAGCCTTGCTCTTCCTCTGCTCCATATTCAAGCCAGCGTGAAACCCATTGTATGAAGGGATAGTGCACGCATGCACGCACGTACACACACACACATGTGCACACGCACGTATGCGCACACACACACACACACACACACACTCGCAGTCTATTGAAGAAGAAGGCCTGGATGAGCGAGGTCAACAGGAGTTCTTCATGTCAAGGAATGGCGAGATGGCGTGGTCCAAGATACCTTTTGAAACAGAAGGCTGAGCACAAGCTCAGAACATCATCAAAATAACTCCTGAAAGAAACAGCTTTCGAACACAACACAAGGGTTAACAAACCCCAAACACAGGGCTACAATGACTATATTAGCTAACTAGTTGTTGTTGCTAGCTAGCTAGCTATTGGGAAAGTTGTTAGTCTGAAGCCCTGCCCAAACACCAAATCTTACTTTCCCATTCAAAAGTTACATTTTCGCTCTGCTGTCTCTTTCTACATTTCTGCTCTACTGGATGGTGGCCATCTTGGATTTCTGGGTTAAATTGATGTCATAGAGTCAAACTAATGTCAGAATTGGAATCGTCATGGTTGACTTACACAAAAAAGTGTATTCATACATGATTCTAGGTGCTCTGGATCAAAAGTTAATTTTTCAAGATGGCGTCAGCAGATATTTTGGATTTGGCCATCTGACAAAAAATGCCGGGATTTTTCGGAGGGACACGGGGGCTAAATATTTTATAAAAGGTCCATAGAAGTCAAATCAATCATCAAAACATCTTAGCCAGAGAATGGTCACAGAATGTTGGTTCTTGACCCAACTATATCTCTGAATTGATCAGCGCCCAAGCCACTTTTTTTGTTTATCAGGCCCTAAATGAACAGAAAAACATTGGCTCAAATGTTAATAATTTTTTGCAGCCATTATGCCTAAACTGACCAGACTATATAGAACCACAGACAACAATCAGAATACTGGCATTTCCATCACACTGTGATTATTTATCAGTGTTTCCCCTACCATTGCCTTGAAGGGGCAGCCCGCGTCGCGCGTAACAAGTCTCTCTCTCCGTGCGCAACCTTTCGGTGTGTGTGTGTGCGTGTGCGCACGTCCCAAATCTGGCACACTTTTGGACAAAGTTATACTGTGATAGAGCGCAGAGAATGAACGCGTTCACATTACGTTCATCTAGCGGAAATACAGTACGTTCAGTTCACGCTCACCCAAAATATGAACGCGTTCATGAACGATCGTTCATTGAACGCGTTCAGGTACATCACTGATCATTGTTAAGTAGCAAATAGGTCTAGGGTTCCAAAAAATCTGAACTATCCCTTTAAGTACAGTACTTGAGTAAAAATACTTCATTGCTTTCCACCACTGGTATACATACACTATTATTTATAGAACAAGACGTTGCAAATGAGAAGCAAACATTAGATCACACAAATTATCAGCAAATTACTCCATGGCTCTCTTTTGGAGAGCTTGCTCTAGTTGCAACCACTAAATAAACAAGACCTACTGAAACAGAGTGCAACATCTTGAAGTCTGGTCTGTACACAAGTACAGCTAATGTCTAATTAATGAAATGCACACAGACACACACTAGGCCAATTATGTACATAAACCCATACACGGGACAGTAATGTATGTATATGAACTCCTGGCCTTGAATAATCTTCCCCATCTCGTTTCACACTCCTCTCATCATCATCATCATCATCATCATCATCATCATCATCATCATCATCATCATCATCATCATCATCGTCACATTCCTCAGGGATAGCATCTCTTCTTCATGTTGTTGCCACCCAGGCCTGGCCTACGAGTGCTGATGAAACTTTAATACGTCTGGATGACAGAGAGCCCTTTCAGAGGTGGGCTGAGACAGAGAACAGCTGTCAGGTCCTGTCCCTAGTGCCACACCTGGGGAATGTCACTCGCTCCAAGGCTGTCTACTACAACAGCACCAACTCACCTGGAGCAAGTAGACTACCTGTCTGTGTTGAATACTACTCCATTTTTACAATACAGAGATCAAACCTGGGTCCTGTCCTATTTACCATTTATATTAATGATATCGTCTCATCTTTGAGTGACTGTCAAGTTCTCTTGTCTCATCTTTCAGTGGCTGTCAATGCTCTGCAACATGCACGTATTGGCCTTATGCAAACAAAACTAAATTCATGATATTCTCTAGGGTTAGAGCTATTGTTTACAATAATTTGCATATATCGACTGTGAATGGGTCTGACATCAAGAGAGTTACAGAATACAAATATCTTGGCATCTGGCTTGATGGGAAATTTACATTTAAAGATAAACAGATACCAATGTTAATTTGACCTCTCTGCTAGAGAAGACCAACCCACTTTATCATACAGGATGCGGTGGTGAGTACCATATCTATTATGAGTAATACATCTGAGAGCAGAATGATATAATCTTGATGAACATTGTTACTCAGCTGATAGAGTTGTCCCCTTCCTGATGACTTGTACATAACTTGTAAGTCGCTTTGGATAAAAGCGTCAGCTAAATAACTAAATGTAAATGTCTGCCTAGAGGTTTCAGAGTGGAAGGAGGAGCATTTTTATAAATCACATCTCCATAATCCAAGACAGATAGAAAAACTGCTTCAACAACCCTCTTTCTGTCAATCGTTGGAAAGCTGGTTCTGTTCCTGTAAGAAGCCAATTAGTCCGGTGGCTTAGCAAAATTATGTGGACGCGGCGGATAAAAGCACCAAATTTTCCCACGTGTTCCCCATCATCATAGCTTTCCTTTTGGGGTAAGGGCCACGGCATCATGATGGATTTCAAGATGGCCGCCATGTAAAATCAAGGTTCTACCAATATCTTGGTCCTAGCGCGCTCAATATTTGAGCGAACACAAAGGTATTGGTATCCCTGTAAACTAGAGAAGTTACGCTTTCCATTTTTGCTTTTTAAAAAGTTTGCATTTTGTACTTCATTGTTTGCATTTTGTACTTAATTTTGTACTTTAGTTTTATATTGTACAATTTGTATAGTGTTTGGTCTTTATTCTTTAACTTTTTACTGTATGAAGCACAATATCAGGGGGCTCATACAGAACCAAGCATTTCCCTATAGGCTAATGTATAAGCCTACCTTATATGTGACAAATAAAACAAAACTTGAAAGTTTAAACTCCTATGCACAATTTAAAAACACGATTACAAATCTCCCTGCTTCAGTTTGTAACCGTTTTTAACTTTGTGTTTAACTTTTGTCCAATTTATTCAATGTCTAATTATCAGAGTTTCCCTCTCCTTTTTATTTTTTTTATATATTTTTTCCACTCCTTTTTCCTCCTTTTTTCTCCCATCCCAATGTTAGTCATTATGCCAATTCCCAATCCCCTTCCTGGTCGCTGCGCACCTACCCCCTACAGTCGGTCTGGGAAAGTGGAGGCTATCACATGCTTCTTCCGACACATGTGTAGCCAATCAACCGCTTCTTTTCACCTGGCAGCGCGGACTCTCACTGAGAGGGTGTAACGTGTGGAAGGATCACACTAACCCCCTTAGATCCTTTCCCCGCTGAGCAGGCGCCCCGACCAAACTGTAGGTGCCAATTGTGTTAGTACGACGGCCGGCCAAGCCGGAAGCAACGCAGAGAGCTGGGCTCGATACCAGTATCTCCTGCTTTGGTGCATCTTGTACATTAACGAGATATGTAAAGTATCCAATATATTTAAATGTATTTTATTTGCGGATGACACTAATCTTTTTTTTTCTGGTGAGAATATCCAGCAGCTTTTAGAGGTCATCACATCTGAAATGAAGAAATTAAAAAAATGGTTTGATAGAAACAAATTATCATTGAGCTTGAGCAAAACTAAAATTATGTTATTTGGAAACTGTAGATTAAATACTCAAGTACAAGTTAAAATAAATGATGTGATTATTGAAAGAGTTTATGACAATAAATGCCTAGGTGTAATAATAGACCATAAAATCTGTTGGAAACCTCACATAAAACATGTCCAACATCTAAACTGTCGAGAAGCATTTCAGTCATGAGTAAAGTAAAGCACATTCTGGATAGAAAATCACTCTACATTCTCTACTGTTCACTAGTTTTACCATATTTAAATTACTGTGCTGAAGTCTGGGGAAACAATTATAAGTCTACACTACAACCACTTTTTATACTCCAAAAAAGGGCCATAAGGATAGTTCACATTGCAGGTTATCGTGATCACACAAACATATTATTTTTAAAGTCAAAAACATTAAAGTTAAATGATCTTGTGGAATTTAAAACGGCACAATTAATGTATAAAGCAAAAAGTCATGCACTTCCAAGAAACATTCAAGAACTGTTCTTTGATAGGGAGGGGGGTTATAATGTGAGGGGAGAACTCAATTTAAAAGTGCTTAATGTACGCACTACCATGAGAAGACACTGCATCTCGATATGTGGAGTGAAACTGTGGAACAGTCTAAATGTGGTGCTAAAGCAATGTCCAAACATGAGACAATTCAAACTGATGCATAAGGAAATTATGTTCACAAGGTACAGGGATGAGGAAGGGACTTGATATTCACGGGTGTTTACATTTTTATTTTATTTATTTCATGTTTTACATATATAGGTTTTGTTTTTTTGTTTTGCATATATATATATATATATATATATATTATTTTTTTATGTTTTAAAATAGTACTCTCATTTGAGTAGTGGAAAAGGGGTAGGATTAAATAAGTGTATACTTCTTCCTACTCCTTTTCGAACATGTAGATTGAGTTGTGTTTTGCTTTTGTTATTGTTTGTTTGTATTCATTGCATGTTCGAAATAAAGATTTCAAATCAAATCAAATCAAATATTGAGTTTTTTTTCTTTTAAAAATGCATGTAATCTGGACACCATTGTAAGTGAGGCAAACCTCAATGCTTTTTTTTATTTATTTTGTATCGACTTTTTCTCCTTATTTTTCAATTTTTCTCCCATCCCAATGTCGCCTCGCCAATTCTCCCCTTCAATTCTCCCCTCCCCTGTCTCGAGTGTTGCTAGACTATGCCTCCCACTGGTCGGCTGCAGTGAGGACCAAGCCCTGCATCACGTGTCCCCTCCGGTACACGAGGAGGCAGCTGTCGCATCTTTTCACGATCTCTCCAGTGGCGAGGAGTAACGCGTGGGAGGCTCACGCTGCCCCCGATGCTTCCTGATTCTGCTGTACAGGCGCACCAACAACCTGTAGGAGTCGCTGTCCACAACGTCCAATCCCCACCCACCAGCTTTCCCACCCCTAACACTGCCAATTGTGTTAGTATGAACGACCAGCCAAGCTGGTAGCAACGCTGAGAGCTGGGCTCGAACCCAGCATCTCCTGCGCTAGTGGCGAGCGCCTTGCCCAATGCGCCACTTAGCCTCCCACCTCAATGCTTTTTTGAGAATAAATAAAGGTTTGAAATATGTCAGATATGTATAGTCCTATTAGTGGGGGAAAACCAACCAAATATTTGTGAAAATTAAACAAATCTGATCCCTCTGGATGGATGACATCACTGGCTTGAGTCTAAATTACCCTGTTTTCTGGTCTGAGATGACCATTTGCTGGATTTCAAAACGGATTAAGATGAAAGTAACACCACACCAGTCAAGACTCAGAGAGACTTCCTTTTGGTTAGGTTAGAAAGCAGCAAGCAACGCAACATGTGTCTGTCTCCCCCTGGTTGACCCTGTTCTATTTTTCACCCCTTCTATTTTTAATGTCTGTCACAACCCCTTTAGGAGAGCGAGTCTGACCAAAAACAACAAACTAGAATGATAGCGTGCATGGAAAGGTGGCACAGGTGTGGTATTTATAATCGATATCCACTGGCATCATGAATATGGTAATGAGGCTTCTCAGTGAGGCAGCAGGTAGGCGGGCAGGCAGGCACATGCAGATGGAACCCCCCAGAGGGGCCCGCAACAAATGAGGTGTGCCCGCCCGCAATACCGCAGTTTCATCTGGATCTAGAAATAACAGCGCAGCCCCTCCACACCTCCAATATATCACCCCTGTGTCTCTGCGGGGGGTATCAATGGGGAGAGAGAGGGAAAGAGAGTAATGGTATAGGAAGTACCCGAGCCGTGGTGATTTCTCTGCGATGACAGAGCTAATGAATGTACAGGGACGCAGATAGTCTGTCTTGCAGATGAACATTTAACACCCTTATTTTCTCATTCACCCCCCTCCCCCACCACTACACATCCACTATTCTATGTGACCACATAGGAACTCATAGTACACAGCATGGCTGCCTAGTTATAGTTGAAAGTGGGGGTGCAAGATTATTAAGTGACAGGCAAGGGGTGGTTTGTAGGGGGTCCGGCACTTTCAACTATAACTTCTAGGCAGCCATACTGTGTACTATGAGTTCCTATGTAGGCCTTGAATGTAAAGTGGTAGACACCAGGGGCGGGGCTAGGGGGTGGCTACTTGGGCTCAAAAATATGTTTGCACCAGATTTAGCAGAAGCTAATTTCCATCTGTAGTCTATCCAGCTGCTAACTGTATTTGAGTGAGTTAAGTCTTGGTGTTATGGTAGACTCAGACCTAAGCTTTAAATCACAATCAACAAGTTGACAAAAATATAATTCTTCCACCTTAGAAACATAGCTAAAGTACGGCCATTTATAAATCAAAAGGACGCTGAAAACCAGATCCATGCCTTTATCTCAAGCCGACTCGACTACTGTAATGCACTCCTTACCGGCCTCCCGAAAAAATACGATGATAACTATTTTATTGCAATGCACTATTGCATTATTTTATTCTATTTTACTAACTATTTTATTGCACTGCACTATTTTAATTTGTATCAGTGATAATCAAACTGTAAACAAAGACGCATATTAACACTTTCACTGTTACTGTTGAAAGGCCAGCGCCTTTTAACCCTTTAATCGCCAAGGACGAGTTAACACGTCATTCTCCGCCATGCGTAATCTGCCAATGACGCCGTAACATGTCATTGAGATCAATATTTCTAAAATATGTGATGGCAATCATATTTCACCCGCGGAGACTTGAGATCTCCTGTTGATCTCCTCTCAACTCTCCAACGGTTCAAGAGCGCCATCTGGTGGCCGATCGGCGGATTGCCCAAACAGCAAACCGGAAACAGAAAGTGGTGCTCATCCAAATTCGGTCCGGCCACTCGCTATAGCTTCCGGGGCTCCATCTCGACACACTGGATAATCAATCGCTCGCCCTAACTCAATAAACAACGTTATTTGGACGTATATAGTATTATACAACCTGGAAATGGTTCATCTAGATCAACATCCCATAATAGCAAACTGTCTACTCCAAGCTGATCGCCCAACGGCCCGAGGAGACTGGGGTACGTTTCAACGTTTATTATTACCGTGTTCGACACAAACTGCTCTGACGATCATATCACCCACACTACATGAATCATCTAACGTTGGCCACGGAATTATAAACGACCCCCCCCCCCCCATCCGGTCAACATCAGATGATGAGTAGTAACTTCTAGAAGCACGTACATTTGAATTTCTTTATCTGGCGCCGATCGCTATCAAACTGTATTTGATCATCAATATAATGCATTTATGGCTATAAATCACGTTCTGCAGAATGCTGCAGAAAACGATAAAAACATATTTATACTTTAGACCATATTTTAGTATGAATATGTGAATGAAAAAGTCGAACGTTGCTACATCCTAAACGATAGATACTTGACGTTGAATCGGCCATAGTAATGTCAATTTAGCAATACAATTTAAAAAGTTATAGCCCTGCAAAGAAGGGGAACATCTCCATAGACTTTCAACAGTGGCAGATAGGGGTATATGATCAGAATAATCCCTGGCAGATAAAGGGTTAACATGGCTGTGTTTGCAGGCCTAAAGCTATATTATATAGTATAGCTATGGATCTAATAATATAGTCGATTGTCATTGAGTTTCTTCCGGTCAAGATGCAAAAAACAGATAATTTTTTCCATCCATACATTTCCGTTTATACCGTTGTGAATATGAGTGTAGTTTCAGGGTGGTCTGGTGTCATTTCCAAAATGACAGACACCATTTCAAATCCAATAGCCAATATTGAAATCCAATAGCGGCCGCAAGGTGTTAGGCGGCGGTATTGGACTTTTGAGTTCTCAGACCCATCCCCAGTGATAACACAGGCTGACGGCATGTCTTTATGAATGGAAATATCGAATAAAAGAAACAACGATGAAAACCCGACTATACTCTGGTTTTCGGGGGTCCTGGCGCTCAACGTTCAGCGAGTTAACCCTAGATCTTAGATCCTAATATGAAAAACAATGTGATTTAATGTTCTATGTCTTACCTTGACTTTGTCTATTTTACTGCTATCTATTTTATGCTTTATGTCTGCACTTTATGCATTGCTCTTGATCTGCCAATGTTGTGCTCATTTTATGCCTGTCTTTTTGTACTGCTGTGAAGCACTTTGAGCTGCAATTCTTGTATGAAAGGTGCTATACAAACAGTGTATTATTATTATTATTATTATTATTATTATTATTATTATTATTATTATTATTATTATTATTATAATTATTATTATTATTATTATTATTATTATTATTATTATTATTATTATTATAAATTATTATAGTTTGCTTCATTAATTAAATGGTGTGAATTTAAGTGTTCTCTAGTGCCTTTTGTCCGCTTTAAGGTGGTGGTATAAGTTAAAGGTTGTGGTGTCGAAGTAAAAAAAATCCTATCTGGGCTAAGCCCTAGATCTCCTACAATCCTAAATCCGCCCCTGGTGGACACAGGACACTGGACAAGAGTTATCAAAAATAACAATATTTATTTGGAACAGAGTTAAAGGGCAAAGATGGCGAGCTGGGTGGTCCAGACTCCCTAGTTCAGGATACAAAAAGTAAAGTTAAGCACAGGGTAAAAAATAAAGCAACAAAAAATGGTCAAGCAGCAAAAATGTCAAAATGAGAAAAAGCAGTGTGAGCAGGTGAGGTCTGGAGGGCTGTGACGAGGACGAGCTCTGTGAAGTGAGAACTTGACAAACTTGACAACTGCTCCCTGCACTGCATTTGTAGGGCGTGGTGCCTCATCACCACACCTGTGATAAATTAGAAAGCGGCCATTTTAAACACAGGCAAAACAGAAAGAAAACAGTGTGTCAATCAAACCACCCATTAGTGACAACACACTACAACCACAATGTGAATACGCACCACCATGGCCGCCTAGTTATAGTTGAAAGTGGGGGTGCAAGTATTTTTTTTATTCTTTTTTTTTTTATTTTTATTTTTTTTTAATTTTGCAAGGGGTGGTTTGGAGGGGGTCCGGCACGACCCCCTCCACGGCAGATTTTTTTACATTTAATGAACACCTGTATGTGCAATTTCCTGCAATATAGAGCCTTCAATCTTGACCAAAATAAAGCTGCTCTTTTCACTATAAAACTCAGTTTATATTGCAGTATGATAGCTATAATAACTTCACTGCGAGGGCTCTTTTAGCTAACGCTAGCTAGGCACGTATGATAGCCAATTACTATTATAATAATAATAATAATAATAACTTTCCCATCCTCCCAAAGCCCCTCCAGCCCCGTTCACATCCGCCGCACCAACAACAAGTAACAACAACAACTAATTGACGCTATCAATAGCCCCAGTGAGCACGGCGGCTGAATGAATGAAAACTTTATTTAACAGATTGCAGAATGGGTAAAATACAGTACGGCTCAATACACACAATTGTTAAGGGGATGCAGACCAGAGAAAGACGTTTGTCTTGTTTACATCAGGGTCTGTGCTGCACCGAGTGAATCCACAGTCACTTGCTCCTCAATGGGAAACCAACCTAGATTTACCATGAAGGACTGGTTCTGGCCGAACCGTTCGTTATACAAGTATCACAGAGACATTACAAAGGTGCTCACAGTTGCACGAGGGGTTCGCACAGAGATACGGGATGGTTTGAAAGCTCGGCGTTGCTAATAAATATTTTTTATATTTTTTTTATAAACTGCTCAAAGCGGCATTATTTCCGTCGTTGGGTGATCACAGCGCCTGCGCAGTGCGCACCATCCCGTATCTCTGGATTCACTCGGTTCAGCGCCGAGGCTCACCATACGAGAAATATTCAGTTTCAATCTGTTTGCGCATTTAGTATACAGTCACAGTGTTCGACTTACGTGATGATTTGCTCCATTTTAATGTAAACGCCGAAGAATAATCCTCACGAGTCACAATGTTATCCAATATCCAGCCTGAATTTCGAAAAAGGTTCGAAAAAGCCGCCTCCCCCAACATGTCGTATACGTCATGCTGACAAACGCCCGTGGGCACTGGATCAAACCATTAAAGTGGGGGGTCACACAATCTTTGGAAACTTAAAAACTTGCTATTAAGTGTCATTGCGTATTATTAATTTGATTGAAATTACGTAGTTATGGTTCGATAAGATTTATAAATTGGGGGGGGATATTTATATCATATGATATGATCAAAAAGTGAGGGAGTAAAAAGACAAGCTTGCTCCCCCAAGTTCAATAGTCCTAGAGCACCCGCATCTTCTGCTCCATTAAGTGGGCGCCTATGCGCACCACAGACAGTAAGTATCCCTCCACCATGTGAAAGTAATACGTAACACCCTGCATGGCAGATTTCTTTTTATTTAATGAACACCTGTATGTGCAATTTCCTGCAATATAGAGCCTTCAATCTTGACCAATAAAGCTGCTCTTTTCACTATAAAGCTCAGTTTATATTGCAGTATGATAGCCAATTACTATAATAATATATTATATATATATATATATATATATATATATATATATATATATATATATGTATATATATACTGTATATCGATTTTCTTTGCTCTTTTATTTTTATTAAATCAATCTCCTTTCAAATAGGCCACGTTTTTGTCATTAATGATAATTGCAATACTGAGACAATAAGAAAGAGAAAAAAGATAATTATATCATTATATTAAGAGAATTGAAGGCTGGCATCTGTAAATGCAGATATACAGTAAGTACTTTATTCTTATTTTATTATCATTATTATTATTATTATTATTATTATTATTATTATTATTATTATTATTATTATTATTATTATTATTATTATTATTATTATTATTATTATTATTATTATTATTATTATTATTATTATTATCATTATTTTCTTTCCAATGAAATGAAAATCAGAAAATAAGTGGTATTTGATGGAAAATATGAAAGTCAATGCTTGAAGGAAAATGGACTTCGGAAATCAGTTTTTTATTTACTGTTCTGTAAATGTCTTGTCGAATGTAATGTTTTGTGTGGACCCCAGGAGTTGTCATGCAACAGCTAATGGGGATCCTAATAAACTCAAACTCTAATGGGCTTCGATCTACCAGGTACTAGCAAATGTCAGCTAACCGCTAGCTAACATAAAGAGTGACCTGTAATTCAATGCAGCGAAAATGAAGAGAAGGTGATGATTATAAATGTGTTTTATTGTATTGAGTGGTAGAAGTAAAGACATGTCTAACATATCCTTTGTTTGAACAACTTACTGAAAGAGTCTGCCACCAATGACAGACTGGTTGCGGTGATTACACTCAGCCTACCTGCATCATGGACCACTGACTGCGTGCTGGGGGTGGGAGGCAGTTGATCAAACCGAAATGCGGGGGGGGGGGGGGGGGGGGGGGGGTCGCAATCTTTGGACACTTAAAAACTCGCTATTAAGTGTCTATAATCAGCACAAGTTCTTTCATTGCGTATTATTAATTGGACTGAAATTACATAGTTATGTGTACAGTGATATATTGGGGGGGGCATGTCATTTTTTCATATGATCAAAAAGTGGGGGCACAAAAGCACACGTTTGCTCCCCCAAGTTTAATTGTGGGGATGCACCTGCTCCATTTGCTCCATTGCTCAGGCGCCCGTGGTACACACTATCGAAAGAGAAGTGAGGAGATTGGAGTTAGGGCAGGATATGAGGAGATCGGGGAGGTAGTAGAGTATTCATACGGGAATGCAGATTATTCCTGGCTCTGTGAGAATAATTGTGGAGAAATTCCAAAAAATCCCCGCCTGGCGTCACCCCACCCCAACACACCCCCTCCATCCCCCATCAGATAGCCACGGCACCAGCCCAAACGAGAAAATCAAGCAATTTCCAAACGGAGCAATTGGACAAACCTCCCACACGCTGACAAAAAGTGGCAAGCCCAATCACGCCTGCTTATCCTCTTCATGAATAGATATTACATTTAAGAGCTCCCCGCGCCAGAAGCCACGGTTTATATTCTCTGGAATATGGTTTAGCTGGAACCGAAGGAACGTAGGGGATCCACGTTTCACTCACTTCCTCGGGTGGGACAACCGCCACGCGATTTAGGGTTTCATATCTCTATTCATCTTTTACGCACGCCCACCCTCCCTCCCATTACGCTCTTTCCCATCTCTCTCTACGTTCCTCACTCTCTTTACATCCAACCATATCTCACCGCGTCCTCGCCCTCCTCCCTCAGCCCTCACCCTCCTCCCCAGGCCCGTAGTCTCGATCTTGCAGAAGGAAAATGCCCGAACAACACCTGGGCTTCCTTTTTTCCGGATGATTCAATCATCGTCCTGGCAACACAGGGGCTACAAACACACCTCTAACTCGATTGATGTTTTGCACAAATCGGCCTCCTATTAAGGTAAGTGGTGCTGAATGGGAGAGTGAGTTATCGTCACATTACCGCCCTGGGAGATTGAGAGGGGATAGATGGTTCTGTTGCCAGCATTTAATGAAGTGGCGTGAACCGGCAACAGCGTGCCGAGGAGGCCCTTGCTGACGAGACATTGTGCAGACGATAGACGGAGTGCTCGTAATCAACCAGGGAGGGCATGGAGCGATGAAGAGTCCTTCAATGGACTCCTAATTTCCACCACTTCACATGTGACAACAATGTCACTGCTATGCAACCGCACGATTAACCCCTTCAAGATTGTACAAGCTCCACATGCAATATTTTTTATTTTGTAGAACAAAACATATACATACATCTAATTATGATGTAACCATGGCTACTAGGTCACTGCAACCCTTGTTTATGAGAGAAACATGACAAGAAACATACACCTGAGGTCAGGAAGTAGCACAGGAAGTTATTAAGGAAGTAATAGTGTTCAGGTCCTTCTCACAGATTAGTCCAGCTCTCTAGGGCAGATTGGTCCAGCTCTCTAGGGCAGATTGGTCCAGCTCTCTAGGGACAGATTGGTCCAGCTCTCCAGGGGCAGATTGGTCCAGCTCTCCGGGAGCAGATTGGTCCAGGCTCTCCAGGGGCAGATTGGTCAGCTCTCTAGGGCAGATTGGTCCAGCTCTCTATGGCAGATTGGTCCAGCTCTCTAGGGGCAGATTGGTCCAGCTCTCTGGGGCAGATTGGTCCAGCTCTCTAGGGCAGATTGGTCCAGCTTTCTGGGGCAGATTGGTCCAGCCAATTGGCCAGCTCTGGGGCAGATTGGTCCAGCTCTCCAGGGGCAGATTGGTCCAGCTCTCCAGGGGCAGATTGGTCCAGCTCTCTGGGGCAGATTGGTCCAGCTCTCTAGGGCAGATTGGTCCAGCTTTCTGGGGCAGATTGGTCCAGCTCTCTGGGGCAGATTGGTCCAGCTCTCCAGGGGCAGATTGGTCCAGCTCTTTAGGGGCAAATTGGTCCAGCTCTCTGGGGCAGATTGGTCTAGCTCTCCAGGGGCAGAGAATACTGCAGTTGTGGTTATTGGTGCAGCCAGGGTTAGTTAGTGGCAAAGCATAGAACATTATGAAATCTTACCTCAATGCCTCAATGTTAATATAAATAATAAAATCACAAAAATAATTGTATACTATAATTTTCTCATCCAGTAAAAAAAGAAACATGCAGATGAAGACATTCACCTCAAACTGTTTTTCGTGCCATACAGCAAGGGCAATTATGTGCTTTGTTCCTTCCTTCTTCATCTCCCAGGCTGCTGCTGCTGACAATAAAACCACGGCAGGACGAGGTGTTTGTCATTACCACTACACTCCCACCACCTGTCACATGGGATCACGCACCCCCACTGTCTGTGACGTGCTATCTAGGGTTTGCAGTCAGGTCAGGTCAGGTCAGGTCAGGTCATGTGTGTGTGTGTGTGTGTGTGTGTGTGTGTGTGTGTGTGTGTGTGTGTGTGTGTGTGTGTGTGTGTGTGTGTGTGTGTCTCTGTCTCTGTCTGTCTGTCTGTCTGTCTGTCTGTCTGTCTGTCTGTCTGTCTGTCTGTCTGTCTGTCTGTCTGTCTGTCTGTCTGTCTGTCTGTCTGTCTGTCTGTCTGTCTGTGTGTGTGTGTGTGTCTGAGACGGTGCATATGTTGTGTGTGTGTGTGTGTCTGAGACGGTGCATATGTTGTGTGTGTGTCATTATGTCATTGTGTCTATGTGTGTGAGAGTGTGTGTACTAGGGCTGTCCCCGACTAAGGATTTGGATGTTCGACTATTATTGGCCAAAATGTGCCGTTAGTCGACTATTGGTCGACTAAAAAATATATATATATATATTATATAATATTTAAATAAAAAAAATAAAAAAAATTGTATGATTCCATTTGGGCTGTGGGGGTGCTTAATGTCTGAAGGAGTCGACTGAAGGCTTCTTGTCCTCTGCAAAAGCATGCAATTGGTCCACTGATGGATACATCTTGATATTTGTCTAGTCTAGTGTGTTCATTAGATGGGTGAAATCCTCTTTCAGTGCCTCTGTGCCTGTTTTCGTAGGCAGTTAGCCTCTGGTATGCGTGCCATTAGCGTTAGCCACACTTCTAGGCCTCTTTTCTTTTGGAAATAATGATAAAAAATAAAGAAAGAAAAATTATTTATAAAAAAAAAAAAAAAAAAATTATATTCGACTAAGAGGTTGGCCAGTCGACTACGGCTCCTTTCGACCGATTAGTAGACTAATCGACTAATAGGGGTCAGCCCTAGTGTGTACGCACACATATGCATGTGAATGGGTGGTCTGTGTGTGTGTGTGTGTGTGTGTGTGTGTGTGTGTGTGTGTGTGTGTGTGTGTGTGTGTGTGTGTGTGTGTGTGTGTGTGTGTGTGTGTGTGTGTGTGTGTGTGTGTGTGTGTGCGTGCGCGTGCATGCGTGCGTGCGTGCGTGCGTGTGTGTGTGTGTGTGTGTGTGTGTGTGTCTGTGTTGAGAGGCAGAAAGTGGGAGGAAATAATATTATGCCTTCGTTCCCTTTTTTCTCTCTTCCAGCTCCTCCTCTCACTATTTTATGCCCGAGGGAGAGCTGACAGCTGTAAGCCTGCATGCCAATTCAGATGCTTAGCGAGAACCGCATGCAGTGTTTGTCCTCTTGGTGAGCGGAGGCATTAACCCTGGCGAGCACAGCTTTGTGGCGTCACTGATATGGATAATCTCATTAGCATTCTCCTGTTGTGATGGACACTAGAGGTATCTGGTCTGACTCTCTACCAGAGCTCATTACTCACCACAGGACCGGGCCTGTATGGAATTCTACTGCAGTCTCTCACTCACACACACACACACACACACACACACACACACACACCCACACACACACACACCCACACACCCACACACCCACACACACACACACACACACACACACACACACACACACACACACACACACACACACACACACACAGACATAGACACACGCACGTGTGCATGCATGCACTCACACACACACACACACACACACACACACACACACACACACACACACACACACACACACACACACACACACACACACCTCCAAAACATAGTAATTTTGCATCCAACTACATTAATGACAGCAGTAATGACAGGTGTGTGTTCAAATATTACAACGCTGAGCTTATGCCTTCCTCTGCTGCTATGCCCCATCGCCATGACACACACACACACAAGGTGCAATGGTTGTTGGATAATAATGTATTTGCAACAGCTACGTAAACATTCATTGGGAGTCTTCTGTGCTTTTTAAACTTTTTTTCTGAAGGACCCCATTTCCTCAGTAATCTCTTTTGCAACCTAGAACTGGTTGAGTTACCTGAGTTTATTATTTAAGCTTATCCAACACAGATGGCCGTTTTTTAAGCAGCTGGCACACAGTATTTGACATACCTTACAAAGCAAATACTCCAAAGGGATTTTTTAACAGTGAGTTATACACCTCAGAAACAGGCATCATTATCCCCTCTATATTTTATAAACTCATATATTATCCATAATAATACAAAATAAAAAAGTTCCCCCAATCCCACTGGTGGTCCATTTTTTATCTGAACTAGGCTAGTACTATATCTGGTCAAATGCAATGCTAAGAAGACATGTTGTCCTCATAGATACATTTAATTGTGTCAGCTCAATATCAGCAAATGCCTTGTAAAACTGAATTATAATTGGGGACTATAATTAATGAATGCTTCCTATTTGATTTGTAATCATGAAATCTGGTCTAAGTAAAGACTTACTCAGACACAGCGGGGCTTATAAGATGTCTCTGCCTGGGACCCGTTTGAGAAATGTGATTCCCTCTGCCCCAATCCCTCCCCAGGCTCATTTCATTTCTGATAGACCCTACTCTTGTTATGGGGAGGGACGGCACCCACGAGAGTCTAGCCATCAACCCATTTGTGATTTAGCCGATAGGATATTAACATAAAATGAATTCAGTCATGTGTTCATGCATTCATTCATGTATTCATATGAACACACTCACCCGCAAACCCCTCATACTGTACACTCTCTCTCTCTCTCTCTCGCTCTCTCTCTCCACCACTCTGAACCATTACCCACACAAACAGAGGAAAAAGCTTACAAAAACTGTGCATATCCTGCACAGAAGCAGTAACATGATCACTCACATCAATCAACTGCAAATACACACTGATACAGATGGAGAGGAACAACTACACAGAGTGGAGAGGGACAACTACACAGCAGAGTGGAGAGGAACTACACTGAGCAGAGTGGAGAGGGACAACTACAGGCTGCAGGCAATTAATGTTGATTGTGAGAATGATGGAGAGAAGGAAGGAAGAATGGAGAAACATTTGAGGTGAGATAGAAGTGGAGACAGACAGACAGACATGTAATAGATAGAGACACACAGACACACAATACCAGAGATAGAGAGAGAGAGAGAGAGAGAGAGAGAGAGAGAGAGAGAGAGAGAGAGAGAGAGAGAGAGAGAGAGAGAGAGAGAGAGAAAGAGAGATGGATAGAGACAGATGGACATGGACACAGGCGACATATGACGGGATGAGAGAGGGAAGTGTAGACAGATATAGTTTTAGAGAGAGAAACAGACAGACAGGCAGACAGACAGACGATGAACATGGTGGACACGATGACCCAGTGACAGATACAAAAACAGGTAGACAGACGTATAAAGTATATATACCCAGTGTCTCACCAGCTGCGGTCAGTCCTCCTGGTGTGTCGATCTGCTCCCCGGCCGCCTCTTTCATCTCCACCATGCAGTGTCCCAGGTGCTGGATCCCGTCTTCCATCTGCCCTCCTCCTCCTCGTCTTCCTCCTCCTCCACGGAACGCCACAGTCCAGTCCAGTTCCCCGGCTCACGCCGCGTGTGTTGCCACGCGGGGGAAGGAGGAGAGGAAGGGAAAAGAAAAAAAACACTACGACCCAGTCCGACGGATAGCGAGCGTCTGCTCTGCTCTGCTCTCCTCTCCTCTCCTCTCCTCTCCTCTCCTCTCCTCTCCTCTCCTTTCCTTCTCTCTCTCTCTCTCTCTCTCTCTCTCTCTCTCTCTCTCTCTCTCTCTCTCTCTCTCTCTCTCTCTCTCTGAAAAGTAAGACGGAGGAGAGGGACCGGTGAGGGACCTGGATAGTGTTAGTGGGTAGGGGGTGGGGGCGTTGAGAGGGAGGGTGGGGGGGTGACAATGAGGAGGTGTAGGGTGAGAGCGAGATGAGAAGGAGAGAAAGCGTGTGAGACAGAGAGAGAGCAAAGGATATATAGATAGATAGATAGATAGATAGATAGATAGATAGATAGATAGATAGATAGATAGATAGATAGATAGATAGATAGATAGATAGATAGATAGATAGATAGATAGATAGATAGCAGAACAAAATTGATGTTATGTGCAATATACAGCTCTATCCATCAATCCTGCTGTCAGTAGCACACTTCAACCACACTGCACAACACAGCCTACAGAGACTGCACTGACTCTCACTCACTCGCTCACTCACTCGCTCACTCACTCGCTCACCCACTCGCTCACTCTATCTCCTTTAATAGGTGATGCAAGGCAGCAGGGCTCCTTAGAATTTCTCACTTTCAACCAGCAACAAAAACAATTAGTGAGTGTCCTGCTGCTGAGCTCCATACGGTGAAGCCAGTACCGAGTAGCAGCAGGTGATGCTGCCAGATACAGTGACGCGCACAGGACTTTAGAGGGGCAGGTGCTCAAAGGCTGAAAAGGGCACTATAGCTGTGTGTGTTTTAACCGAGTGCGCGACCCTGATTTTTAAGGGCCCTTTTCGGGCGGGGGGGGGGGGGGGGGGGCTTTTTATGCTTTTTGGGTTTTTTTTTTTTTTTGCTGTATATTCTGTATTGTTTAATATAAATGTTAAGGGGGGCCCCTTTTTATGCTTTTTGGGGGGTTTTGGTGATCAAATATTGAATATTGAACTATAATAATCAGTGCAGGAGCTCACTTATCCTTGAAAGACACTTTTATCACTGACTTAAAAGGCCCATACATATGTTCAGGGAGGAGGGAATAAGTGCTTACCCTACAGACCCCAAGAAGTGCTGTATATTCTGTATTGTTTAATATAAATGTTAAGGGGGGCCCCTTTTTATGCTTTTTTGGGGGGTTTTGGTGATCAAATATTGAATATTGAACTATAATAATTAGTGCAGGAGCTCACTTATCCTTGAAAGACACTTTTATCACTGACTTAAAAGGCCCATACATATGTTCAGGGGGGAGGGAATAAGTGCTTACCCTACAGACCCCAAGAAGTGCTGTATATTCTGTATTGTTTAATATAAATGTTAAGGGGGGCCCCTTTTTATGCTTTTTTGGGGGGTTTTGGTGATCAAATATTGAATATTGAACTATAATAATTAGTGCAGGAGCTCACTTATCCTTGAAAGACACTTTTATCACCGACTTAAAAGGCCCATACATATGTTCAGGGGGGAGGGAATAAGTGCTTACCCTACAGACCCCAAGAAGTGCTGTATATTCTGTATTGTTTAATATAAATGTTAAGGGGGGCCCCTTTTTATGCTTTTTGGGGGGTTTTGGTGATCAAATATTGAATATTGAACTATAATAATCAGTGCAGGAGCTCACTTATCCTTGAAAGACACTTTTATCACTGACTTAAAAGGCCCATACATATGTTCAGGGGGGAGGGAATAAGTGCTTACCCTACAGACCCCAAGAAGTGCTGTATATTCTGTATTGTTTAATATAAATGCATTTTTTATTCCAATCCCGATTTGTATTTGAGATTCCCAAATCCCATCGGACTTGACTTCTTCGTGGCCCTCAATGAGTGTAATACCAGCATTCAACTGTATGCGCCACCACGGTTTCTATCATCATCATCATCACCACCCACGCTATGCATAAAATATATAGGTCCGGGGAGAGGCACACTGAGGAGGCCGTGCAAACTGCAATGGAATATGGGGCATCTCTCTCTCTTTACCTAATATTTAGATTCTATCCTGACATTTTTCAGTTGGAAGGGCAGTCTATATGCGTAACGGTAAAAAAAGGGTACTTTTTTATGAGGCTCAAAAGGGCAGGTGCTCAAGCACCCCTTGGGCTCTATGTGTGCACGTGCCTGGCCAGATATACATATGTGAGAAGGTAGAGACAGAGAGAGAGGGGGGAGGTTTGCTATAAAAATTAAGGCAGAGATTTCTCAGTAATTACACTACAAGAAAAAAAAACATACTGTGTATCTCTTTCTCTCTCTTCAAATAAACATCTATCTCTTTCTCTCTCTTCATCACCCGACACAACTATAGCCCACGTTCACACCCACTCACACAGTGCGAAGGTTATTGCTAGTTATTTGGCCACCAAGGCCATGAAGCTAAGACGATATCTAAAATCAATGTTAATTATACCCTGCTGAATGGAAAGTGCATTATGTGATCAGAGCAACAGCATGATACAGACAAAGCAACAGCAGCAGCCTTTTAAACACACTGGCATGTTCAAATACACGAGGTGAGATTAAACCAACCAGTTGGTATTTTTGGATATGGGTCATATGGCTGTGGAGGCACATCAAAGGGGATCTTAATTTTCTTTATTCTGTCTTCGAAAATCGATTAATAAATACCTCAAATAATTTTTCTTGTGTTATAGTTTCAACACTCATGACTGTAGAGCTATGAATTGATAGCTTTCTAAATCCTACAAGACTGCCAAGATTAGCCAAGCGGAACGACTAACACAATACACAAGCTTTATAATGTGAAGGTTAATACCAATCTAGAATCTATTGAATTGCCTAGATAATTGTGATGAATCCATAATCGATTTTTAAAAATCTAATCGTGACCTAAAATAATCTAAATCCAATTGAATCATGAGATTCCTAAAGATTCCCACCCTTACTGTGAAGTATGTTTCAGTGCTTTCTTTGTACAGCCTTGGACAGACTGGTCCCAGTGTGAAGTACAGCATAGACTGAACATCATCGGTGAGTAGACTATAAGGTCAAACGTCCAATGCTCTGAACTTACCCTTTAATGTTGAGCAGGGACGTGCACAGGACTTTAGAGGGGCAGGTGCTCAAAGGCTGAAAAGGGCACTACACTTGTGTGTATATATAAACCGAGCACACGTAGCGCGCGTGGGCGATTTTCAAGGGCCCTTTCCGGGCGGGGAGCCCCCTTTTTATGCTTTTTGGGGGTTTTTGGTGATCAAATATTGAATATTGAACTATAATAATCAGTGCAGGAGCTCACTTATCCTTGAAAGACACTTTTATCACTGACTTAAAAGGCCCACACATCTCCATAAATGTTCAGGGGGGAGGGAATAAGTGCTTACCCTACAGACCCCAAGAAGTGCTGTATATTCTGTATTGTTTAATATAAATGCATTTTTTATTCCAATCCCGATTTGTATTTGAGATTCCCAAATCCCATCGGACTTGACTTCTTCGTGTCCCTCAATGAGTGTAATACCAGCATTCAACAGCGGTTTCTATCATCATCATCATCACCACCCACGCTATGCATAAAATATATAGGTCCGCGGAGAGGCACGCTGAGGAGGCCGTGCAAACTGCAATGGAATATGGGGCATCTCTCTCTTTACCTAATATTTTGATTATATCCTGACATTTTTCAGTTGGAAGGGCAGTCTATATGCGTAACGATAAAAAAAAAGGGCACTTTTTTGATGAGGCTCAAAAAGGCAGGTGCTCAGGCACCCCTTGGCCTCTCTGTGTGCACGTGCCATTGTTGAGGATGGGCCTATTGCAAATTCCTCTGTGTTAGTCATAAGGTGTAGGACTGTCCAACCAATAGCTGTGACCATGAACAACCCTCATCTGTAGAAGCCAGATAAACTAAGAGAATGACCTGGAATGTTGCCACACCAGGTCCAGAACACTGCTGCAACATGCACACAGTATTTAATTTTGCCCAAATAAAATCCTGGTTGATCAGGATTGGGGTCTGTGCCAAATAACTAAATTAAGATAGATTGGTCCCTGCATGAACAACGAGACAGCAGATGAATGCACTCTGTATGGGTCTCTCTCTCTCTCTCTCTCTCTCTCTCTCTCTCTCTCTCTCTCTCTCTCTCTCACTCTCTCTCTCCTCCACTCCACTCCACACCTTTTTCACCTACTCATACTTTCCCTAAAGCCGGTGAAATGGCCTTCTTTTTTGATGAATCGCGACAAACACACACATTCCATGAAAAGAAAAGAAACATGGACTGTACACAGTACACACACACACACACACAGATATACACGTAACACACGTGCACCGCAAACACACCCATATATCGACACACACACACACACACACACACACACACACACACACACACACACACACACACACACACACACACACACACACACACACACACACACACACACACACACACCTACTATATACTCACCTACCCACAAACACACATACTCCACTATAAACACACACATTTATACACACCCACACACCATATACTATATACTCATATACAGGGCCGCCTGGGAGAAATGCGAGGCCCTGTGCTAGATTTAAACGTGTCTAATGTGAAATATATAAGCATATAAGCAAAACTAGATTTTAGGTCTGTGATGAAAAAGGGCCTCGCGGGAAGGGGGGCCTCGCAAAAATTAAAAAAAAAATTTAAATAAAATAAAATAAAAGAAATAATAAAAAATATATTTTTTTTATTTTTTTTTATTTTTTATTTTGCGAGGCCCCCCTTCCCGCGAGGCCCTGTGCGACCGCACTGCTCGCACACCCCATGAGGCGGCCCTGCTCATATACTCACCTACCCACAAACACACGCATACTTTACTATAAACACACACCATATATACACCTACCCACAAACACACATACTCCACTATAAACACACACATTTCTACACACCCACACACCATTATACTCCCCTACCAATAAACACACACACTCCACTATAAACACACACACACCATATACTCATCTACCCACAAACACACACACATACTCCACTATAAACACACACACACTATACTCATCTACCCACAAATACACACATACTCCACTATAAACACACACACACCATATACTCATCTACCCACAAACACACACATACTCCACTATAAACACACACACACCATATACTCATCTACCCACAAACATCCACTATAAACACACACACACAGACACACACAAACACCATATACTCATCTACCATACCTGTCAACCCTCCCGTTTTCCCCGGGATTCTCCCGTATTTGACCCATCTTTCCCACCGTCCTCCCGTTTCAATATTTTCCCGTAAATGTCCCCATATTTTTCCTTCTTACAAAAATGGTGCAATTCCCCTCCGTGAAGACAGGTGGCAGCAGTGTAGATTAGAACGTTAGCACCGGAAGACCGGAAGAAGGTTGCGACCCGTAGAAGAAGAAGACCGGATAAACATTTCAGAGGCAGATCAAGTGATCAAAGCCGAGGTTAAAATGTCCATGCTTTGTGCAAAAACCAACATGGCATTCAGTTTTTGTGTTGATTTTAACCGGAGCGTAGCAGACATTAGGGCTGAACGATTAATCGATTTAAATCGAAATCGCGTTTGAAATGTTGCAATTAGCAAATCGAAAGAAAAAGAAAAAGTTAATTTTTATATTTTTTTTTAACCAGGAAGTCCCATTGAGATACAAGATCTTCTTTGCAAGTTGTTGTTATTGTTGTAGGAACGGTTTGGGAGAGGGAGGTAAGGGGTTTAATCGCAATCGCAATATCTGTCAGAAAAATCGCAATTAGATATTTCCCAAAATCTTGCAGCCCTAGCAAGTCAAGTCAGTCAAGTAAAGAGTTGTATTTGTGATGGTATACAAGCATACAGTGAAATGCGGGGGGTCATGCCTGCAGCGATTGTGCAATAATACAAGTAATAAGAATAGGAATGAGAATAAGACATTTGATTTGTGCAATAATACAAGTAATAAGAATAAGACATAACAGGTATAATGTACATAAAGTTTACAAAAAGCATGGTAAGACATGCTAAGGTCCTGTGATAGTGCATTACAATGTTAGCCACTCCCTTTCTCTTATTTTAAATTTTTTTTTAAGTGACCTTTTCATTGTGTAAAGTGACCGTTGAGTGTGAGCGTGTGAAGCATGTGCATGTGTGTGTGTTCATGCTAAAGTGACTGTTAGTGTGTGAGCGTATACAGTGTGTGTGTTATATGTGTGCTCATGTGTGCTTGTGTGTGGAGAGTTTAGTGTTCAAGACTCTGATGGCCTGGGGTAAGAAGCTGAGCCGGAGTCTCTCTGTCCTAGTTGCTGGTGTTCGCAGGCGTTTGCCTGACTGCAGCAGCTTGAACTGGCTGTTGTTGGGGTGGTGAGGGTCTTTCATTATTCTGCAGGCTCTGGATTTGCACCTCTTGTTATATAAAACCTGCAGGGGTGGTAGTGCAATACCCGTAGTACGCTCAGCTGAGCACACCACTCTCTGTAGGGCCTTCTTGTCTTGTGCCTTGCTGTTTCCATACCAGGCAGACATGTTCCCTGACTCACTCGGAGGTACTCGGCGGGGAAAATGAAAGCCACCCAGCTCATCAAAGGTAAGATGGCTTTGTTAAGACTAGCCACAGACTAGCTAGCAGCTAACGTTACTAATGAATAGACAATATACTAGCCTAGGTTTACTCTGCTTTCTGTTAAATGGCTGCTGTGAAAATTATCTATAGATAGACTGTTTTGCAAATATAAAGGACAATCAAATCTAATCACTGGACACTTTTGCTCAACAGGTGCCATAGCTGTGGAGTTTGATGACGAAGTTACAAGCATATGTAAATCTCAGCCTTTTTCATTGTTGTACGACGAATCAAACAACAGAAAAAACAACTACGAATTTGTCATTCTTGCAAGAATTTATGATGAGTCCAATCTGGAGGTGACAAAGAAGTTCCTAGAAATGCCTAGATATTAGAAGAAGTTTCAACCCTTTTAAAAGATGGGTAGATATTAGAAACAGTTTCCCAGTTGAAGACATGTAGGACGTTTCCAGTTAACCCTTTGTAAAGACAGGTAGATATTAGAAACAGTTTCCAGTTGAAGACAGGTACATATTAGAAGAAGTTTCCAGTTAACCCTTTTTAAAGACAGGTAGATATTAGAAATAGTTTCCAGTTGAAGACGGGTAGATATTAGAAACAGTTTCCAGTTGAAGACAGGTAGATATTAGAAGAAGTTATATTATCGTACTTGGCCATCGTGTCCCGCTCTTAAGCCTATCAAGATATACCTCATCTCATGTACCTACTGTACTCCACTAACGAAAAACAAATACGCCCACACCTGCCGTGTCCCGTCCCTATGGAGGCGTAGCCTATAAGACACTAGGCATGGTCACCAAACACTCTTCCTTTATTTCGTTTCCATCATAACGGTCGCAGTGCGCCTTATGTAACTAGTTGTTATGAAAAGATTAGAGAAATTGCGTAATGTTGAAAGCTTACCGGAGGTTTGCTTACCCCTGGAATCTTCGGGGCAGGTTTCAGCGACACGTCGGGCCTATGTTGATGTTTCCTCGTCTGATGGCAGCAGACTAAGGAGCAGCGTACAAGGTTTGGCTATCGGGCCAGCTTGTACACAGGTAGGCCCTGTGTCATCAGGCATTGATGTTGGTGTTAGTAATGCTGTGAAGTGTGTTTCGGCGCCAGGGCCCGGTGGCTTGGTGAACGTTCCACTGCAGTGGACGATTTCCTGGCTATCCTGGAGCATGCTGCTTACACTAATGCTACTAATGCTACTGCTAATGCTAATGTTGATGCTGAAATGGGTCGTTGTTCTAATATTCCCCGCCGCGGGACGTTGCCGCTTTTCCCTCCTCTTGCCCGGTTCATTGATGAAGGTCAGTCGGTTGCTAATGTGGGGGGTTTCGCTGAGTCTTATTTACCTTTTTTACAGGTAAAAGGGCTAACAACATTGACGTCGGGTATTGGGGCTATGGGTCTAGCCGACATTGTAAACATGTTGCATGTTTGTGGTGTTATAGAGATCTTGACTCAGTCGCAAGCTATAACTGCGGGGAGGATTAGGATGCTATCAACGTTTGTTGTTAGGCATGTTTGGTTGGAGTACTCTCCTCTTGGGGAAGAGGATAGGTTTTCTCTCCTCACGACTCCTTTTTCCACGGAAAGTCTTTTTGGTCAGTCTGTGGAGGCGCAGGCGGTTGTTGATCTGGGTCCCACACCGCCTCACGCTGTGCAGCCAGAGGTGGGAGCACGGCCTCGTCAACGACTGTGGCGAGGCCCGCGACAGGCGGCCATGTTTCCCCCGCCAGTGGTGCCCTGGGCGCGTGAATATTAAAGGCAACCAACTTGTGTTCGGCTTTTCTCTGATTGGCCGCGACCCCCCGCCCCCAGGCGCAGGCAAGCGGCAGCCGTCCCACGTCCCAAATGAAATCCAAGGAGCAAGCGGCAGCGCGGGCAACCAACTTGTGTACCAACCAACTTGTGTTCAGCTGCTGTACTGATGGCTTGTCGTACAGAACTTGTAAGTCGCTTTGGATAAAAGCGTCAGCTAAATGACTAAATGTAAATGTAAATGTACCAACCAACTTGTGTTCAGCTGCGGTAGCAGTGGAGCGCTGCTGACTGATTATTATGTTTCGCGTTTTTAACAACCAACTACCAGATTCACTCGTCACTGTACATCAATTTTTTAGATGAATGATTGTGGATATAATATAGAAAACACATCATTATGATATTGTCAGATGGCGCAAAATACAATGGTGAGTGAGAAATATATCTCCAGTGATAAAACCCTGTGCTCTATGTCTCTATGATACACAGCGTGGATGGGCTTTCAGAGGGAGAGGCATGCATGTACATAATTTCACCATAATCAAATACAGACATAATTGTGTGGCTTGACGCAGCAGCGGCGCACGGAAGCCGGGGATAAACCACCGCATCGCCCCGCTGGCGCTTCAGCAGCCTCCATGGGCGAAATAACATATAACGTTACAGCGTACAGTTCCACACTGATGTACAGTGACACCCAGCAGAGTTTCTAGTTACAGTAGTGACGCGTGAATCGATAGTCCTAACAGTGTTTATTATTAAGAGTCAGATAGTCCGCACGCGCACAGTGTTTATAGTCCTAACAGTGTTTATTAGTAAGAGTCAGATAGTCCTAACAGTGTTTATTATTAATTAACGTCATAAACCACATATCCGTTGTAGAAGCCCTTCAATGACAGCGCTCTCATATTTTGCAAATGCATAAACTATATCTTAAATTATGGCTATGTGTTTAATATGGCTGTCTCTTATCAATGACTTCGTGACAGCCATATTAGACACTCACTGTACATCAGTGTGGAACTGTACACTGTAACGTTATATGTTATTTCGCCCGTGGAGGCTGCTGAAGCGCCAGCGGGGCGACGCGGTGGTTTATCCCCGGCTTCCGTGCGCCGCCCGCGGCTTGACTCGGTTCAGCTCCAGCAGCAGCAGCGCTCCGTTGTAGGAAGCCCTTCAATGACAGCGCTCTCATATTTTGCGAATGCATAAACTATATCTTAAATTATGGCTATGTGTCTAATATGGCTGTCGCTTATCAATGACTTCGCGACAGCCATATTAGACACATCGCCATAATTTAAGATATAGTTTATGCATTCGCAAATATGAGAGCTCTGTCATTGAAGTGGGTGGTGGCAGCGTTACTAACGGTAGCGATTTTTATTGTTTTGTCATGACCAAACATAATCCCAACATAGATAGGAGGTGTACTGTATGTCAAATGTCGGTCATGTGGTGGAAGAGTTTAGTACAGTCACACAACAGAACACCAGAGTTTCTAGTAGATATGTTTATTAATATAAATAAACACCTCTGTCTGAACTGGTTCGACCAGCGCGTTGGTTCGACCAGCGCTTCTGCCGCGTCTCTCAGCGGAAAAGGGCGTGTGCTAGGGCGGTCATGTGGCCGTGTGGCCAATCAGAGAAACGCTGAACGAAAAGCTGAACACAAGTTAGTTGCCTTTAATATTCACGCGCCCTGGGCGGAGAGTCAACAGGGATCCACAAGGCCGACAGCCTTGGCGGCCGAGGGATCGGCCATTTTGGGTGTATGCGACTTGGATAAAACAAGCCGTTGTCATTCTGCCGCGAGCAGCCCGCTCCCTGTTCAATCCTCTCTCTGTTACCCACGGAAGCGGGGCTCTGATCGTTTTCATTTGGCTGCAGGCCGCGAACCTTCTTTGAAGCGCATGCGGCCCCATTCTTCACTTCTCATGGGGACAGGGGCTGACACCCAGTTGATGGCTGAGCCTGGGTCTGTCCGTGAGAATGTTGTGCTGTCGCGTGGCTCCTGCACCACACAGTGTGTGATGGGGGAGCCTGGTGTTACGGCTGACACTAGCTACAGTGGTCAGCAGGGGGACTCGAGGCCTCTTCTGTTGAATGCACAGCAAGGGTTACCCCGGCCTTGCCTTCGCCAGGCGGGGTATCGCGCTGATGCCTCCCACTCCTGTGAGAGCGGCAGTGGTCTGCAAAGAAGAGGCGAGCGTGATTTGGGTGATAGCAATATCACTGCAGGGCTTCGGCGTGTAGGAGCCCATGGGGTTCTCATGCCTTGCATGTCTAGCTGTAGAACAACTCCTCAGCATGCGCTAGAGGGGTGTTCAGGGGGGGTGTGTGTGTCAACCAGTTTGATGACAGCTTCTCCCGTATCAAACCGGCCCTTTCTGTCGGGGTCCCCCCTTGGGTGCGTCGCACAGCGGGAGGGACCGGGCCAACTATCTACTGTTCCTTGCGGCCCAGCGTCAGTTGACGGCGGGTGCGCTGTGGGATTATTTTCACATATGGCGACAAGAATGCCGTTTGGGGGGGTGGATAGAGAGAACGTTGAAGGAGGGGCTTGTGTTGCAGTTCGCGCAACCCCAACCTCCGTTCTCAGGTTTGGTGCTGACCCTATTGTCAGGGTCAGAAGCAGTGACAGCCCTGGCCGACGAGATCCAATCTCTGTTGGCGAAGCAGGCCGTAGTTGTGGTCCTGAGAGAGGACGCGATGTCAGGCGTCTACTCCCGTTATTTTCTGGTGCCCAAGAAAACGGGGGGGGGGGTCAGACCTATACTAGCGTACGAGTACCAGAGGTTGCCGTTCGGCTATTCTCTGGCTCCCCGCACATTCACCACGTGCGTAGCGACTGCGCTGGAGCCTTTACGTCGTCGGGGAATACGGGTTCTGTTCTATCTCGACGACATTCTACTCCTCAGTCGTTCGGAGGAGGTTGCCAGGTCTCATACCAGGCTGGTGGTGGAATTCCTCACCAGGCTGGGTTTTGCTGTGAACTGGAAGAAGAGTACGCCTCTTCCCAGTCAACAGGTGGAGTACTTGGGCTTGACGTTGAGGTCAAGGCCCATGATTGTAACCCTCTCGGAGCAGCAGCGGGTGTCTATCCTTCGCACGCTCTGTGGTTTCCGTCTGGGAGGGACGGTCACGGCGCTGCAAGTGATGCGCCTTCTCGGTATGATGGTATCTGCTCACACGGTGGTTCCTCTTGGCCTCCTCTTCATGAGGAGGATACAGAGGTGGTTTTTCTCTATGGGAATAGATCCGGTGAGGGACAAATGGAAACGGTTGACGGTTCCTTTGTCGATATGGGGAGATCTCGCCCATTGGAGGAGGCTGGGTATCCTCACCATTGGGGTCCCCATGGGCAGCAGGTGCTCACACGTCACGGTCTTCACCGACGCCTCTCTCACGGGTTGGGGAGGGACGTGTCGGACCCACGCAGTGGGGGGCAGCTGGACGAAGATCCGTGCTGGCCCGTCTACCCCGCACATCAATGTGTTGGAATTGAAGGCGGTCCTCCTGGTCCTCAAACGGTTCGACCACCTGGTGGTAGGCGAGCACGTTTTGGTCAGGACAGACAGTATGACGGCAGTGGCGTATATCAACAGGCAGGGTGGGACTCGTTCCATCCGCCTGCACCGGGCGGCGGTCGAACTTTGGCTATGGGCATCTCGCAGGCTGCGCAGTCTGAGGGCGCTCCACATCCCTGGTGCAGAGAATGTGGGCGCGGATATGATGTCTCGGGCGGTCCTCGTTACGACGAGTGGGAAGTCTGCCCCGACATAGTCAGACAGATCTGGGATCGTTTCGGGGAGGCCTCGGTAGATCTGTTTGCGAGCCGACGCTCTCACAAGTGCCCCTTGTGGTTCTCGGTCAGTCGAGCAGATCATCCCCCGTTGGGGGTGGATGCCTTCTCGATCTTTCCATGGCCGCCCGGTCTTCTGTACGCCTTTCCTCCTGTACAGCTGTTGGGTCAGCTGTTGGAGCGGATACGGAGGGAGCGCAGGACGGTGATCCTGGTCACGCCGGACCGTGGCACGGCAGTGTGGTTTCCGGTCTTGATCCAGCTACTCGTCGCTCCGCCTTGGGTTATTCCTTGGTCGGCGACGGCCCTCTCTCAGCAACACGGGTCGCTGTTCCAGTACCCGGTGTTGTGCCAACGCCTGTCGGTGTGGCTGGTGGGAGGTAGGTCTGGAGAGGATGGACCCTTCTGTGGTTAATACCATCCGGAATGCGCATGCTCCCTCCACGCGTTAAGCCTGTGCAACGCTCTTTGGCTCCGAGTTGGGATCTTCAATTGGTCCTCGGTCGGTTGTCCTTGGCCCCGTTTGAGCCACTTGAGCAAGCGCCGTTGGGACAGCTGTCTTTCAAGACCGCCTTCTTGCTGGCTGTCACCTCCGCTAAACGTGTGGGTGAGCTCTGTGCTCTTTCGGTACGTCCAGAGTGCCTGTCTTTTCGTTCCGATTGCGGTGCCACTCTGCAGCCTAATCCTGCTTTCGTGCCTAAGAATATCCCGAGTTCCTTCCGCTCCAGGGATATTGTGGTTCAGGCGTTTCGTCCGCCCCCTCACACTAGTGAGTTCGATGGGGTGGCTGCCTCTGCCGCTCTGCTGGGTGGGGCCTCGGTGGAGGACATCTGTGCTGCAGCTTCATGGTCCTTCCCGGGCCCCTTTGTAAGGTTTTATCTCATGGACATGACCAGGGGTTCTGTCTCCCAGGCGGTTCTGGGGTCTGTGGCCTTTTCTGCTTCCCGTCCTTTGGTAGGGTAGCAGGAGTGTGTGGGTATGGGCCACAGTGTGTTAGGTTATATGTGGTTCCTCCTGTGCTGTGTGTTCAAGGGGTTCTAGTTCCCTCTTGCTCGCACTCAGGTGGAGTTGACTGCGCCCCCCCTTCATTAGGAAGGATGTGGGCTTACGGGTCCTCAGGGGTTACATTTGTTGGGCCTCGCGTCCGCTCTACCCCATATCTCGATAGGCTTAAGAGCGGCCAAGTACGATAATATAACGTAAGGTTATGTATATAACCTAGTTATATGAGTACTGGCTGAGCGTCCCGCTCTTAGCGGCCCTGAGTCCCCTTTTTTGAGGAATCTTTTCCTGGAAACTGGTTTTTTGGCGAGGAAGAGTGTTTGGTGACCATGCCTAGTGTCTTATAGGCTACACCTCCATAGGGGCGGGACCCGGCAGGTGTGGGCGTATTCGTTTTTCGTTAGTGGAGTACAGTAGGTACATGGGATGAAGTATATCTCGATAGGCTTAAGAGCGGGACGCTCAGCCAGTACTCATATAACTAGGTTATATACACAACCTTACGTTTCCAGTTAACACTTTTTAAAACTCCCCCAAGAAGACATAATTTACAGATTGTGGGGCCTTCTAGGCAAGGACTTGAGGTTCAGTGAGCTGACGAGACCTATGAAGATTCTTCCCCCTCAAATGTATATACTCTCTTTTTTAGACCATTTTTGTATCACAAACAGTACTGTATTTGTATATCTGGTATGTCATAAATGTCTAGATGTAGCAGTAGGCCTACTGTCTATCTGTATGTCATGTATGTCATATATGTTATGATGAATTGAAAATGGGGGACCATGATGTAAACAAGACGAAAGTCTTTCTATGGTCTGCATCCCCTTAACAATTGTGTGTATTGAGCTGTACTGTATTGTACCAATTCTGCAATCTGTTAATACAATTTTCAATCAATCAATCAATGAAGGCTTTATTATGCATTCCACACAGCAATGCCAGCTCTGAAAGGGTATTTAGTATGGTGAAAAAGATTGTTACAGAAAACAGTACTGTTTGTGCTTTACTGTCATACAAAATCAATTACAGTGGTCAAGCTCACAAATACACTCCTTCTCAGACAGTGTTGAGAAATGTGAGGTCTGCAACCTATATGTACAACAAGTCCCTTGCCGATGCAAGAGACCCCCACGAGGAATGAAGTGGTATCCCCCATCCATTATCTCTCACACACACACTCTCACCCTCTCCCATCCATTCTCTCACATGCTAAATGTGTCTCTCTAAAGCATCCAGAGTGTGATACGACAGTCTATTAGAATAAATTAGATTCAAATATATTGTCATTATACAGCACAAGTACAGTACAATGAAAAGACGTTTGGCATCCAACCAGAGTGCAAATGTAACAGTAAAGTGCAATAGTAATATACAATGTAGGGCCTACTGGGTATAAAATATATAAATTAGTACTACTGAGTAATAGTGCTAATCAGATGTATGTTGTAGTATTAATATGTACAGTGATGAAGGTATAAAGACACTATGGTATACATTGATTGATTGAAAACTGTATTAACAGATTGCAGATTCAATTCATCGTAACATATATGACATACATGACATACAGATAGACAGTACTCAGTGGCGGCCGGTGTGAGCTACATTTGGGTGGGCGCGGGGGGGGGTGAAGGGGGGGGGGGGGGGGCAGCGGACAGCTGACCAAGAGAATACTGACTCGAGTCTCGACATAACGTTACCCCGTTTCCAACGTTAAGTTGAGTTCATTCATACTACACTAGTACACATATGATCAATCAGATAATGAACACATCAGTGGAAGTTTCTCTATGACAACACGTGAAATACAAATTCACTCATAATTCATAATTATTATTAATTTACATATACCTATATATATATATATATATTTTTTTTTATTATTATTATTTTTTTATTATAAATGTTTTCCTCTGTAAAAAAATGCCAGTGAATTTTTTTTTCTTCAAAAAATGGACAAAATTGACAGCTCTGAGCAGGCCTGCACTGCAGTATTGCCTGCAGTAATTATTCGTGAAGAAAACTTCACAGGTGTGACCCATTGTTAATAAATAATAAATAACAGCGAATCAAAATAGGCTATTAACTTCATCTAAGCACGGTCTGTGCAGTTAAACTCTTGCCATTGAATGGATAACAAGGCTGTCAATCATTCAATCCACCAATCAGCTAATGGTTTCTCTTTGGCTGTTCTGTGGCTCTGCAGGTAGCATGATTGACAGCCTTGTGGCCCAATCAGATAATGGTTTCTCTTGTGCCGTACTGTGGCTCTGCAGCGAGCTTGTTTTCAAAATAATTTTTATCTCAGGAAGATAACTTGTCGTTACGCAAGTCTTGTGAATGTCTAAACAGGGCTGATGACATTGATGAAGATGATATCAATAACAACAATGCCTCTCCATTGTGCATCGTTTGATGATATATATTTTTTTTTATCTCAGTCGTTGTAAAACGAAAGCCTGCAGTGCTTAGCCTGGACGCAGCCGAAGTGTAGTAGTTCTAACGTCACTCGGGAGACAAAAGCCAAACATCAATTTGATGCAACAAGCTGGCTCGCGATGCACTATTGTTTACATTTTCCATGGGATTAATGCAAGCGGCTCGAGTCGGACTCGTCACATGGAGAAGCTGCACTATTCAACGATATGGGTAAGTCGTGTCTTCTTGGCTTTAGAATGTCAGTTTGTGTAACGTTACTGTAACCGAATTGAAACCGCATCATAACTCCTACATCGACCATGTCACTTTTCAAAAGGCATGAATGAATGAAAACTTTATTTAACAGATTGCAGAATGGGTACAATATACAGTACGGCTCAATACACATAATTATTAAGGAGATGCAGACCAGATAAAGACTTTCGTCTTGTTTACATCAGGGTCCCCCATTTTCAATTCATAGTGAAATGTATCTTGTGTTATTAGGAGCCCTGCTAAAGTTGGTAGCTAACGTTATATTGATAATGTTTCAATATTATCAGGTTGATATTATTAGGTTGATGATGGTGTCAGTGTTTCAGATAGCAAGGTGGAGATCTTTGTTAACTAGTAGAGCTTTGGTTGAGAGAGATTACAGTGCTGTCTCTTAAAACTCATAAACAAGTATTGAACAAGACGAGTTAGTCTGTTGTGTTGTGCGTATTGTATGGGAGGGATAATGATGACTGTGTGTAACTAGGATGGATATGAGGACTGTGTGTATGTGGCACTGA
The DNA here is from genome assembly GCF_963971535.1 of Notolepis coatsorum. NCBI lineage: Eukaryota > Metazoa > Chordata > Actinopteri > Aulopiformes > Paralepididae > Notolepis > Notolepis coatsorum. Next base: position 81,490,408 of record NC_140171.1, on the reverse strand, counting down.
ATTGATGTAAACAAGACGAAAGTCTTTCTCTGGTCTGCATCCCCTTAACAATTGTGTGTATTGAACCGTACTGTATTGTACCCATTCTGCAATCTGTTAAATAAAGTTTTCATTCATCATTCATTCATTCATTCATTCATTCATTCATTCATTCATTCATTCATTCATTCATTCATTCATTCATTCATTCATTCATTCATTCATTCATTCATTGTCCTCGTGTTACATAAAACCCATCTGTGGCCTTGTGCAGAGGAAGGTGGTAAATACATGTTAGATATTCCAATGTACAGTTTTGCATACCATTGACTCTAAGAATGGTCTGTGTTATTGAAATCGTCACAGCAATATAGTTTGTTTATACTTCAGAAGTATGATATTTAAACATGGTCCCCAAAATGAATGGAAGCGAATGAGGAGCCTGACACCTGGGAGGAATGGGGGTGTTGCAGCGTTGGGGATGTTTAAAAAATATAATTTAATATATAATATAATATAATAATTTGTGCTTCACCTAAAAATTTGGTCAGCAGCCTCCACTGGAACACATATATATATATCTTGTCATTTTAAACAAGTTACCATTCATTCATTCATTCATTATGCGTCACCCGCTCACAGTGGTTTAACACTGATGTAATATACATGTAGTACAATGCCAAAGCAACAGATGGCGATGTACAAACATGAAGGCCATTTTCAACCAATGAGAAGGGTGAACCGTCACTCACATCACAAAAGTATATGACGCCATTGTTGTTGTCGTTAGCTTACATGCTAACGTTAATGGCAGCGACCATAGCATTGTGGCTAGGCTAGCTATCATCGCTTAGTAGAGCTATAAACAACGTTATTTAACATTGCAGAATGGGTACAATTACAATACGGCTCAATACAAACAATTGTTAAGGGGACCAGGGGGTGTAGACTGTTGTAGTTTGGTCAAATCAAGCAAATTTACATCATGCTCCAAAAAAATAAAATAAAAATCTGCCGAGCGATGTGGAGCGGGGACCGGGGAGCACTCGATTCAAGGTGAGCGGTGAGCGAGCGGAGAGCGACATGGGGGCGGGGTCAACATGAGCGATTAGCGGAGCGGAACAAGCCGTCTAGAGCGAAGAGCGGATTTCTCGCCCGCGCCGATGCGCTCACGGGCCCTGCCACTGTCCCACAGTCCCATACTGTTGATGTATATCCACTGTCCAGACTGCATCCAGCTAGCCAAATAGCTTCTTGTTAGCCAAGTTAGGCACACCAACACAAGTACTGTGATGAGCTGTGTCTTTGCCCCTTTCCGCATCGAACAGCCTGCAAACTACCTGGCGTTCTATCGCCCTGCTCTAAGACAAACTCTAACCTTAACCAACTTTGAAAGAGTGCCTAAGCTTAACTGTCGAAAGAACTTGCCGTCATGCTCTAAAACAAACTCTAACCTTAACCAACATCGAAGAGTAACTAAGCCTAACCAGTGTAGAAACTGACGTCGGCCAATCAGAGAGCGTCTCCGAGAAATGCGGCTACGGAAAGTATAGACGCTGCTTGCTTAGATGATATAGATCGCTTGAAAACGCGCCCGGCTTCCATCATATTACATCATATTTCAACGCACAGTGCGTTACGTGCGTTGACCTATTTGATTGGCTGCAAGGATACAGCGATAAAACCAGTGCATGCCCTGCTGTGCGCGATATGTCTCGCCCCGGCCTGAGAGGTAGTTACTAGTGACTTCCTGTGAATGAAAAACTATTATAATTTTTTTATATTTTATTTTTTTATAATTTTTTAAACAAACACATAAGCATAAACATAACAACATAAAATTAGATATACAAGCATTAATTAACAGTGCACATCCAATGAAATCACTATTTAAATAAATGTATTATACATTATACACCTAATACTTGCTATCTAATACCCTCAGGCCAGGACTGGCCATCGGGAGCACCGGGAGTTTTCCCGGTGGCCTGGCCTGCACAGAAAAAAATAAAAATTATAATTTTGCCAGGCCATTGTTTCTAGTTGTGGCGGCGGCGCGATAGTTAGATAACCTAGGTGGGTGGGGAACAACCAGGATTTCACTGTCTGCGACAGAGTTGGAGAACTATCTGACTCTCTCCCTCGGATCACACACACACAATGGAGCCATGCTGCCGCTTTTGATTGGTGGAGGCGGGACCAGGCGATACAACTGATTGACAGTGGAGGCGGCGAATGGAATGGCAGATGGCACTCTGCAGAATACTGTAACCATAGATATATATAGAACACTAGATAGCTTAAGGCGGAGTCACCAGCGTCACTGAACCGCCGCCATCTTGCTCGAGTCAGCCTTGAGTGAGAGTGAGTGAGCTGCACAAACAAAAATACTCATAACTCGCTGAAATATTGACGGATTTACAAACGGGTTGGTTTGCTATAAACATCAAAAATGTAGTTATGATACTGCATACTTATAAAAATGATTTTTTTTAAAGGTTTTTTTTTACAACCCGCTTGAATCATAGCCACGTTAATAATGCTTGTAATAAACCAAACCGTTTGTAAATCCGTCAATATTTCAGCAAGTTATGAGTATTTTTGTCTGTGCAGCTCACTCACTCTCACTCAAGGCTGACCCGAGCAAGATGGCGGCGGTTCAGTGACGTCGCTCTCCATTGACCGGCAGCGCGGGTAAGCTATCTAGTGTTCTATATATATCTATGACTGTAACAGCCAGGCAGTGAGCCAGGTAGTTTTGTAATAATGAAAGGTCTGTTATTTAATGTTTGTGTAAGGGCTATTTTAACTGTTGATGGGTAGTGCATCAGTAAAGTGAATATGGTATTGTGCTCTTGCTCTGTTTGAATAGGTGGAGAGAGTGGTTAACTGTATTATAATAGTAAATAGACAAATATGTTGTGCTCTTGCTTTTTTCTTTTTGAAGGTGGAGAGAGTAGCATTGCTCAAGTTTCAAGTTTCTTTAATAGTTGTCATACAGAAGTACAGAATACTTTTATACAAAATGCTTCTTACTGTTGCGCTCCAGAGACTGTGCAAGACAAGATAAGTATGAAATAAAATAACATAGTAAAATTAGAGTAAAAAAAATGAGGTCACAGTGTTCAGTTTAGACATATGTACAATGTTCGATGCAGAATAGACGTAGTTACCATACAATATACAATACTGTGCAGTGTACTAATATACAATACTATATAGTGCAAGGCAGAAATGGAGAAATGGGACGAGGTGCAATTTAGGTACAATTCACAGTAGGTGTACGAGTTGTAGTGCAAATCCTTTATCAATAAATATAAAGTGTAAGTGTGTTTGTGTGATCTAAAGTGTGGAGAGTGGGTGCTGCAGTGTGTTGTTTGTTTGAGTGAGTGTGTGCGTGTGGGTGTGTGTGCTGTGTGCATTTGATGGTTGTTGCATAGTGATTATTGTTCGTTTAGCAGCCTGATGGCCTGGGGATAGAAGCTTCTTCTGAGTCTTTCTGTGCTCGCCTTAAGACTCGGTATCACTTGCCTGACCGCAGCAGTTCAAAGAGGCAGTTGTTCGGGTGGCTCGAGTCCTTAATAATTCTGTTAGCCTTCCCCTTGCACCGCTTGTTGTAAATGTTCTGGAGGGTGGGAAGCCCCCCTCCAATTGTGCGTTCGGCTGAACGTGTCACTCTTTGTAGTCTGCTACGGTCTTGTGCAGTGCTATTCCCAAACCAGGAGGTGATGTTGCCGGTCAGGAGGCTCTCTATTGTACATGAGTAGAAGTTCCTAAGGATCTTCTGACTGACTTGGAACTTCCTTAGGCGCCTGAGGAAGTAGAGGCGTTGTCGTGCCTTCTTCACAACACTGTCAATGTGTGTGGTCCATGTCAAGTCCTCGGATATGTGGGCTCCGAGGTACTTGAAACTGTTCACTCTCTCAACCGGTGCCCCGTCGATACTGAGGGGGCTGTAGTCCTTGACCCCCGACCTCCTGAAGTCCACAATCATCTCTTTTGTTTTGCTGACGTTCAGGGAGAGGCAGTTCTCCTGACACCACTGTGACAGGTTCTAGTGCTAGTGCCACAACAGTTTTATTTGAGGTTCATAACAGTACATTGTACTAAGCAATTGTTGGCTCATTAGTTTGTGATTCACATGCACTAAAATTCACCAGAATGCAGGAAATTAAGTCTTTGTAACAAAGGAAATCCTGGTGGGGGACCCCCAGACCCCCTGCTTAAAAAGTGGCCTGACTGGGACTATATTTTGCGCTATATCTCCCGGTATGAATTATTTCCCCAGTCCAGCCCTGAATACCCTACATTATGCTCTTGCTCGCTCCCCCCCCCCGGGCCCCCCCTTGGATAATCCATCCATTATCATTCGCTCCTAACCAGGCACTAAAATTATATGCTAGCTTTTATTCTCTCCACCACTTCTAACCACATTGTAATTTTGGATTCACTGAGACCCAAAATTCTTGCTGTAGATATTTCTAGATAAATCACATCGAGATATGTAAGAATCCAGACCTTCCGGCACATTTCTTCCGGTTGAAACCATCGTGATGCTATCAGCTTTTTAGCCGCTGTGATACCAGATAAAACCAATCTCTTTAGCTGTATAGGTACTGCACACTCAAAAACATCATTCAACAGTAATACAGAGGGGTGTACAGGTATATTCAGAGTTAAGAGATTTGATAATTGCTGGGTCACTTCTTTCCAGAATATCTTAACTGGTGGGCAGTCCCAGTACATGTGCATAAATGTACCCTCATCCCCATTTGTACATAAGGAGCATTTGGAGTCTTGTTTAAGACCCATTCTGTTCAGTCTTATAGGAGTCAAGTATGTCCTATGAATATAGTTAAGATTGATTTGTTGATGGTCCGGGTTCCGTGACGCAAGTCGAACATTTGCCCAGGCTTCTTGCCAATCAAAATTTATTTCCAGGTCTGGTATATCCCTCCTCCAGACTGAGTCTAGGTGGAGGATTTCATACGAGGACGTTAGTAATTGATGATAAAAATCTGATACAAAACCTCTCGATGTCTCTCTTTCATAGAATAATTTGTGGTATCTGTGGTGTACAATTGGTATCCTTAATGGGACACCGTGAGCCTTCAAACATAACAATAACTGTGCGTAAAAATAATATGTATGCCCTGCTTTTCCCATCTAGGGAATCTTATAGGTCGTTTTCCAATCAGGAGTGCATTGTTATTGAATAAGGGAGTATGATTATGCCATTTATGTGGGTTAGAATATTTTTTTTGTGTTTCACGCCATATCCGGATCGCATGAGTAATAATGGGGCCAAATTTCAGTTCGCATTGCTTAATTGATAATTTGGTGTATACTAAGTCCTGCAGTCTATGTGGTGCTACTATATTTCTCCAGAATACTGATGCTTGGGGATCAAACCAGGTTGTCAGTGGTCTTAAAGTGTACGCCTTAAAATAGTGGAAAAAATCTGGAAATGCCATACCTCCGTCGGCTTTGTTTCTCTGTGCGGTGGATCTTTTTATACGTGGTGGTTTGTTATTCCAAATAAATTTGTATGCGGAAGAGTGTAATTTTTTCCAGTAACCATCTGGAGGGGGTAACGGTAGCATTGAGCTGATGAAGTTGATTCTAGGTAGGACGTCCATCTTAACTATTGATACCCGTGCCTGTACTGAGTTTTTAAGTTTTGACCACCTGTCAAAGTCGTATTTTATTTTATTTTGGATTTTTATGTAATTGTGCTTCACCGTTTGGCTTATGGTAGGGAATACTTCAACTCCCAAACATCTAAAGTGTTTAACCATTGGTATTTCTTCTGGAAGGAGTATATTTTTTTTTGCAGGGGCGTTCAGTGGAAGGAAAGCCGACTTCGGCCAATTTATCTTAAATCCCGATAGATCGCCAAAGTCATCAATCAACTTGAGAAGATGAGGCATTGCGGTGTTAGGGTTTTGCATGAACAGTATTACGTCGTCCGCATATAAACAAATTGTATGTTGTGTGCCCTTGATTATGATTGGTTCTATGGATTGGGATTGTCTTATATATTGTGCTAAAGGCTCTAATGATAAGTCGAATAGTCCGGGAATAAGAGGGCAACCCTGTCTAGAAGAGCGTGATACCGGAAAGATTTCAGAGGTGATTATACCTGTTGTAATCATGGCCGATGGGTCTTTGTATAATACTTTAATCATATCAATGAATCCTTTTCCTAACCCCATCCTTTCTAATACTGCCCATAGATACGACCATTCCAACCTATCAAAAGCTTTCATTGCATCCAGGGACAGCATCGCCTTAGGTGTGGTGTCGTCCTTGCTGGCATCTAGTACGTGTAGTAATCGTCTTATGTTACCCGTGATCAAGCGGCCTCTTATGAAGCCAGTTTGATCCGGATGAACTAAAGACGTCATATGCTTTTGAAGTCTGATGGCTAATACCTTAGAGTACAGTTTGATATCGGTTCCGAGGAGGCTTAAGGGTCTATAACTACCGCACTCGGTGGGGTCTTTGTCTTTTTTAAGGAGGACTGTTATGAGTGCAATATTGTCGTTCTTATGGAAGTTCCCCTCCTTGACTGAGTATAAAATCATATTAAGTAATAGTGGTCCAATTATGTCCCAACATGAGAGGTACATTTCTGGTGGGATACCGTCTCTTCCAGGAGCCCTACCACTTTGCATTTCGGATATGGCCTTTCTGAGTTCCTCTAGTGTGATGGGTGTTTCTAACTGTTTAGCGTCATCCTCTGAACATTTGGGGAGGTTAATTTGATTAAGATATGTGTCCATTTTGTTTTGATCGAAGGTCGTTTCTGATTTATACAAGTTGGAGTAGAACTCTTTGAATGTCGCATTTATTTTTTTAGGGTCTGTAACAAGTCCTTGTTGTGCTTTAATGGTAGTTATATCTGCAAATTTTGCATTGACTCTTAATCGCATAGCTAGTAGGTGACTTGGTTTAGAACCTTGAGAGTAATGCTGTTGTCTTGTGCTACGTATTTGTACTTCAGATTGTTGTTTATAAATGGCGTTAATCTCTTTTTTTAGCACATTAATTTGAGTTTCCAGTCGAACCGAGTCGTTGTATTGTAATGAAGTAAATAACGTAGAGTAAAGCGTTTCCAGTTCCGCCAGTTTTGAACATCGATTCTTGCGTATTTTGGAGGAAAAGCAATCGGTGAAATCCTTGATCAATCCCTTTACCGACATCCATAACATCCATAACATCCATAACATCCATAACATCCATAACATTCCGAATTCGCATTCTCCAGTAGGAATACAGAGAGAGCTTCTTTGAGTTGTGTAATGAATTCCTTGTTATTAAGCAGCATCGAGTTAAATCGCCATCTTGGGGCTCGGGATGACAGTATACCAAATGATCCTTTTAGGAGTAAATAACAGTGATCTGATAATGCATTGGGTACCATTTCCACATCATAGTTATCAAATAGTCTCGGGATGCAAAAACATAATCTATTCTGGATAGTGTGTTATGTCTTGCAGATCGACAAGAGTACTTCCGGGTCGTGGGGTTGAGTGATCGCCATAGATCATTTACACCTGTATTCTTTGACCAATCCTTTAACGCATTAGATGAATTTTTCTGTTCGTTGGAAAAGGAGGGATAAGATTTATCCATCCTTGGATCCCAAATGGCATTAAAATCCGCACCAATTATAAATGAGTATTCAGGAAGGTCTAACATTGTTCTGGTAAGTGTAGTGAAGAAATTATCTTCGTACAAATTTGGGCCGTTTACCGCTACCAACGCTATTTTCCTGTTCTTGTGTACAATCTTAGCTATAGTTATCAGACCATTTGCATCAGACCATACTCCCTTCAATTCAATATTCAACTTCCGTTTTACGACTATGGCAACTCCACGGGTTCTCGTTCGAAAGGAAGAGTGACTAATGTTATGGTATATGTTGTCCGCTAACGTAGCTATGTCTTCCCCTAAAATGTGTGTTTCGCTTAGCAGAGCCACGTCAACCTGTTTGTTTTTCATCAGTGTGAGCACGCTTTTGCGTTTGTGTTGATTATTTATTCCCCCAGTATTCCAGATCATTATATTCAAACTAGCCATAATCTATACATGTTGTTGTGTAGTTGTTGGTAATGCTTTTGGAGTGTGAATCTACAATGGATATACATCCAACTATTGAGGTCCCGTTGAGAGCCGAGCTTAAAAACATACATATATACAAATAATAATCCCCTAAATCCCCCTCCCTCAGAGAGTCGTACAGGACTGTGTTCCATAGACAGATCCTACGTGTATGACTCCCTCCCTTAAGCCACCGGGTTGCCCAAAATGAGCCTTCTAACCCTAACCTTCCTATGCTAATTGCCATAGGATCTAAAACTTTCATTCTAATTTAATAGAATGTCACTCTATGTCACATTATTTTTTAATGTAATAAAAATAGTGTGAAAAATGAAAAATATAGGTTTGAGTTTTCTCCTGTAGAGTTTCTGCAGCACCTCTTTGTAAGGTGCACGTCGGGAAATGGCCTCCCTGCATAAATCCTCGTAGAAAGACACTGGTTTGTCATTATATTTCAGTCTTCCCCATTGATTGCGTGCCTCTCTAATGATCGCGTCTCTTATTTCTGTTTTGCGCAGAGTAGCAATGATAACCCTCGTCTTGATGCCTTTGGGGTCCCGTGTACCGATTCTATAACAATGGTCCACTAACGGCACTGTGGGGAGGATCTGTTTACCTAGAATTCCAGCTAACACTGTTGGAAATGTGTCGTCTGTGCAATTGACTGATTCATCGAATCCCACAATACGGACATTATATCTACGGTAGTGACGTTCGGTCTCGAGCCGACTCTCCATTGCTTCCTCTTCGATGTCTTGTATTTTCTTCCAACGCGCTTTGTCCACCTGTTTTATCTCCGCCGCTAGCTCCATGAATCCATTGTGAACAGTCTTCTTGTTCTCCTCGACTTTCAATGTGATATCAAGCATAGTGTTTTCCACTGCAATAATACGCTCGGATTGATTTGCGGCCGCTATTTTAAACTCTTAGAATTTAGCATCGATGTGTAATTTGAAGTCGTCCATCCGATCCTTTATCAGGTTAGTCAGAGACTTGAAATCGGGTGGTGTATCCTCCCTGCCTGTATCAGTTGAGGTTGTAGGAGCGTTGGGAATCACGGCGGTGTTGTCGGATATTTTCTTCTCAAATCCACTGCTTTCTCTCTAACAGAGCTCGTCCCCACCGGTGTCGTTGTATTGTCGTCTGCTGTCTCCCTCACAGGGTAAGTCCTCATCGGGCCCGTTATATTATCAGCTACTGTCTCCCCTAAGGGGCAAGTCACCATCGGAGCCGTTGTACTGGCCGCTGCTGTATCCCTCGATGAGCGTGTCACAGCCTGCTCCGTTGTACTGTCTATTCCGTGTTTCTTTCCAGTCTCTTTCTTTTCCTTAGGTCCCATGTTGAATCTTTATTTCTTTTGATATTGTAACTGAGGGGTACAATTCCCTGACTGTATTGAATAAGTATGGTATCATTAAACCACTACTGAGTTATGTACATTACTACTGGCCATACAGTACACATGTATATGAGATGAACACCCACACAATAACACGGCTTAACAAGGAAAGTACTGTTTGTAATATTTATTAGAAGAGCATCAATATTATCTTACATTTATTGAAAATTAGAGTTGCGCTTGTAAGGCGAAGAATGTGCATGAATAGGTCAAGAGCGTAAGTCCATGAGCATATTACGAAGGGGATAATTAATACCACCTGTAGCATAAGAATTATATAAGGTACACTCGTAGGTCAGCTGGAGATACTAGGGGGGTTCCCTCCGGTTGTAAGCCAGCAGGGGAGAGGATTTGTCGGTAGCAAAAGTCTGGATCAACGAGGAATAAAGAGACTCCAGGTACAGGAGACAGTGCAATAATCCCTTGGTCCGTAGACAAAGCAACAGCTATTCTCCGGTATGCAGTGCAGCATGGATGAAAGCTAGCCAGCCTCAGAGTCCTAGAGGCGGGCTCGACGGGGCTCCTCACAGGGTAAATCCCACACGGTAGTGGGGGTAGACAATTCTCTGCTCCAGCAGCCACAGGACCAAAGCAATATAATCCAGCCGAAAAGGGCTCTGTAGTCGTCGGTGTAGGTTATCCAGTGTACATATCCACACGGTTCTCGTCTAGGGCTCCTCGGATGACGGCACAAGGTTAGGCCGCCCAGCCTGGATAAGCACACTAGCTCGGTACGATGAAACGTTGGTAATGCTGGTCACTGTAGAACGGTAGCCGCACGATACACTATACATAATAGACTATTAATTAATAATAGAATAGGTCGAACTCGACGATACAGCGTTAAACTCTGACACTTCAGCTATCAATTCGCACGCGGTCTCAAGGCTCTATTTCGGGACAAAACGGGCCCACTTCACAGCACGTTGTATCGTGGTGAAGGCTTCAACTTATTGGGGTAACAAACTGCTGTATCCACCTGCACCGTATTTATACGTAAGGTGAATAATCTAGTACCAGCCTTATTTCTGTCTCGTATTACTGCGCAAAACTGGGCATGTTGAGACATGTCTTAGCGGTGACTTTGAACTAGACATTGGGGGTATGGCCGTGGCGCCTAGGGGGTCGCTGTCCAATAGGAGAACGAATATTATGGTCTGGCCTGTACTAGGTAAAGGGATATTCCGTGTATATGTACAAAGAATATACAAGGGATATCAGGCGATATACAAATACTATACAATATATCTCAAGTAATAAATATATATATTCGGTTTAATCTGACCCTTTGTAACAGCCGCCTCCTAATTAGTCCGCACCTAATTAGATAAGCTGTCATGTACAGAGGTCTATTGACCATACAAGATAGTAATCTGGGCAGGTGTTACATGAGCAAAAAACAACCCCCTCAGTAGAAAAATGCTTCTTAAACAGTCCCGGGTAGGCAGATAGTAACAGAGACGTTTTCAAATGGCAAATCAGATTTATTATGTGTGGGGCTTCCAACCCACGGCCTTTTCCCGAAGGGAAAAGGGGATGTGGTCAGTGGGGATTTCAACCCAGATCACACAAAGGGAAAAAGGTAAGGGGAGAACAAACACGGTACACATACAGACAAACAAACAATAAATAAGTGAACTATGTGTCCTTCATAAAACACCACCACCATTTGGGGATCGATCCACAACCAGTGATCACTAATACCGCGCCACCACTATATCGCTTCCAACGCGACAGCTAAGAGAGAAGGCAGCCTCCTCACTCCACTCTGAGACGTGGCAGTGACTCCCAATGAGGCGCCTCGTGTGTGTGCCATCTTCCAGGTTATATCCACTCATCCAACTGACTGCCCACAGGTGTAACCAAGCAGGTGCAATCAGCTCAATCAGGAGGATGAGAGGTATCTGGGAAAAGAGAAAAGAAACAGGATTAGAAGATGACACATCACACAACCAGGAATAACATAACCCATACTCATGATACTAATCTGATGTTCACATGGTCTTCCAAATACAGTAATAATGATAATGTCCAACCCACGTACATCACACCTCCCCCCATAAGAGCGAACCCGCAGGGTTAGCAAAACATTATCACCCGTTATCAACCAACATTCGATTAGTACCAACAGAACAAAAATAAATAGAAATCACACTCCATATAGACCACATGCCCCTATCTTGGGCCCACACGGTCAACCACCACCTCACCCAATACCAGACGCATCATCCGCCGGACGTGGCTGGCACCTTCCTCATACCGAGGCCATGACGGTACCCTATAGTCAACCATACGCAAATTGCTCAATGGTGTTCGCACTCCCAACATCAACCCTGTGCGTCCTGTAAGGCACATTAGAACACAACACAGCATGTGAAACAACAGTCCTGTCACATCTCAACTCCGACAAGACGCGGGCAGGACTTTTTATTAGCCTATTCACATGACACCAGCGTGTCCTCCTCCGCCGCCCGAGCGTATGCAACATATACTTAGTGGCAGAGACCTTTCCTCTTACCACATAAGGTCCTGAGAACCGGGCAGTGAGCACCGTACTAGGCGTGGGCAGCACAATAAACACCTCATCCCCCGCCTCAAAATCCCTAGGGACAGCACAAATAGAAGGGACATTGGGGTGATTATTAATCAATACATCAGAACACAAGTCAGTTAATGGAGCGTTTTCAACCTCCCACACAGGGATCACACTTTTCCCAGCAATATCGTTCCCCATGATAAACTCAACGCCCTTTACGGGAAAACATGGGCGAACCGCGACCGGAAAACAACCTGTGATCAGTGCAGACTGTACATGCACCTTATGCAACGGCACGCGCACACACCCCATGCCAATACCTCTCACCAATCCGCTCGACCGACAGGAGTCCACATCCAATGGTAATACATCAGCCAGGATGAACGATTGAGAGGCTCCTGTATCACGGAGTATTCTCACCCGATGGTAGTCCCCAACTTTACCCGACAGGGACACACAACCATCAAACAAAAAGGGCTCAAAAGAACTATGCTGGTCAGGACATGACACCGTACCAATCAACCCCACCCCTTTCGGTTCCTGGGCTGACTCCCTGGTCTCCTGTCGATCCCTTAGCGCATGACAGTCCTTCACAAAATGCCCTTCTTTTTTACAATAATGACACACCCTTTCAGACGGCGGAGAGCGTGATCGGAATGCTCGCTCGTCACCCAAGGTATTTCGAGACGGCGGTGAGTGAGTTCGGAATGGTCGCTCGTCACCTCCGCGATACGGCGGCCCCGACGGAGAAAACGCGCCCCCTCCTACATACACACCATTTCGTACAGAAACAAGTGATGCAGAAAAATTTTTGTGGATCATTGCCAACTCGTCACACAAAACTGCAGCTTCCTGGAGGGTAGAAACCTTTCGCTCCTCCAACTGTATTATCATGTGTTCGGGCACAAATTTTTTAAATTGTTCCATGAGGATTAACTCGCTCAAAGCCGCGACCCCATCCACCTTACACGCTTCACACCAACGAGTTAACACCATCCGTTGTTCATGGGAAAATGCGACATGTGTTTGCGAGGGAGCTTTACTTAGTCCCCTAAACCGCTGCCTATACGCCTCCGGCACCAGTTCATACACGCGCAAGACAGCACCCTTCACTTTCTTATATACCATGCTGTCCTCCTTTGATAAAAACTGGCATGCGTCTTGAGCCCTACCCGTGAGCCTATATTGCACTAATAGTGCCCACTGATCCTCCGGCCAATTCGCAGCCCCCGCTACCCGCTCAAAATTCAAAAAAAATGTCTCCACCTCAGATTCTCGAAAAACAGGAACCATAGCAATATGTTGCCCAACATTAAAACTGCCATGGCCACCTTCAGATGAGGGTGAAGAAGAGCCAACACTCCCCAGCTCCATCCTCTTCAGTGTAATCTGGAGCTCTCTATCTCTTTCCTCCCTCTCTCGTACAGCTTCCCTGTTTCTGTCCTCCCTCTCTCGTACAGCTTGCCTGTCAGCTGCTTTGTCCTCTCTGTCAGCTCTGTCCCGTCTATCTCTCTCAGCTGCTCTGTCCTCTCTGTCAGCTGCTCTGTCCTCCCTGTCTCTGTCCTCTCTGCGCAACAGCGCTCTCTCCTCCATCTGGAAACGCAGACTAGAGCGCGCATGGCCAGAAGACGTGGAGTATTTATCCGAATCGCCCGCGGCCTCACTTTCAGCTCCGGCCGTACTACCATCCTTCCTAATAGCACCACCATCCATGTTAAGATCACTTAAGGGAGAGTTAACCCATTCGCCAGTGTGTGCAACCTCCTGATCACTATGACTCACTACTCCCTGAGCCGGGCTAAACACCGGTTGCTCCACTAACCCCGCTATAACAGCTGCCTTCATATCCGCCTTGGATTGGGAATTTTGTACAGCAATAGCATAATGCCTAGCAATAAGGCCTAATTCCGCCTTAGTGCAACCTTCCACTTGACCCTCTGTCGGATCCGCTATAAAGGCTTCAAAAACAAATACCGACACAGCCATATTATGTTTTTATGTGTGTGTGAGAAAAAATTAAATAAAATATACATTATATCACGTCCTCACTTAATTAACCATGACCGTGCACAATAATAATAGACACATTCTGCTTTCATACCTCTTAACAAAAACAATCCAACTGACCACATCTACTAAATGAAAATAATAACAAATGGTCCTAACCACTCAACTAGGAGTCACCTGTGTCACTCTAGCCTATCCCAGATAAACTACTCCACTAGATGGATGAAAGGCTACAAATATCTTCAGTCGCTTACCGATTTCATTGCGCACTCCACCGGAATCACGACTCGTGCCCCCCACCCTCTAGCCAAGCAGGTGACCCCCCCGTTACCTATGTGGCAGAAAAATAGAATGGTTAAGAGCATCACAACAATAATGGTTTACATCAATCAACTGTGCACGGACAATGGACCCCTACCAATACCAATTTAGACAACGCTATCTTATTACACCTGACATGCTTCAATCGACAAGTCACCCCGTTATTTTACCAACAAGGAACCATACAATTGCGCAAACTTAACGAGCCCCCATGTCATGTACAGAGGTCTATTGACCATACAAGATAGTAATCTGGGCAGGTGTTACATGAGCAAAAAACAACCCCCTCAGTAGAAAGATGCTTCTTAAACAGTCCCGGGTAGGCAGATAGTAACAGAGACGTTTTCAAATGGCAAATCAGATTTATTATGTGTGGGGCTTCCAACCCACGGCCTTTTCCCGAAGGGAAAAGGGGATGTGGTCAGTGGGGATTTCAACCCAGATCACACAAAGGGAAAAAGGTAAGGGGAGAACAAACACGGTACACATACAGACAAACAAACAATAAATAAGTGAACTATGTGTCCTTCATAAAACACCACCACCATTTGGGGATCGATCCACAACCAGTGATCACTAATACCGCGCCACCACTATATCGCTTCCAACGCGACAGCTAAGAGAGAAGGCAGTCTCCTCACTCCACTCTGAGACGTGGCAGTGACTCCCGATGAGGCGCCTCGTGTGTGTGTCATCTTCCAGGTTATATCCACTCATCCAACTGACTGCCCACAGGTGTAACCAAGCAGGTGCAATCAGCTCAATCAGGAGGATGAGAGGTATCTGGGAAAAGAGAAAAGAAACAGGATTAGAAGATGACACATCACACAACCAGGAATAACATAACCCATACTCATGATACTAATCTGATGTTCACATGGTCTTCCAAATACAGTAATAATGATAATGTCCAACCCATGTACATCACATAAGCAGAGACAGATTAACCGCACTGTCCACTACTCAATGTCCGTTGTGAGGAGTAGGGCAATTCACAAAGTCAGGGGGTCATGGTTGTCATTAAGAGAGTCGGGGAGCCTTGGCAACTCTATCAGCCTCGCCACGGGTCGGGTGTATGTCCGCCCCTGGACGAGCACTTCTGCCGCTCTGACCCTTCCATCGGCACCAGTGATCACTTTGCTTACGCGGCCGGCCGGCCACATAGCTCGGGGTAGTGACTGGTCGATAATCATGATGACTGTGTCCTCCGTCAAATTGTCTCTTCCTTTTACCCATTTCTGGCGGGTCTGTAGAGACGGTAGATAGTGGAGGAGGAAACTGTTCCAAAACTTGTCAGCCAATACTTGACTGTACCTCCACATTCTTCGGCCGTTCGCTTCTTCAGGTCTGTACACTGTCTGTGGGAGCGCGGGGTCCAGCCGCCCCATCAAGAGAGTGTTGGGGGTGACTGGGTCGACATCTGCTACATCACTTGAGACGTAACCGAGGGGCTTTGAGTTCAATACTCCCTCGATCTCCGTGAGGACTGTCGTGAGGACTTCTTCCGCCACGGTCTGGGCCCCAAGCACGGCGTACAGGGCTGTCTTTATTGAACGTACTTCTCGTTCCCAAGTTCCCCCGAAGTGAGGTGTATTCGGGGGGTTAAACTGGAAATCAATCTGAGAGGGAGCGAGGTGGGTCTTAAGTTCTGGGCCCATAGCTTGGAAGCTCTCTCTCAGCTCTCTTTCTCCGCCTTTGAAGTTTGTCCCGTGATCAGACAATAATATAGACGGTTTTCCTTTCCGCGCTTGAATCTCCGGAAGGCCATAAGGAATGAGTCCGTACTCATGGTTGGAAGGAGTTCTATGTGTATCGCTCGGGTGGTCATGCATTTGAATACAATACCCCACCGCTTCTCCGTCCCTCTTCCTTTCTTCACATACAGCGGGCCGAAACAGTCCATACCGGTGGAGTGAAAGGGCTTGTCGCCGAGTCGGAGGCGACAGGGGGGTAGGTCAGCCATCCTGGGTATACTGGGCTGTGCCCGCCACTTGCGACAGTCTAGACAGGTCCGCTGGAAGCGTCGTACTGCTTCTCTTCCTTGCAGTATCCAATAGCGACGTCTGATCTCAGCGAAGACTCTCTCTGCCCCGGCGTGGTGCACGTCCTCGTCGTATTTCTTTATGATGAGCTCTGTGACCTTGTGTCGGCTGTTTAGGACTATCGGGAACTTGACGTCATCCGTTAAGTCTGGGGCCCTTCTCAGATGACCACCCACTCTGATGAGATTATGGGCGTCGCTCTCAGGGGCCAAGTGGAGCAGTCTGCTGTCTGACGGGACTGGCTTTGATCCCTGCAGACAGTCTAGCTCGTCGGGGAACAAGTCTCTTTGGGCTCGCTGTAGCAGAAGGAGTTCTGCTTCTTCGTAGTTAGCTGCATTAATGTCAGTAGTGGAGGGAACCTCAGGGTGGTGCCACAGGAATGTCTTTAACTGCGCACTCTCAAGGGTAGGGCAGTCGTCTATGTTGGGATCTGTGGGGACTGGTGTGTGCGTCAACCCACAGAACATAGATTTCTTCATCTCTGCCTCCTCTTTACTAGCCTCCCCTGGGGTGGGTGTAGGCCACTCTTCTTCCGGGAGCTTGAGGAACTCGGGACCGTCACTATAGAGATTGTGACGTGTGAGGTCATCCAGGGACATTCCCCGTGTGATGACGTCTGCTGGGTTCTGTTTTGTGTCCACATACCTCCAGCATGCTGCTTCTGTTAAATCTTGGATCTCTGTGATTCTGACTCCCACGAAGACCTTGTATCTACACGAATCGGACTGGATCCACGTGAGTACGGTCATGGAGTCTGACCACAGGATTGTTCTTTGTACCGGGATGGTGAGTTCACGTTGGATTAACGTGGCGAGTTGCGCTCCTACTAGGGCTGCGCAGAGCTCTAGACGCGGGATAAATTGTTGCTTGCGGGGGGCTATTCTTGAGCGAGCCAGGATGAAGGCAGTATGTATTTCTCCTCCCTCCTCTCGGGCCCGCAAGTAGGCCACCGAACCGTAGGCTACTTCGGAGGCGTCGCTGAAGACGTGCAGGTCCATCTGACACGTCTCCAGCCGCACTGTGGGTGGGAAGTAGCTGCGGCATATGTTGACACCTGGGAGCGAGCTGAGTTCTGTCTCCCACTCTCTCCATGTGGAAGCAAGGTGGTCGGGTATGGGGTCGTCCCAGCCCTGGTCCTTGTCCCATAGCGCTCGTACAATCATCTTTGCCCTGGTGGTGTAAGGTAGAATACATCCCAACGGGTCATATTGTCTGGCGAGTGTTCTGTATACACTCCGTCTTGTGGTCGGTAGTGAAATCGACCTTCCCTGCTCCTTGGTCAGGGGTGTGTGTCTATAATGGAGCGAGTCTGTTTTGAAGCGCCAGACCAGTCCCAATGTCATTTCTTGGGCTTCACCTGGGATGGTCGCCATCCAGGTCTCGCTGCTTGCTGCCTTGTCCTCTGGGGAGAGGCTGCGCAATACTTGAGGGTCGCTGCTGGCCCACTGCCGGAGATCAAAGCCGCCTTTGATCAGGGAGGCGCAGAGCTTGAGTAGGAGGGCCTCGGCTTCTTCTGGCGTCGAGGCGCTTTGTAGACAGTTGTCCACGTAGAAACTATTTCCTACACTTTGTCGGACCTCTTCATCAGCTGCTGGGTCCTCTGCGACATGTTTTTGCAGTGCGAACGTAGCACAGCATGGGCTGCATGTGGTTCCGAAAGGGAGGACTTCCCATTGATAGATGGATGGTTGCTCATCCCCGATCCTCTCTCTCCATAAGAACCGCAGCAGGGGCTTGTCCTCTTCCACTAGTCGCACCTGCAGGAACATCCCTTTGATGTCGCCGCTGATGGCCACCTTGTTCTGGCGGAAACGTAGCAACACGCCTAGTAGAGAGGGGCCGAGTGTTGGGCCGGGCAAGAGCTCTTTATTCAGATTTTGTGATCCGATCTGGTAGCTGCAGTTAAACACAATACGATCCTTGCCGTTGTGGTGGACCTTGTGGTGGGGCACGTACCATGATTCGGTCGTCTGATCGGCCTCTTTAATGTCAATTCTCTTTATGTGTCCCGTTGTGATTAGCTTGTCAATCTCAGCGCGGTACACAGTAGCTTGAGCGGGGTCTCTGGCTAGGCGCCGCTCTGTGTTCAGTAGATACCGCTCCGTTGCTTCTTTTGGGGCGTGGAAGGTAGGCATACCCTCTCGCCTCAGGAGTGGAGTTGCGTATCTCATCACTCCGTTGACTTTGACTCTCTTTGTCCCCTGCTCGAGGAGGGCTATGGCGTAAATGTCTTCCTTGGAACGAATGTGTTTCTTTTCGTTCTTAAAGGGCATTGTCTCTAGTGTCCATAGCCTCTCGACGTGCTGTAAGAGGGCGGTGTCTTCTTCTGTCACTCTGGAGTGGAGGCAGCGAGTGGCTGCTGTTCGGTTGGGAGACCTGGAGAGGGGGCCTTGTAGTGTCCATCCTAGGCGGGTCTCGACTGCTGCTGGACAGCCTCTGGGCCCAGTGTGGACCCGGTCCATCGGGACGATGAGGTGTGCGTGGTCGGATCCTATGAGCAGGGTCGGGGTGGCGCCGTCTATGAGCGGTATAGGTAGTTGACGCAGGTGCACGTATTTGTCCATCAGCTTGGCGATGGGGTAGGTGTACCGCGACAGGCCTATGTCTTGGCTGGTGAAAGCGTTAGTGATCCTATACCGTCTCTCTGGCTGCCCGCTTGCTGCGATAGTGAAGGAGACGTTCTCACCCTTGATCGTCTTCAGGTCTCTTCTTATAGTCCGAATCGTCATCGTTTCTTCGCTCCCCCGCAGCCCCAGCTGGGCCGCAGCAGATGCGAGGAGGAGGGTCTTTTCTGACCCGTCGTCAAGGACGGCGTAGGTGTCCATGACCTTGTCCTCGTAGCTCAATGTTACGCGGACCACCTTCAAGAGCACCCGGGCGCCCCCGCTGCTGGCGGGGTCAATGTACATAACGCTGGCTTTGGTGCTGCTTGAGGGTGCGGGTTTTCTTCTGTTACTGTCATGTAAAACGTCCAAGTGGGCTCCGTCACACCGACTACACCTCTTCTTTAAGCGGCACTCGGCTGCCATGTGGCCGCCACTGTCAAGCAGTAGTCTGACTAGTTTGTTTTGAGATTTTTGTAATTTTGTTTTTAGCGCCTTTGAGGTGCTTTGGTACCATGAGGTGCAAGCATAGTCGTAGTACCCTTGAATGAGTGCTCCTGCCAGAGTCTTCAGGGTATTCTTGTTTACCAGTGAGGAGATCCGGTACAAGAATCGAGTTCGTTGGTTGACTTTTTTTATTACATTGGATGCCATTTTGTCACAGGAAAGATTTGCCTCTAGGATGGAACCCAGGTAGGTAATATCTTCTTTCCTTGTGACAATATTGTCACCCACTGTAACTGAGAAGCCGTCGGTCTTGCTGAGTTTGTTATTTTAACCGAAGAGAATGGACTCTGTTTTGCCCATGTGTAAGGATAGTTTTTTTTATCAGCGAGCCATATCCAGATTTTGCCTAGTTCTGAGCCGAGGGTTTTTTCAACCTGTAACTTGTTCTTGTCAGAGACCAGCAGGGCTGAGTCGTCCGCAAACAGGAACAAGTTGCAGTCACATGTCATTTGCATAAATTAGGAACAGTAGCGGACCTAGTATGCTTCCTTGTGGAACACCACAGCTTACTGTGAGGGGGGGGATAGGGTACCGTTTACCTCCACCATCTGCTCTCCCCCTCCAGGTAGGATTGCGTCCAGCTCACTGGATGGTCCAACCCCCTGACCAATCAGAAAAAAGGGGAGGGAGGGTTTATCAGTTCACCACCTCATGACCCCTCACCCCTGATACGATGCAATGACAAAGCAGAGCCATGACACCAGTCATAGCGTGCTACATGAAGCGCATGTATACCTGTTCAAGGTAACAGCTTCACATAGGCTCATGTGCGAACCTGCCATCTGAATTTTTACACCTTTACCCTAAAGGAAGAAAAAACACAGACCAAGAGAGGGGCCAAGGGCCCTGGTACAAGAGCTTACACATGTAACTTCTGTAGGCCAACACCTAACCCAGTTGTGGATCTTAACACAATGGCGCCTGACCACGGAGATCTCCATGTTTCGATTCCACCCGACAGAAGCACGGATATATCCGTGGCAAGTTGTTTTTGCTTTTATTCCATTTTAATAACCTATTCAAGGTCGCTGAGATGCACTGCAGATGTACCCTACTCTTTGAATTCGAGAAAGTGCAATACCAGCCAGATCCTCTTAGGGGCGCTATCGCGATAATGCAGTGTGCCTTGTGGCTGAACGGAGCAGTCTTCTTTTTTTTTAACTTTCAATGGAGTTTTCAGTTAGCAGGATTCTGGATGTGCAGCATGTAGCTTGGATTACGTTTTGTAATGTGGATTTCATTATGCAATAAGGGGATTTATCATCAGCCAATGGACATATCGATCTACCAGATGGCGATCTATAACGGGGAAATGCTCGGGGTGATCCCACCGGCCCTCGGTAAGATCTTTTTCACGTAAAGTACATCCCGATCGGGCCTTGTTTAATCAGAAACGACGTCCCCCGCCCCCTCCCCCCTTTCATGCATACATGCTTGAGGATCGTGCCGATCATATGCAGTTTGAGTTATTTCTGTAGCATATGTATAACGGAAATGCCATTGGATATAACGGTAGTAGTTATTAGCCCTGTATCTCGCCTTCCAGGAAATATACTAGACCAAATCCTGTATAACGCTTATATTCACAGCGCTATACAATGAGGACGTATTGATGACATTTTTTTTTCTTTAAGCCATTTTGAAGGGACGGTTTATGGTCTCAATTGACAATGAGAATGGACAGATAGCAATACTATAAAGTATAGATTTAGCTCTACAAACAGCCCCACATCTGTTTACATTTCCTGGTCCTCTTGAGATTTATTAGACTCATCCCAGTGGCCGCGATTGTGTTAAACGTGAAAACGATACACACAACCCTCCATCACAACAACAAAAAAGGGCAAAAGTACACTCTCACCACTGTAAGAGGAATGCCGTTTTTCATGACAAGAGAAGACACAAGTTAATTAAGTACTGGTCACAGGCCTTGCTAAGTCCACATGACAGCGACCAGACAATTTTCAGAAAGAAATTGCCTCTCTAAGCAAGAGCACAACCCCAGCAGAAGCTGAGGGATTACACCGTATCCCCAAAAACATAGTGAATCAACACACATCTTGTAAACAAAATCATGTTTGAGGGGAGGGGGGGGGGGGGGGCAGGGGAAAACCGGGGAAAAAACCCACCCCTCACCACCTTACCCCTGATACAACGCCAATGTGTAGAGAAAGCTTTACATCATGCATGCCAGCACAGCCGAAGACCTTGTTTGAACAGGCACAGCCCTGCTTATGTGTGAAAAAACCTTGCCACTTGTTATTGTCATCACAAGCTGAGAGAGGGACTCATCCCTCGATCACATGCCACTATGCACAGTATTGTAGGGTAACCCAGCCAGTTGTGGGCTCAGCCACGTTGTCTAACGTTACATGAACACACACAACTTCTCATCATACAACAAAAACCCAGTTAATTTTTACTCATGTAAAAAACCACGCTGATTTTAGGTAGAGAGAAAAGCACAAGCTTTGGCCAACGCTACCCAAGCTATACAAGCGACCAAGACAATTCACACACAGCACATGTCGTAAGAGAGAGAATGGGGATGCTGCTTCTGTCACATTACGCAAAACACGCCCCTTTTAGTTTGATTGATTGAAGTCACGCCCCCTTTGAGACAATTTATGACCCCAAGCCCAGCCCCATTTTCTGATTGGTCGAGGGGTTCAAGGAGGTGGGGCTTCCGGTTTCGAAGGGGAGGGACTTCCGGTTTCGGAAGGGGCGGAGTTATAGGGGGAGGGACTTCCGGTTTCAGATTTTTTTTTCAGAATAAATCAGCCGATTTTCAGAATAAATGTATGACCCTGTGTGTGTGTGTGTGTTTGTTTGTGTGTGTGTTTTCTTGGATAAAGCCAAATGCAAGAGAGTGATTAGACACTTCTCCTTAACATTTCTTTTTAAGAAAAATACAATGTAAAGTAAGTAAACTTTATTTGTATAGCACCTTTCTCAGATAAAATCACAAAGTGCTTCACAGAAGTAAAACATAGCAACATAGAGATGAACGCACTACACATAAAACAATTCTGACACATCGTAAGCATAGTTACAATTAAATAACTAAATATGAGTGCAACTAAAAACAAAACAACAATTATAAATAAATAAACAACGTATACAACCAGGAATTATTTAAAAGCCTGTCTGAATAAAAACGTTAGCCTGTCTGAATAAAAACGTTTTCAACTGTTCCTTAAAAGTGGATAGGGAGTCAAGTGAACGCATAGAAAGGGGGAGGGTGTTCCAAAGGGTAGGGGCCATAAATTGGAAGGACCGGTCACCTTTTGTTATTAACCGGGTCCGTGGGACAACCAGGAGATTTTGGTGGGAGGACCTAAGTGCACGACTGGGGGAGTAGGGGCGCAGTAAATTAAAAATGTACACAGGGGATCTACCTTGGAGGGCTTTAAAAGTTAAAACAAGAATTTTAAAATGGACACGATAATTAATGGGGAGCCAATGTAG
This sequence comes from Notolepis coatsorum, assembly GCF_963971535.1. Lineage (NCBI taxonomy): Eukaryota > Metazoa > Chordata > Actinopteri > Aulopiformes > Paralepididae > Notolepis > Notolepis coatsorum. The sequence continues at coordinate 81,467,440 of NC_140171.1, read as the reverse complement.
AGTGGATAAAATGGGGGTGATGTGGGCACGCCTACTTGTCCCAGTTAAAAGCCTTGCCGCTGCATTTTGAATGATTTGCAAGCGGTTTAGCACAGATTTATCCAGACAGGTAAAAATTGAATTGCAATAGTCCAGGCGTGATGAAATAAAAGCATGGATGATCATTTCCATTTCAGCTCTAGAAACAACAAATCTTAATTTGGCAATGTTTCTGAGCTGATAAAAACATGACGTGTGAGCTGGTTGACATGGCTGTTAAAAGACAGAGAGTCATCAAAAATTACACCTAAGTTCCTCACATGAGGTTTGACACACTGACCTAAGGGTCCAATAGAATTTTTTATAATGGGGATGATGTGGTCGGGAGCAATAATGAGGGCTTCTGTCTTACTTGCATTAAGCTGAAGGAAATTATCAGCCATCCAGCTCTTGATGGCATCGATGCATTCATTAATAATGCAAAAACGATTACACTCACTGGGCTTAAAAGAACAATACAATTGGATGTCATCCGCATAAAATTGATAAAATATTCCATTAAAACGTTTAATAATCTGGCTTAGGGGAAACATATATAGGGAGAACAGCATTGGCCCTAGCACAGAACCCTGCGGAACCCCACAGGACAGTGGGGTAGAGTCCGACATGAACTGACCCACTGACACAGAAAAGCTTCTATCAGCTAGGTAAGATGAGAACCATCTCAGTGCTGACCCAGAGATCCCAAACACATCATTGAGCCTACGCACCATAACCACATGATCAACCGTGTCAAAGGCTGCGCTGAGGTCCAATAAAACTATTACCATCATCTGCAGCCATTACAATGTCATTGGTAACCTTAAGAAGGGCTGTTTCGGTGGAATGAAATTTCCGAAAGCCTGATTGGAATGGGTCATGCAGATTATGGGTTTCTAGAACCATGAGAAGCTGCTCAGCCACAATTTTCTCCAGCACCTTGGACAGCAGAGGTAGTTTGGAGATTGGTCTGTAATTCTCAGGAAGAGAGGGGTCTAGGTTAGCCTTTTTTAAAAGAGGTTGAACTATGGCATGTTTAAAAAGGCTAGGGACAGAACCTGATGCCAGAGAGCGGTTAATTATTGACAGAATTGTGGGACCAATTGAGTCAAGGACCTCTAAAATCAGGGATGAGGGAACAGCATCAAGGGGATTAAAAGAGGGTTTCGTTTTGTGCAGCACTATAGAAACCTGCTCTAAGGTGACTGGAGAGAACGAGTCTAGCAGCGTGAGAGGAGGAGAGACAGTGGTAGGAAGGCTGTCAGAAAGGGATGAGGGGCAGATGCCTGCTCTAACACCACTGACCTTATCCACAAAATAATTCAAAAAGTTATTACAGTCAGTATAAGAATATACAGGTACACATGGAGGCATAGGAGCAACAATAGTATTGATTGTTTCAAACAAAACCCTTGAGTTTCCCTTGTTGGATGACATTAGATTAGCAAAATATGCAGTTCTTGCATCCCTTATCATGTCATTAAACTGGACCAATAGCTCCTTGAGATGTAACCTGTGGACTTCAAGCTTGGAGGCTTTCCATAAACGCTCTGTCTTTCTACACTGACGTCTAAAACTGCGGATAGACTCATTGAACCAGGGAGTAGAATTGGTACGGGAGGCAGGTCTGGATTTAAAAGGAGCAACTATGTCCAAAATAGTGGAACATTGGTCATGAAAAGACTGCACAAGGGACTCTAACTCGTTGCAATTGGACAGAACATCAGAGTCAAATAATGTTGAAAATGTATCTGCAGAGTTTTGCTTAATTATACGTCTGTGCGTCATCTGGTTATGAGGGAGCACATCAGAGTTAAAACAAACATCAAAAAGTATACACTTATGGTCACTCAGATGGAAATCCTGGAGGTTGACATTCTTAATGTTTAACCCATGTGAGAAAACTAAATCTAAAGTATGCCCGGCTACATGAGTAGGACCCGAAATATGCTGAACAAAATTAAAAGAGTCAGTAATCGCGAGAAAATCTGATGCAGCCTTTGATGTGACGTCATCAACATGAAAATTAAAATCACCGGTGACCAGCACGTTGTCCAGCTTAATCACTGATGTAAGTAACTCAGTAAACTCGGTTAAAAAAAGACTAGTGGAGCCAGGAGGGCGATAAATTAAAATACAATAAAATGGATGCGCTCTGCCAACTATGGTGATTTGTAGTTCAAAGGATTGAAAGGACTCAGAGTTCACTGTCCGACATGCAATAGAAGTTTTATGGACCAACGCAAGGCCACCTCCACGACCAGATAGCCGTGGAGTGCTAATGGAGCTACAGTTCGGCGGACAGAGTTCATTGAGATGGGTCTGTTCCAGATCTCTTTGCCAAGTCTCTACAAGAAATAGACAGCTTAACTCTTCCCGGACAAAAAGGTCATTTATAATAAAAGACTTGTTGGTTATGGATCGAGGATTGAGGAGGGCCATTTTAATAGTGGAGCTATTCTCTGGGTTAGCTGGAGTACCTATGGATAGTGCGTGCAGGTGACCCCCTCTACATCGCCTGCCCACCGGCAGTTTACTTGGCCTGTAGCCCACAATTGTTGGAATGGGAGCGGGAGGCGGGGAGGAGAGGGCACAATGATAATTAATGTACATCAAATTGTCTCTTTGTAATGTATGTAGGCCTACAGGTAGCTGCGTAATAGGCTCTTCGTAAGTTACAGCTTGGAGGGGCTGCACTTGTGACATGTCATGGTGGAGGGAGTGGTGCTGAGAAGACCTATAGTCCTGACATCACTTTGAGGCAGACCTGACATAGCAGTGAAAATTGCTAGCTAGGACTTTTCTTCCCTTGGTGTTGGGATGTAATCTGTCATGGAACAGGCTAGGTTTTTTCCAAAATGCATCAAAGTTGCTGATGTAACCAAAACCACGAGCATCGCAAATGCCAGATAACCATCTATCAGCACTGTATGTCCGGCTAAAAATTTCGGAGCCTCGGTCAAGAGTGGGGAGTAAACCGGAGAATATAAATTTTTTCCCCAGGCATTCTATAATCATTCCCAGTGTCTTGTAATCATTGCCTAACTTGATTGACCCCCCCTTACCCCGGATGTCATTTGTGCCAACATGGACAATCACTGTGTGTGCTGACTTGTTGCGTTCAACAATACCTGGGAGGAATTGAATTAAATCCAGAATTTTAGCCCCGGAGTAAGAGTATGAGATGGCATTTGGGATGTTAACATATCTGACAATAGAGTCACCCAGGACAATATACTCTGGAGGGGGGATGTGAAAGCTAGTGAACTTGGGGCCAGCTGTGCTAGCCTTAGGTAAGTTGCTAGCACCAGGGGAAACACTAGCTATGGTAGCAGCATTAACCACGGAGGGGGTAGGGATAGCTAAGCTTGTAGCATCAACACCAGAGAGGAGGGAAAGGGTAACGTTGGCTATGCTATCCAACGCTAGCAATCCTGTGCTAGCAGGTGTGTCCATAGACTCTGCATCCGATCCATTCAGAGTAGGAGACTCCGGCACAGGATCCTGCAGGCGACCACGCTTGGCCACCGGAGAGCAAAAGCCAGGAGGATGCTGTAGCGAGAGGGGCGAGAGAGCAGGACTCCGGGAGGGAGCCCGCTTCCTGCTGCGGGGCACCTGGCAGGCGTTCCCATCAGGCGGCCACGAGGCAGAGCAGGCACTGTCAATGAATGAATGTAGTCCTGGGAAATCACCCAGTGGAGCAACATAGCCAGCCTGGCGAGGTCTCCCAGGCACTGCCACGGCCCGGGGGAACACAGGCAGAGAGGATAGGGGCGAAGCAGTCCCACCAGAACGCTCAGCCAGTGGGGAGAAACGGCCAGATGAAAGCTGAGGAGAGGCAGGGTCGAAGAGTGGAATAGATAATTTCCTTGCAGGGCGCTTATTGCCCCCTGTAGCCACCTTCACCCATGGACAGCTAACGGGAGAAACCTCAGCCTCCGGCAGCTCCAGGCAGGCTAGCCGAGAGGAAAGTTCAGTCTGTCGTGCTAGGAGATCAACAATAAGTTGTTCAATAGATTTCAACTCTAATCTAATTGAAGCAACATCAGCAGACGGAGCCATTACTCCCTAGATGGATAATAAGCTACCTGAAACTTTCTGAACCTGTTTAAAATTGGAATACACAGTAGAATATACAGTAGAACCAATTCACTCCAGTGTTTGCAAATCTTAACAATGTAAGCAAACCTTGTACAGCCACAGAGCACAGCAAATACAATTAAAATGTCTATCTATTGTCTAGTATTAGTCCTTGTATCAAGAGCTCAGTCAAATCTATTGAGAGTATAGCTGGTATCCTGGTGCTGGCCTGGTGGCTGGTAGTCTGGGACTGGCCTGGTGGTGGTGGCTGGCAGCCGGTATCCTGGTGCTGGCCTGGTGGCTGGTAGTCTGGGACTGGCCTGGTGGTGGTGGGTGGTAGCTGGTATCCTGGTGCTGGCCTGGTGGCTGGTAGCTGGCAGCCCGGGGCCGGCCCGGTGGTGGCGGCCGGCAACTGGTATCCTGGTGCTGGCCTGGTGGCCGGTAGCTGGTAGCCTGGGGCTGGCCCGGTGGTGGTGGCCGGTAGCCGGTATCCTAGTGCTGGCCTGGCTGGTGGAAGCTCAGCTACAGGCCACAGTCCACAGAGCAGGTAAAAGCTCCAAAAAAGTCCACAAATCGGCGAATGGAAAATGATAAGATGAAATGATGGCTACTACATACTAAAGGTAAAAAGTTTTTTTTTTAAATGAATGTTTAAAAGTACCAAAAATCAACAAAGAAATACCAAACACTAACAAACATTCAACAATGTGTCTATAAAATGGTTTCTTGGTGGATTATAATGTATATGTGTGTTTCCGATCTATGTGATTCCCCTCTCAAGGCTGTCAAAGTAGGACTGTCAAACTGCAGCTTCTCTGTAAGCATTGTGTCTCTCTGTCAAACTGGGTCCCCTCGCTGTGGCAGTCCCCCTTCGCTGTGACAGTCACAGGAGGTGGGAGAAATGGAAGCGCTCAGCGAATCAGTGAAGTCGAAAACTTCTGTCAAAGCCCTGGTAAGTATTGATTTACGAGTTGAGGGGGGCATTAGGAGGCGGGAGCAATGGAAGAACTCAGCGAATCAGCGAAGTCGAAAACTTCTGTCAATGCTAGGGTATGTATTGATTTATGACCTTGTAAGTCTGACTTCCCCTTTCTGAGGATGTGTGTGTGTGTGTGTGTGTGATTATTTTTTAAGAAAAATACAATGTGTCTATATTTTTGTTTCATGGATAAAGACACAATCTTTAGACAATTCTCCTTCACATTTCTTTGTGGATTATATTGTATTATATATACTTGTTTTTTATATGTGTAAATAAAAGAAAATACAATGTAAGTGAATAATAGGCTGATAGAGCGATAACTTGTAAACAGGGGTTATAAGTAACCACACTAAGTATGTATGTATGTATGTATGTATGTATGTATGTTATGTATGTATGTATGTATGTATGTATGTATGTATGTATGTAGTATGTATGTATGTATGTATGTATGTATGTATGTATGTAAGTAAGTAAGTAAGTAAGTAAGTAAGTAAGTAGTAAGTAAGTAAGTAAGTAAGTAAGTAAGTAAGTAAGTAAGTAAGTAAGTAAGTATGTATGTATGTATGTATGTATGTATGTATGTATGTATGTATGTATGTATGTATGTATGTATGTAAGTATGTCAGCGGTGCTAACCCTGGGGGTTAGTCATTGAGGGCAAGGGTAATGTTTAAGTCATATGCATGAAGGCTAGGTTCTGCTAGATGGGTGCATCTCAGGGGTGGGGGTCTGATTACAACCACCCCCTAGGTGTCGTAGTAATTAGGTTTCGGTGAAACGTTTTATTTAAAATAGATTATTTAAAAAAAGGTTGCATTACCGTGTATTGTATTTTTGTTCACATTAAATTATTACAGTTAAAGATATAAATAGATATAAAAAGTTATACGTGATAGTGTGCTGAAAATATAATGTTCAGAAAAGATGTGTGTGTGGGGGGGGTGAATTGGGGCCCCCTTTAGGTGTTAAAACACCCCATGGTGGCGTGAAGTTTAACAGTTTAGGGGACCAGCAGAGTTACAGCAGAAATCTGACATATTTTACAGGCATCGTTCAAATACATATGGTTTATATTTTTGTAACATGTACATCTACAAGTATTGTATTGTAGAACCATATACTCATAGCATATTTTCTAGTTCACACAATGGAAGGGGTCGCTGTAACATAATCTGACCAATGCCTAACTAACCTTACAGTCATGCAACATGCAACACTTGAACAATGAATATTGTTACACAGGTGACAGAGTTGTATTCTCCCTGATCACCTAACGTACAGAACTTGTAAGTAGTTTTGGATAAAAGCGTCAGCTAAATGACTAAATCTAAATGTAAATGATGTCCAAGGGGTGTCTGTCTGCTGACAGTTAGGGACACGGTGCAGACCATGCAATAGAGATAACTAGTTATTATTACTTATTTCTTATTTCGTAAAACGAATACAATGTATTAAGATATAAATGTACCCTATATTAGAGTCTTTTTACAAGGTTAAGAGAATACATACCATAGAAACACTTTTGTCTTGTTTACAACAGAGTCCCCCATTTTCAATTCACCAGGACATATATGACATACAGGACATACAGATAGACAGTACTGCTACATCCATACATTTAGGACATACCAGATTGCAAATACACCAGTGTTTGTGATACAAAACAACAAAAAATAGTGATACGTTGTAACTGTGTGTCTGTGTGTGTGTATGTGTCTGTCCAAGCTGTTTTAACTGTTTTCAATAGGGTATTTCATATGTCTTAAATTAATAAATTAAGACTTATTTTTGGATATAGATCACATCAAAACACTCAGTATGCTAAAGTTAACTAGATATCCATGACTGACCCTAGACTGTTTCAATGGTACACCTTCATTTATAAAGCATTTATAGGTCAACTATCCTTTTTACCATGGTTCAAACCACACCATCACATCAAACCCAATTTATATGTCACAGTATCCAGAAAATAGCACAGAGTTTGGGGAAAAGGCCTACATGTTCTCTGCTAGCTAGGCCTGTAAAGGATTTCAAATCCTTCACCACCATATCTGATTTTAAAGTTCAAATTAAGGGTATTTAAAGAATGAGAAGGGCTATTGTCCCTGCATCACTGCATAACGTGGTGTTATATTTTATATTTTTGACCTGAACATCTCTCCCATACCAACCTCCTGCAAATCATTACCTTCCATCCTCTTTTTACCCCCCAAAACCCATTCAATATAGTTTGCTCCACCTCGAATGTAACCCCAGGGCCCACTTTGCCTTTTTTATGTATCAGTGTGCTTTTTGTGTATTTTAAGGTCTTTGTTGTTGCTGTCATTTGGAGCCAGGTCTAGCTAAAAAAGGGATCTATGATCTCAAATGACTACTTGGTAAAAGGTATAGCAACTGTCATGCAGGAATTGCAACTCTAACGTGCTACACACAAGTAAAACAGACATAATATTTGCAAACACTATAATTCTAAACAGTGTATTACAAAATCTTTGTGTCTACTATAGACAATTTGCAGTTATATCAGTGTCACCTGAAAACATGTACATGGGTAAATGTACATTGGTACATGTAAAAAACATGAGTTTCAAGTTTCTTTAATAGTTGTCATACAGACGTACAGAATACTTTTATACAAAATGCTTCTTTCTGCTACGCTCCAGAGACTGTGCTAGGCAAGAGATAAGTATGAAATAAAATAGTATAGCATGTAAAATAGAAGTAAAACTAGAAGTCACGTAGACAGTGTTCAGTATATACATATGTACAATGTTCGATACAGAATAGAAGTAACTGAGTTACCATACAATATACAATATACTATGCAATACTAATATACAATACTATATAATGCAAAGCAGAAATGGGGGTGAGGTGCAATTTAGGCACAATTTACAGTAAGGTGTACACAGGTATGGGGTGTAGTGCAAATCCATTATCAATAAATATAAAGTGTGTTTAGGTGTTCTAAAGTGTGGAGAGTGGGTGCTGCAATGTGTTGTTGGTTTAAAGTGAGTGTGTGCATTTGGATGTGTGTGTTGTGAGTGCATTTGATGGTTGTTGCATAGTGTTATTGTTCGTTATGTGATAACACATACTCCTATTGAATTCTGAATTCTTTGTTTATTGGTTGAGTGTCAATGATACACATAAACATATCAAATCATGAAACAGTTCGATACATGTAAAATAGACGTTTACACAATGATAAGAAAAGAGGTTAAATAAAAAAGGTGCTTCATTACAGATGTATTTTAGAAGTTTAGTAAGATCAAGCTCCAAAGGTCTCTCTCATATGGCTGTTCTAAGATACATTATACAACAAATACATTTCTGAAGTACTTTACAGAACAGCGTCTAGTTAAAATAGTTTTTTCAGGTGCAATAAGAAAGCCCCTGCAACTTTAAGCTCTCAATATTTTGGACCTGTATTACAAACTACAGTTACACACAGCATGAAATATTCAATCAACACAAAAGTGACAGTCGAAGGAAACTCAAGATATTGTATGAGGTGTTTTTAAAAGGGCGAATTAACTATTTTTAGTAGATTGAATCAATAGTCAGAAGGATCTCTGTGTGTAGGAGGATAATGCTAATTTGTCAAGGGTTGACATATAACGAAGGGTTATGTATATAACCCAGTTCTATGAGTTATGGTGCGCTCAGCACCTGTCTGCATATATCTCGCTTCAGCGTATATACACTGAATAAAAACTTCCACCATGTACCTTTACATGCCAGCATTCATCTGGCCACACCCCCATCCGCTTACCTACATAAGCAGGGGTGGGGTCACACACTCATCTCCTTCCCAACACATTTCACCACAATGAAAAATCAAGGGCCGCAGCGGCGTCCAGGTGCTGAGCGCACCATAACTCATAGAACTGGGTTATATACATAACCATTCGTTCTATAGCGCTATGGCTTTGCTCAGCACCTGTCTGCACAACAGGGGATGAGCGGGAGCCATAGCCCGACAAATGTACCCCGCTGAGGCCCCCCACAACCATCAGACCGCGGAGGACCGAGCCCCCATGACGGATCCGACCGTGCGAAGAGGCACTCAAGCAACTCAACGCACAGGGTGAGCAGACCGTGGCTTGACCCCACGACTACACACACGCACAACCCGCATGCCACCCGGGAACGAACGAAAGGAACAAACCTCGTTACTGCCCCCAAAATCACGGGGTCAAGAGCAACCCAACCCCGTGGCAAGGCTGTAGCAGCGGAGCGCGAAGGAAGACCCAGACCCACCGACGGGACTGGATCCCCTGGAAAAAGGGGGCCCGGAGAGGTCAATGACGCCAGACATCAAGACCCCACCAGGCGGTCACGTAGTGACACCGCCCCCCACATCGCCAGCGTATTCGGATAAGGGCCCCTCCAAGAGCGGGCCCTTTCCCCCCAATAGCACACCGCCTGGCACACTGACCCTGCAGAACGGCCAGCGGTCAGCATGGCCGTAAGCACACAAAAAGGTTAACCAACGGAAGCAGGCAGCGCACCGGGGAAACCAGGCAACAGGCTGTAACCTGAGCCTGGAGCACTGCGGACGAGACAGGCGCCAAAGGAGTCAGCTGAACAGCCGCTCCGGCGGAAGGGGCATATGCTGGCGTTGTTGATCACCATGACAAAGCCTCCATTAAAAAAAACCCACCCAGAGGGGTTGAGGCAGAGAAGGCTGACATGATTGGCAGACGTCATGAACGTGCAGGGGCACACTCAACCAATAACCCGGGAGTTGACTCTGCTCCAACACACCAGGGAATCAACCACCCGCTCGGTACAGACGGTGGTTGTTCCTATAACCCCTCAAGAAAAAACTCCAAAACACACCTGCGGGTATACACTGGCTATACCGCAGTACAAGTGTTTCAGTTTTCAAAAAAGGGTTATCCCAGGCCTCCGGTATCAACGAAACTTTACTTCGGACCGGGCCCGGCGGCACGGGAAGCACAGGATTACCAGAGGAGGTCCAAGACCACCCCAACAGCCCTCTCTTCGCTACGCGTGAGAGAGGAGCGAAAAGAATGGAGAACCAGCCCATTTTGTTTTGATCGAAGGTCGTTTCTGATTTATATAAGTCGGAGTAGAATTCTTTGAATGTATCGTTTATTTTTTCAGGGTCTGTTTCAAGTACTTGTTGTGCTCTAATGGTAGTTATATCTGCAAATTTTGCATTAATTCTTAATCGCATGGCTAATAGGTGACTAGGTTTAGAACCTTGGGAGTACTGCTGTTGTCTTGTGCTGCGTATTTGTATTTCCGATTGTTGTCTGTATATGGCATTGATCTCTATTTTTAGTACGTTAACTTGATTTTCTAGTCGAGTTGAGTTGTTGTATTTTAAAGAATTAAATAACGTTGAGTAAAGCGTTTCCAGTTCAGACAGTTTTGTGCATTGATTCTTGCGCATTTTGGAAGAAAAGCTATCAGTGAAATCCTTGATCATTCCCTTTACCGACATCCATATTATTCTGGGGTCTTGCACCGAGTTTGCATTCTCCCGTAGGAATACTATAAGAGCTTCTTTGAGTTGTGTAATGAATTCCTTGTTATTAAGCAGCATCGATTTAAATCGCCATCTTGGGGCTCGGGAAGATAGTATACCAAATGTTCCTTTTAGGAGTAAATAACAGTGATCTGATAGTGCATTGGGTATCATTTCCACTTCATATTTATCAAATAGTCTCGGGGATGCAAAGACATAATCTATTCTGGATAATGTGTTATGTCTCGCAGATCACAAGAGTACTTTCGGGTCGTAGGATTAAGTGATCGCCATAAGTCATTTACACCTGTAATCTTCGACCAATCCTTTAATGCTTTAGATGAAATCTTTTGTTCGCTGGAAAAGGCGAGGTAAGATTTGTCCATCCTTGGATTCCAAATGGCATTAAAATCTGCACCTATTATAAATGAGTAATCGGGAAGGTCTAACATTGCATTGGTTAGTGTAGAGAAGAAACCCTCTTCGTACAAATTTGGGGCATATACCGCTGCCAACGCTATTTTCCTGTTATTGTGTACAATCATAGCTATAGTTATATGACCATCTGCATCCGACCATACTCCCTTTAATTCAATATTTAACTTACGTCTAACGACTATGGCTACACCTCGAGTTCTCGTACCAAAAGAAGAGTGACTAATATTATGATATGTGTTGTCCGCTAACGTATCTATGTCTTCCTCTAAAATGTGCGTTTCGCTTAGTAGAGCCACGTCCACATGTTCTTTTTTCATCAGTGTGAGCACGCTTTTGCGTTTGTGTTGTTTATTTATCCCACCAGTGTTACATATCATTATATTCAAACTAACCATAATCTATACATGTTGTTATGTAATTTTTGGTAATGCTTCTGGAGTGCGAAGCTACAATAGATGTACATCCAATTATTGAGGTCCCGTTGAGAGCCGAGCTTAAAAACATATATATATACAAATAAAAAACCCATTTTTCCCCCTCTCCCAGAGAGTCGTACAGGCCTGTGTGCCATAGACACATCCTCCGTGTATGACTCCCTCCCTTAGGCCACCGGATTGCCCAAACTGAGCTTTGTAATCCTACTCTTCCTATGCTAATTGCCATAGGATCTAACATTTTCATTCTAATTCAATAGAATGTCGCTTTTGGTCTTGCGCCTTCCCTTAATGTAGTAAAATATTATGAAAAATGAAAAAAAGAATACCTTCATTGATATATTCATTTGAACCTTCTACTAACTTATGTAGGAAACATCAGAAAAACGAAAAGATTGGAGACAAACACTAACACCTTAAAATGAAGAAAAATAGAAAAGAACAATGTAAGATAAAAAAGGGAGTGAGAGCTAAAATAAAACTCAACGTGGAGAAACCACTAGAATAAAATTGAATACATAGATAAAAGAGAAAAACAGAGACTTTTAGAGCTACATTGTGCCAATCTCTAAATCAGTGGAGTGATTATTTAAATTATTAGAATAACCTTGTTGTGCTCATGCATTTAGGTGTGGCTGATTTTTTTTAAAGCCTTATTAAGGCCTGAATAAACTTCAGTCAATTGATCATATGCTTATACACACCGGATGTTAATGTTAAAGTTGCAGGCCTTCGTTGTAATGGTGCATTATATTCTAGAAGGTTGTAGAATACCCTAGTTTATACGAACAGACTGCTGTTATGTTCCTGAATGATCTTCCTACCCAGGGTTCATGACTACTAGTATTTTCGGGATATTCCTTAGTGTCCCAGAGCAGTCGCGCGATGAGCCCAGAATATTCCAGATTGTTCACAGTGTCAATGATATATTCTTGTCTCCACGGAGACCAGAAGTCTGTAAATATAATGCATTACGAACCATATTATACACCTTGTGCCTTGGTGTTGCTGGCATGCATATCATCTGCTACTTTTGTTGAGTCGTGGTAAAGTCATTCTAATACTGAAATACAAAGAGAAAGAGAGAGATGAGTAGGCTTATCTGGTGCGAGACAGTGTAGCATTCTGCCCTGGGGGACCTGCTCCATGTAGATTCAAGTATTCCTCGGCGTCTTTAGGCGTGCGTAATCCTTCCCTCCGGCCGTCTTTTCCCACGATCGATAATAGTGCCGGGTATATTAGCCTTGGTCTGAGGCCACACTTGAACAATTTCTGCATCACCTCCTTGTAGGGGAAACGTTGAGCGATGGCCTCTTTGCATAGATCTTCGTAGATAAATATTGAATTTTCACCATATTTCAGTTTCCCCTTTTGGTTGCGTGCAACTCTGATGATGTCATCTCTTATTGCCGTCTTGCGCAGAGTAACAATGATGACTCTTGGACCGTTGCCTCTTTGTTCTCGAGTACCGATTCTGTAACATTGGTCCACTATCGGCTCTGTGGTTAGAATGTTGTTACCCAAAATCTCTGTCAGCACTGTTGGAAACTTGTCGTCTGTGCAATTGACTGATTCATCAAGTCCCACAATGCGGATATTATTTCGCCTGTAGTAACGTTGGGTCTCGAGCAGCCTCTCCATCGCTTCATCTTTGACTTCTTGTATTTTCATCCGAAATGCTTCTTCCACCTTTTTTATCTCCTTCGTTAACTCTATCAATCCATCGTTGACGTTCTTCTCGTTCTCTTTGACTACCCGTGTAATTTCTGTCACCGTATTCTCCAGTGTCGTGATTCGCACGGACTGTACAGCGACCGCTTTCATAACTTCTTCGAATTTAGCATCGATGTGTGCGACGTGTACTTTGAAAGCTACCATCTGTTCCTTAATCAGGCTAGTCAGAGAGTTGAAGTCGGGTTGTGTAATTGCACTGCCTGTGTCAGTTGATATTGTAGGTGCAGTGATGGGACCGATGGATTTGTTGGCTATTATCTTCTCAAAATCCTCTGCTGCTAAATGGTTCTTAAAGTGAATTTCCTTCAATCATCGGGACAAGGATCAAACAACCTCCGCTGGTAATACTGTGCATTTTGCTTTTTTCTGCAAAATTAATAAATATTTTATTGGTATGTGAAGTATTGTTACACATCAAAAACTCTAATAACGGCTTTATGTTACTTTCATACATGTTAACCATACTATACACTAACACAACTATGGTGAGTGAGTTACATTTTTACTTGCCTTAGAACTGTTATCTTTGAGCTGTTTGAATATTTCCTATCGTGTGTAACTGTAGGATTTAATGCATATCGGAATATTGAGAGCATAAACTAGTACTCAGGGGGCTTTCTTATTATTTAATGTGGCTAAAAACAATTTTAACTAGATGCTGTTATGCAAAGTAATTCAGAAATGTATTTGTTGTATAATATACCTTAGAACAGGTTAAAGAAAATACCTTTGGGGCTTGATCGTACTAAACTTCTAAAAAACATATCTGTATTGAAACACTTTGTTTTTACCTTATCATTGTGTAAACAGGTAAAACAACTAGGTTGACATGTCTGTTTTAAGTGTATCATTGACACTCAAACAATCAGAATTCACTAGGATTATGTGATATCATGTTTTTTTGCATTTACCAAAGTACATTTACCCATGTACATGTTTTCATGTGACCTTGATATAAATACAAATTGTCTATAGTAGATAAAAAAGATAAAGGATTTTTGCATTGCTCTGTTTAGAACAATGCTGTTTGCAAATAGTCTGTTTTACTCCTGTGTAGCACTTTAGAGTTACAATTCTTGCATGACAGTTGGTATACATATACAGCTTATTATTATATAGATTTTGTATCCCCATACATCCTGATAAAATGGAAACAGGAAAACGAGTCTAATCTGTTATGGTTTATTACCAACCCCAACAGCACGGCACAGACAGGTAGTTCAGAGTTAGCCAAAAACCAGGGCGTATTTATTTCCAAAATAACAGGGAATAGAAGAAACAACAAAAAGCACAAGTGGGGAATCTTCTTGGCAGAGTAGCCTGCGGCTCTGCAGCTCGTCTCGGTGCACAGACGGCACAGTGGCGTTGCGCCTCTGACTCTGCGGCTCTGCAGCTACTCGAAGATCCAACTCGGGGAGGAACGGAGAGAGAGAGAGTTGTCAACAAACAAGCCAACGGAATACAAGGCAGTCCAGTCCTCCTTAGCTGAGTCCAGTATAAACACAAGTGACTTAAATCTTCAGTGTTACCAACACACAAGTTTAGCTGAGTCCAGTACAAACAAAAACGGCAAATCTTCAGTGTTACCCAAACACACAAAAACAGAAAGGTCCCGAGTCAGGAAGATTTGCGCAATTGCGCAAAGTGGGCAACGAGGCACAGATCCAACGGATGACAGTGAAAAGCAACAGCGGCGACTTCCATAGACGTCCTGGAGAAAAACAGACGAGGTACAACACGGGAGGGAACAAGCAGCAGCCAGTGGTAATCCAAAACGACCCCGACACAGAACGTCAGGAACACCAGAGTATATATGGGCTCCACCGAGCTGATTAGAACTCACTTCAGGTGCGCGAAGGTAATTGGTACCTTGAAGCGTGCGGAATCGGACCAATCCTCACATAATCATTGTAATTACAGCACCAAAGCTGTTTGTCTTACAAAGGAGTGAGGTGTCATGGGGGTTGTTATATGTCAACCCTTGACAAATTAGCATTATCCTCCTACACGCAGAGATCCTTCTGACTATTGATTCAATCTACTAAAAATAGTTAATTCACCCTTTTAAAAACACCTCATACAATATCTTGAGTTTCCTTCGACTGTCACTTTTGTGTTGATTGAATATTTCATGCTGTGTGTAACTGTAGTTTGTAATACAGGTCCAAAATATTGAGAGCTTAAAGTTGCAGGGGCTTTCTTATTGCACCTGAAAAAACTATTTTAACTAGACGCTGTTCTGTAAAGTACTTCAGAAATGTATTTGTTGTATAATGTATCTTAGAACAGCCATATGAGAGAGACCTTTGGAGCTTGATCTTACTAAACTTCTAAAATACATCTGTAATGAAGCACTTTTTTTATTTAACCTCTTTTCTTATCATTGTGTAAACATCTATTTTACATGTATCGAACTGTTTCATGATTTGATATGTTTATGTGTATCATTGACACTCAACCAATAAACAAAGAATTCAGAATTCAATAGGATTATGTGTTATCACATAACGAACAATAACACTATGCAACAACCATCAAATGCACTCACAACACACACATCCAAACGCACACACTCACTTTAAACCAACAACACATTGCAGCACCCACTCTCCACACTTTAGAACACCTAAACACACTTTATATTTATTGGTAATGGATTTGCACTACACCCCATACCTGTGTACACCTTACTGTAAATTGTGCCTAAATTGCACCTCACCCCATTTCTGCTTTGCATTATATAGTATTGTATATTAGCATTGCATAGTATATTGTATATTGTATGGTAACTCAGTTACTTCTATTCTGTATCGAACATTGTACATATGTATATACTGAAGACTGTGTCTACGTGACTTCTAGTTTTACTTCTATTTTACATGCTATACTATTTTATTTCATACTTATCTCTTGCCTAGCACAGTCTCTGGAGCGTAGCAGAAAGAAGCATTTTGTATAAAAGTATTCTGTACTTCTATATGACAACTATTAAATAAACTTGAAACTCATGTTTTTTACATTTTCCCATGTACATGTTTTCAGGTGACACTGATATAACTGCAAATTGTCTATAGTAGATACAAATATTTTGTAATAAACTGTTTAGAAATATAGTGTTTGCAAATATTATGTCTGTTTTACTTGTGTGTAGGACATTAGAGTTGCAATTCCTGCATGACAGTTGCTATACCTTTTACCAAGTAGTCATTTGAGATCATAGATCCCTTTTTTAGCTAGACCTGGCTCCAAATGACAGCAACAACAAATACCTTAAAATACACAAAAAGCAAACTGATACATAAAAAAGGCAAAGTGGGCCCTGGGGTTACATTCGAGGTGGAGCAAACTATATTGAATGGGTTTTGGGGGGTAAAAAGAGGATGGAAGGTAATGATTTGCAGGAGGTTGGTATGGAAGAGATGTTCAGGTCAAAAATATAAAATATAACACCACGTTATGCAGTGATGCAGGGACAATAGCCCTTCTCATTCTTTAAATACCCTTAATTTGAACTTTAAAATCAGATATGGTGGTGAAGGGATGCAGTTTCAATTTTTTATTTTTTTTTTAAATCCTTTACAGGCCTAGCTAGCAGAGAACATGTAGGCCCTTTCCCCAAACTCTGTGCTATTTTCTGGATACTGTGACATATAAATTGGTTTTGATGTGATGGTGTGGTTTGAACCGTGGTAAAAAGGGTAGTTGACCTATAAATGCTTTATAAATGAAGGTGTACCATTGAAACAGTCTTGGGTCAGTCATGGATATCTAGTTAACTTTAGCATACTGAGTGTTTTGATGTGATCTATATCCAAAAATAAGTCTTAATTTATTAATTTAAGACATATGAAATACCCTATTGAAAACAGTTAAAACAGCTTGGACAGACACATACACACACACAGACACACAGTTACAACGTATCACTATTTTTTGTTGTTTTGTATCACAAACACTGGTGTATTTGCAATCTGGTATGTCCTAAATGTATGGATGTAGCAGTACTGTCTATCTGTATGTCCTGTATGTCATATATGTCCTGGTGAATTGAAAATGGGGGACTCTGTTGTAAACAAGACAAAAGTGTTTCTATGGTATGTATTCTCTTAACCTTGTCAAAAGACTCTAATATAGGGTACATTTATATCTTAATACATTGTATTCGTTTTACGAAATAAGAAATAAGTAATAATAACTACAGTTATCTCTATTGCATGGTCTGCACCGTGTCCCTAACTGTCAGCAGACAGACACCCCTTGGACATCATTTACATTTAGATTTAGTCATTTAGCTGACGCTTTTATCCAAAACTACTTACAAGTTCTGTACGTTAGGTGATCAGGGAGAATACAACTCTGTCACCTGTGTAACAATATTCATCAAAGTGTTGCATGTTATAGTGTAGGTTAGTTTATTAGGACAAATGCATGACTGTAAGGTTAGTTAGGCATTGGTCAGATTATGTTACAGCGACCCCTTCCATTGTGTGAACTAGAAAATATGCTATGAGTATATGGTTCTACAATACAATACTTGTAGATGTACATGTTACAAAAATATAAACCATATGTATTTGAACAATGCCTGTAAAATATGTCAGATTTCTGCTGTAACTCTGCAGGTCCCCTAAACTGTTAAACTTCACGCCACCATGGGGTGTTTTAACACCTAAAGGGGGCCCCAATTCACACACCCCACACACACACAGACCCTCACAGACACATCTTTTCTGAACATTATATTTTCAGCACACTATCACGTATAACTTTTTATATCTATTTATATCTTTAACTGTAATAATTTAATGTGAACAAAAATACAATACACGGTAATGCAACCTTTTTTTAAATAACCTTTTTTAAATAAAACGTTTCACCAAAACCTAATTACTATGACACCTAGGGGGTGGTTGTAATCAGCCCCCCACCCCTGAGATGCACCCATCTAGCAGAACCTAGCCTTCATGCATATGACTTAAACATTACCCTTGCCCTCAATGACTAACCCCCAGGGTTAGCACCGCTGACATACTTACATACATACATACATACATACATACATACATACATACATACATACATACATACATACATACATACATACATACATACATGCATACATACATACAGGGCCGCCTGGGAGAAATGCGAGGCCCTGTGCGGTATTTAAATGCGAGCCTCCCCCTAAAGGATATTCAACTTTTAATGGAAGAACAAAACAGAAGGAAAAGACAACTTCACAAAGGCAACATGAATATACATAGATCCAAAAGGACAAAGATCAACAATTAAATCCAAAGAGAAGAGGGTCTATACCAGATAAAACAAAGCAGCAAGGAGCCAATGGCCGACATCAGCTAAATAGGCTAGCCAGGTACTGACACCAGGCCACACACAGCTTTGGCCAACGCTACCCAAGCTACACAAACGACCAAGACAATTCACACACAGCACATGTCGTATCTCCAAATGTTGTGAACATTCGGGAGGGGAAGGAAGGAAGAGTGGGGTAATGTCATGACATCTTACCTGCACCAAGGAACGCAGGGCGAAAGGCTGCAACACAGGTCTCCACGTTGCCTCTCGCTGGCGGGACAAAAAGAAGCTATGGCCGGCGCCTTGTCATGGTGCAGGCCCGACTACATCTTCTGTCAAAGATGATGTCGTAGTCAGAGAGTGCCAGGGCCCGCTATTCTCACGGCTAATGTCAATGGTCGTAGCACAAGCTAACAGCTAACTCTAGGCTAACTGATAGCATCAAGCTAACGTTCCCAGGCGAGCGAAAACGAGCAGCTAACGTCGTAGCTAAACAGCTAACTGGCTAACAGTTAGCTCAACCCGGCTATCGCTAACCACTAGCTAACGCAGAAGCAAGCTATGCGGCTACCACTGAAAAACTGTACAACGTGAGAAAAGCAATACAGGCCAACACTTCAGACAGCCGCTGTGTTTTCCTCTTCTCATACGAAGAGAGAAGGGAAAAAGAAGGCAATACACGTCCCACTACAGAGTGGTGTTTACCATAGCGGTGCCGGCAACAAGTCCCTTGCGGACTATAGCCGACTTGAGCATGGAGATATTCTCATAATGAAACACCAAGCTCAACTCCCTCGCACCAGGTGCTGACCAGGGGCGGGGCTAGGGGGTGGCTACTTGGGCTCAAGCCCCGAATGTATTCTGTTACATGAAAATATGTTTGCACCAGATTTAGCAGAGGCTAATTTCCATCTGTGGTCTATCCAGCTGCTAACTGTATTTGAGTGAGTTAAGTCTTGGTGTTATGGTAGACTCAGAACTAAGCTTTAAATCACAATCAACAAGTTGACAAAAACTTAATTCTTCCACTTTAGAAACATAGCTAAAGTACGGCCATTTATAAATCAAAAGGACGCTGAAAACCAGATCCATGCCTTTATCTCAAGCCAACTCGACTACTGTAATGCACTCCTTACCGGCCTCCCGAATAAATACGATGATAACTATTTTATTGCAATGCACTATTGCATTATTTTATTCTATATTACTAACTATTTTATTGCACTGCACTATTTTACTTTGTATCAGTGAATCATAGACGCCTGGCCATAAGAGCATTCGGAGCATCTCTGTTCTCCCACTATTGAACTTGGGGGAGCAAAGGTATGATCTTGCTCCACCACTTTTTGATTATATGAAAAATATGATATATCCCCCCCAATATATAAATCTTAACTGAGTTTTATAGTGAAAAGAGCAGCTTTATTGGTCAAGATTGAAGGCTCTATATTGCAGGAAATTGCACGTACAGATTCATTAAATTCAAAAAAATCTGCCCTTGCCTGCCAAAGAAAAAAACCACCCCTTGCCTGTCAAAAAGATTAAAATTAAAATTAAAAATATAAATAAAATTAAAAATAAAGGGCACCTATCTGGGCTAAGCCCCGGATCTCCTACAATCCTAAATCCGCCCCTGATCTAGATACGTCAACATATTGATTTTTGGTTATTTTGGGGGTTTTGTTAGATTCTAAATAAACAATGTATTGGCTTTCAGAATATCAAATATTTTCGCCAGATTCAGATGATGAATTAAATGTTGAAGCTTGTAAAGGCACAAGCAATAGCAACACTTGTCAATCTACTCAGAACTGTCCCTCCCCCCTGCTCTCTGTCTCACTGAGATTATGAAAGAAAGGCGTAGCTTTAAACAAGGAAGAGTTTTTCATCATCTTTCGAATAAACAAAGTCTTGGCTTTCAGAATATTTAGATCTTATCACCAAATTCAGATGATAAATAAAACGTTGCTGCTTGTAAAGGCATGATCACACGCGGGGAATGGAGCGATTTAACCACCACAGCACTGGGCTGTTTCTCCCCTCCTCCACGCTCCTTTACTAAGAGGTGTCCCTGAAACAAAACCACGGATGAATGCTTTGGTCATTTCATAATGAACAGTTTATAACACAGCAGGGTCATTACAATAGATTTAACGTTTTCATATTTGTCTTCGCCCAATAATGTTAACTGCAGGAAAACACACACACACACACACACACACACACACACACACACACACACACACACACACACACACACACACACACACGCACACGCACACGCACACACACACACAGACACACACACACACCAACTTTCTTCCACTGGACTTTCCCTCACAGCTGATCTGAGAAAAATAAATACAATCCTCATCCTCTACTTCAGTTAGCCTAATCAATGGGCGTGCGTGCACGTGTATGAGAGTGCCTTTGTTCTATGGATTGATGAGTGTGAAGTGACAAAGGGAGAACAGTATAGTGTGTATGTCTGTGTGTGTGTGTGTGTCCAGATTCATTCGTTTTCTGGTTCTTATTCATTTGAATAAATGCCACAAAATGTCCTGCAAACTTTTAGAGGCCTTTTTCTCAAAACCATGGCTGGGTGACGGTCATTAAACACTGTGCCGTATCACCTCGCTTACTATCTGGAGCACAGAGACAGCGTTAGAAGGCTATAAGAAGGTCCTCTTCCAACTGTTTGTGAATGTGTTTTGGGGTCAACGTGACTGAAAAGGATATAGAGCATGTCACATATATTTTACGATGGCCCGAGTTATGCTTATCGTTTTCAAGGAGCTTAACGCATTCGGCATGAACACTGCTGGCTGATCACCAGCGAGGACCCTCTCTCAGCTGGATGGGTGATAGCCGTGATGGTTTACACTCTTAAAACTCTGGTTGACCCTCATGTTGTGTTAGGAAGTGGCACCACTGACCGTTGTTAGCGGGTCAATGTTGACCCGGGGTCTAACTCAGTCCTGACCCACTAAAAAGAAAGGAGCATCACTCAATATAGTTAATACTACATCCTAACTAACATTATATGCATTCATAACCATCTAGTCCCATTGTAATTAGATTTTATGGCCCCCGAGACACATCATGTCCCTTATTTTTAAGATGAAAATGAGGTTGTTCAATCATAATATACTAAATGTGAAACCCATAGATAATAATGTTTTTTGTTTATAATAGAACAATATTAGAATATAACTTCTGAGAAAAAGTTTAGTATATTTATTATTATTTTATTTATTTATATTTAGTATTTTTATAGTATAGTTTTACCTTGCCGGGTCAAGAATGACCCTAACACCACAGTCGTACCTTTTCTTCTGCAGATACCTTCAGAATTTTCAAAATGGTGAAAGATAGTTTTGCTGTGTTTATATATGTGTTGTGGAGGATATCATAAAGCCTTGTTCTAATAAAACAACTACATGGTAGTTATTACATATTATAACCTTGAAACGGGTCGCTGGAGACCCTAACACCACATAAGGGCTAGAAGAAAGAAGGGAAGAACAGAGCAGGAAGTGGCAGACCTGACCGTCCCCCCGTTAACCCCCTCGCGAGGAGACACATGTGGAGAGCAGGGGATGAGCGCCGCGGGATGTTTTACCAGGCGGCATGGAGTGTCTCCCCCTCTCCTCCTGCTGGGCGGACTGGGAGAAGCGCCAGGGAGGGGAGGGGAGAAGGGCCAGGGAGGGGAGGGGAGAAGGGCCAGGGAGGGGAGGGGAGAAGGGCCAGGGAGGGGAGGGGAGAAGTGCCAGGGAGGGGAGGGGAGAAGAGCCAGGGAGGGGGGGGGGAGAAGAGCCAGGGAGGGGAGGGGAGGGGAGAAGGGCCAGGGAGGGGAGAAGAGCCAGGGAGGGGAGGGGAGAGGAGCCAGGGAGGGGAGGGGAGAAGAGCCAGGGAGGGGAGGGGAGAAGGGCCAGGGAGGGGAGAAGAGCCAGGGAGGGGAGGGGAGAAGTGCCAGGCAGAGTGTCAGCTGACTGCCCTCTGGCAGGACCAGTCCAGTGTCTCTCACACACACACACACACACACACACACACACACACACACACACACACACACACACACACACACACACACACACACACACACACACACACACACACACACACACACACACACACACGCACACGCACACGCACACACACACGCACACACACACAAACGACCGTCCTCTTCATCTTGGCATAACAATGCTGCACACGCTGTCTCTAGGTTAGCTAACGCTAGTTAGCCTTTAGCTAAGCTAGCTTCTAGCCGACATCATCATGGCTATATCCCGACTGAACCACACGTTAGCACTCAATATTATAACGTAGCTAAAGCTAACTAGCTGTCCCTGTCTTTAGCCGGGATGGCTAGCCTGACTGAACTGTCTAACATGCAACAACTTTCATCTTCAGTCCATCTGCCGAACGATGTCCTCTTCATCTTGGCTGGCATAACCTCCAATGCTGCATGCGCGAAATAGTCAGACTCTACCTTACCTGTAACCCCTCCCCTCATTGAAACCAATTCTGCTGCAGAGCCTCAGAGCTGCCTCCAATAGTGTATAAGCAGAGCCAATAGTGTATCTGCAAAGCCGCAGAGCCAGGAACAAGTCAGACACATTCTACAAACAGGTCTAATGTGAAATATATAAGCATATAAGCAAAACTTGATTTTAGGTCTGTGATGAAAAAGGGCCTCGCGGGAAGGGGGGCCTCGCAAAAAATAAAAATAAAAAAAATAATAATAATAAATAAAATATATTTTATTTTTATTTATTTTTACTTTTTTTTGTGCGAGGCCCCCCTTCCCGCGAGGCCCTGTGCGACCGCACTGCTCGCACACCCCCTGAGGCGGCCCTGCATACATACATACTTAGTGTGGTTACTTAGAACCCCTGTTTACAAGTTATCGCTCTTTTTCAAACAACATCAGCCTATTATTCACTTACATTGTATTTTCTTTTATTTACACATATAAAAAACAAGTATATATAATACAATATAATCCACAAAGAAATGTGAAGGAGAATTGTCTAAAGATTGTGTCTTTAGCACATCGTCTGCTCCACAAGGGGAGGAAGTACACTCGACCACTGTTACACCCCGTTCAGAGCCGGATACAAGGCTGTACCGGCCCCACCATTAGCGGGAGCGACGAACACGTCGGATCATGCCGCCATCTTGTTGGTCCCTGCTTACAAACAAAGATCACGTGACGCCGTCGTGTCACGTGAGGTAAAAAGATGGACCGACCTATCAGAGGCCACGCTTCAGGACGCACTCGATGACGTCAACTGGGGAATGCTCGAGAGGAGCGCCAGTGACGTTAGCGAGTTCACAGACACTGTGGTGAGCTTCATAACAACACTCGCTGATAGTATTGTCGCCACAAAAAAGGCGAGGGTGTTCCCGAACCAGAAACCATCAGAGCAGCCCTGAACTCTCACACCACTGCTTATAACCTGGGCAGAGAGTCAGGAAACATGGAAGAGTACAAGACAACAGTCTACACTCTGCGCAAGGCTGTTAAACTTGCTAAGAGGACGTATGCCGACAAGATGGAGGCACAAATGGCACAGAATGACACAAGAGGCTTATGGCAGGGACTGAGGGCTATAACTGACTACAAAGTCAGCGGCCCCTCAATGGGGAGCGACGACGCCTCCCTCGCGGACCAGCTCAACACCTTCTACGCGCGGTTTGGTGCAAACAGTGGCACTGCTAGCTCAACGGCTAGTGACGCCACTGGTGCGCCGGCTGTTGTGGAGGGGGGCATCCGGGGGGGGGGCGGGGACGCTCTCTCATTGACGGTACACAGTGTGAGAAGAGCATTTATGCAGGTGAACACCAGGAAGGCGGCTGGCCCAGATGGAATAACAGGACGCATACTCAAGTCCTGTGCTAACCAGCTAGCCCCCGTGTTCACCACCATATTTAATCGATCCCTGAAAGAGTCAGTGGTCCCTGCCTGCTTCAAGATGTCTACCATTATCCCGGTACCAAAGAAACCCTCCCCAGCAGGTCTCAATGACTACAGACCGGTGGCACTCACCTCTGTGGCCATGAAATGTTTCGAGAGGCTGGTCAAGGATCACATTTGTGCCTCCATCCCCAGCGATATGGACCCTATGCAATTTGCATACAGGCCAAACAGGTCCACTGACGATGCGGTCTCCCAAGTCTCTCTTCTCTCACCTGGACCGTCAGAAGGGGGGCTATGTGAGACTGTTGTTCATTGACTACAGCTCAGCGTTCAACACCATAGTCCCCACCAGACTGGTGGACAAGCTGATCGAGCTGGGTCTGAGCTCCACTCTGAGCGCCTGGGTACTGGACTTTCTGAGTGAAAGACCCCAGGCGGTCAGGGTGGGGGGTCAGACCTCCAACACCATCACCCTGAGCATCGGGTCCCCCCAGGGCTGTGTTCTGAGCCCCCTGCTGTACTCACTATACACACACGACTGTGTGGCCAAGTTCAGCTCCAACTCCATAGTGAAGTTCGCAGACGACACGGTGGTGGTGGGGCTGATCTCGGACAACGACGAGAAGGCCTACCGGGAGGAGGTTGAGGTACTGGAACGCTGGTGCCAGGACAACAGCCTGCTCCTGAACATTGGTAAAACCAAGGAGCTGATCGTGGATTATAGGAGAGGACAGCAGGAGACACACACACCACTGAGGATAAACGGGGCCACCGTGGACAGGGTGAGCAGCTTTAAGTACCTGGGGGTCCACATCTCAGAGGATCTGACATGGTCAACACACATAGACACAGTTGTAAAAAAGGTGAAGCAGCGCCTCTACCACCTGAGACAGTTAAGGAAGTTCAGAGTATCGGGGAAGATACTCCAGTCCTTCTACTCCGGAGCTGTAGAGAGCATCTTGACTGGAAACATCACTGCCTGGTATGGTAACAGCACGGCACAGGACAAGAAGGCCCTACAGAGAGTGGTGCGCTCTGCCGAGCGTACCACAGGTATTGCACTACCTCCCCTGCAGGTTCTATACAACAAAAGGTGAAATCCAGAGCCTGCAGAATAATGAAAGAACCTCACCACCCCAATAACAGCCTGTTCCAGCTGCTGAGGTCAGGCAGACGCCTGCGAACACCAGCTACTAGGACAGAGAGGCTTCGGCTCAGCTTCTTCCCCCAGGCCATCAGAGCCTTGAACAATGAACACTGAGGGTCACAGAACACTGAACCCTACACACACAAGCACACATTAGCACACACACAACACACACGCTGTGCACACTTGCACACTAGCAGCCACTTTAACATGAGAAAGCACTCACTCATGCTGCACACGCCCACACTTATGGACACAAAGAAAGGTCACTTTAAAAATAGTATAGTAACAGTGTATTGCACTACCTAGGGACCTAGCATGTCCTTCATGCTCTGTAAATAACTATGTACAAATACCGTGATGTCCCACTATGTTACCTGTTTATTGCACAATGTTGTCTATTGGATTCTATTATATGTTGTACTACTGTATTGCACATCGTTGCGGGCAAGACCACCCGCATTTCATTGTATACTTGTATGCCGTGACAAATAAAACTCTTGACTTGACTTGACTCTTTATCCATGAAACTAAAATATAGACACATTGTATTTTTCTTAAAAAATAATCACACACACACACACACACACACACACACCCACACACACCTTAGGGACCATAAATCATTCAAGAACTATCTCCCTTATAGGGACAATGACAGTAGTTTTCTGTTTTCCTCAGAAAGGGGAAGTCAGACTTACAAGGTCGTAAATCAATACATAACCTAGCATTGACAGAAGTATTCGACTTCGCTGATTCGCTGAGCTCTTCCATTTCTCCCACCTCCTAATGCCCCCCTCAAGTCGTAAATCATTACTTACCAGGGCTTTGACAGAAGTTTTCGACTTCGCTGATTTGCTGAGCTCTTCCATTTCTCCCGCCTCCTGTGACTGTCACAGCGAAGGGGGACTGTCACAGCGACCCAGTTTGACAGAGAGACACAATGCTTACAGAGAAGCTGCAGTTTGACAGTCCTACTTTGACAGCCTTCAGAGGAGAATCACATAGATCGGAAACACACATATACATTATAATCCACCAAGAAGCCATTTTATAGACACATTGTATTTTTCTTAAAAAGAAATGTTAAGGAGAAGTGTCTAAACACTCTCTTGCATTTGGCTTTATCCAAGAAAACACACACACACACACACACACACACACACACACACACACACACGGTCATAAATTTATTCTGAAAATCGGCTGATTTATTCTGAAAAAAAAACTGAAACCGGAAGTCCCTCCCCCTATAACTCCGCCCCTTCCGAAACCGGAAGTCCATCCCCTCCGAAGTCCCGCCTTCTTGAACCCCTCGACCAATCAGAAACGGGGGTGGGGCTTAGGGTCATAAATCATCTCAAACAGGGGCGTGGCTTCAATTCAAATGTAGTGAAGTAACATATGTTTTGCCTGGAAAAAAACATCGTTATTAACAAAACATTCGGGGGGGGGGGGAAGGAAGGAAGAGTGGGGTAATGTCCAATGGACATCTTACCTGCACCAACGAACGCAGGGTGAAAGGCCGCAAGACAGGTCTCCACGTTGACGAAAGGCCTCTTGCTGGCGGGGCAAAAAGAAGCTATGGCCGGGGCCCCGCTCCGGCGAGATGCCCCCCTCCTGCAGCCGGTCATGGCGCAGGCCCGACTACATCTTCTGTCAAAGATGATGTCGTAGTCAGAGTGCCAGGGCCTGCTATTCTCACGGCTAATGCCAATGGTTGTAGCACAAGCTAACAGCTAACTCTAGGCTAACTGATAGCATCAAGCTAATATTCCCAGCCGAGCGAAAACGGGCAGCTAACGTCCCAGCTAAACAGCTAACTGGCTAACAGTTAGCTCAACCCGGCTATCGCTAACCACTAGCTAACGCAGAAGCAAGCTAAGCAGCTACCACTGAAAACTGTACAACGTGAGAAAAGCAATACAGGCCAACACTTCAGACAGCCGCTGTCTTTTCCTCTTCTCATCTGAAGAGAGAAGGGAAAAAGAAGGCAACACAAGTCCCTCTTCAGAACGGTGTTTACCAAACACAGCAGTGCCGGCAACAAGTCCCTCGCGGACTATAGCCGACTTGAGCATGGAAATATTCTCATAATGAAACACCAAGCTCACCTCCCTCGCACCGGGTGCTTTTCATTTTTTTTAAACGGGGCCAGCACGGCGACAGTGGGTATCCGTTTGTCCAGAGACCCGGGGAATTGAACCGCAGATTCGGAATCACGGTCCCAGGAAAACAAAGCTCTCGATGAGGAGCTCATGTTAATGTGGGCATCAAACCAGAACCCCCTCCACGCCGCTAAGTGGCAGCAAAAAAGGATACCAGCCTGGAGCCGGACCTTCGTAAGCTGTGTAGTTGTTCCCCCCACAACCAACACACCTGGCGCCCGCATTGCAAAAACATCACCCGCCCCAGAGAGGCCGTCAGCCCTCACACGGCAGAGCGCCTCCCAAGCAAAGTGTCCAACTGCAGAGCCGGAGGTAATGCCGGCGGGGATTGCTCAGCGACGCGAGCCCCTAATACGAAGCGCTGGTGGAAGTCAGAATGATCATCATCTTCTAGACACTCCGGTGGCGAAGACATTATCGCTGTATTTCCCCGAAAATAGTGAGAGAGAAAACAAAGATATAATGTCAACGCAGCTCCTTCTCTTCAACGTAGCTCCTTTCCAACAACTATTTCGGTCACTAAACTCAAGTGGTGTATACAAACACTTGTCGGTGGTGAAAATAGGGAAGGAGCTCTTAGTATGGCCACACCCCTGCTTATGTAGAGGAGCAGATGGGGGTGTGGCCAGGCGGATGGGTGTGTACATGTACATGTGGAGAAATGTATTCAGTATTTAGGCTGTTATGGGATATGTTCCACATAGAGCGCAGAACGTAAGCTATAACGAAATATAACATAATCTTCAAACATATATTTTTTTTTTTAAACTTTTGGCCATTTCCCTGGCTCTTTTATACGTTTATCGCATTTATACTTGGTCAAGTTCGACCGACAGAAGCAGGCTGAAAGGGTTCAGATGGGGGGGAAGACACTCTGGGAAAGGCACGGCTGCAGTCCGGGATTCGAACTCGCTCAGCCCCAGATCCGTGACGAGCACGGTTGTCCACGGCGCTGAAATAGCACTCGCGGTACGTGGTGAGCTACTGGAGCTCCCATCTTCAAACATATTTAACACCATCCTACCTCCATGTAGAGTATTGTATGGAATGGAAACTGAAACTTGTTGTGTATAAAAAACATAGGCCTTCACATATAAAATGGGAACTGAAAATATTGGTATAAAAAACATAGGCCTTCACGTATAAAATGGGAACTGAAAATATCTGTATAAGAAAACATAGGCCTTCACGTATAAAATGGGAACTGAAAAGATCTGTATACAAAACATAGGCCTTCACGTATAAAATGGGAACTGAAAATATCTGTATAAAAAAACATAGGCCTTCATGTATAAAATGGGAACTAAGGAACATCACTGCAAAAAACCAAAGGAGATATACAATTTAACAGTGATGTGGATGTTGAAAGGGTCTTCGGTGCTCTTTTCTGTTCCTGCGGTTGCTGCCATCCTCCAGAAACCACCCTCCCCGCCAGCCCCAGCAGACTGGTGGTGGAGCGCTCCATCCGCTCCAGCGTCCTCTCCTCCCTCTCCTCTCTCGCCTCAGCCCTCTCATCCCTCTCATCCATCTTGGTGAGGAGGGCGAGAAGATCCTGGTCTGCGTTCCTCTTTCCTGGGTAACAGAAAACAGGTTATTTAGTAATACGGAAGTCATTCTTCCATTGCTTTGTGTCCTTTCTAGTTGCTACGCCAGGCGCGTGAATATTAAAGGCAACCAACTTGTGTTCAGCTTTTCGTTCAGCGTTTCTCTGATTGGCCACACGGCCAATCAATCAATCCACTAGCATGCGGCCTTGCGGCAAGAGAGACAAGAGAGACAAGAGAGTCGCGGCAGAGAGCCGCGCATGCGCATGAGGCTCCCCCAGGTCCTTGTGTTTGAGACAGCCATATTAGACACATAGCCATAATTTAAGATAATAGTTTCCACAGCTCCAGTTAACCTAATTTATACCGTAATGAATCATTAAAAATATATACCGTTAACTGGAATATGTTGTTTCTTTACACATATGTTGGATTATGTAATTGGGTTTTCATGACAAAACAATAAAAATCGCTACTTTACATCAGGGTGAACGCTGAACCGAGTCAAGCCGCGGGAGGCGCACGGAAGCCGGTGAATGAACAACCGCATTGCCCCGCTGGCTCTTCAGCAAGGAGCCTCCACAGCTCCAGTTAACCTAATTTATACCGTAATGAATCATTAAAAAATATACCGTTAACTGGAATATGTTGTTTCTTTACACATATGTTGGATTATGTAATTGGGTTGTCATGACAAAACAATAAAAATCGCTACTTTACATCAGGGTGAACGCTGAACCGAGTCAAGCCGCGGGCGGCGCACGGAAGCCGGTGAATGAACAACCGCATTGCCCCGCTGGCTCTTCAGCAAGGAGCCTCCACAGCTCCAGTTAACCTAATTTATACCGTAATGAATCATTAAAAAATATACCGTTAACTGGAATATGTTGTTTCTTTACACATATGTTGGATTATGTAATTGGGTTGTCATGACAAAACAATAAAAATCGCTACTTTACATCAGGGTGAACGTTGTTACACTGCCACCACCCACTTCAATGACAGAGCTCTCATATTTGCGAATGCATAAACTATAACTTAAATTATGGCTATGTGTCTAATATGGCTGTCGCGAAGTCATTGATAAGTGACAGCCATATTAGACACATAGCCATAATTTAAGACATAGTTTATGCATTCGCAAAATATGAGAGCGCGGTCATTGAAGGGCTTCGTTCTACAACGGAGGAACGGCCGCTGCTGCTGGAGCCGGCGGCGGTGCACGGAAGCCGGCGACAAACCACCGCATCGCCCCGCTGACGTTAAAAACGCGAAATAACGTTACTGATGTACAGTGACACCCAGAGTTTCTAGTTACAGTAGTGACGCGTGACTCGAGATAGTCCTAACACTGTAACAGTGTTTATTATTAAGAGTCAGATAGTCCTAACAGTGTTTATAGTCCTAACACAGTGTTTATTAGTAAGAGTCAGATAGTCCTAACACTAGTGTTTATTATTAAGAGTCAGATAGTGAATGAATGAATGAATGAAAACTTTATTTAACAGATTGCAGAATGGGTACAATACAGTACGGCTCAATACATACAATTGTTAAGGGGATGCAGACCTGAGAAAGACGTTTGTCTTGTTTACATCAGGGTCCCCCATTTTCAATTCATATAGACATTTATGACATACACAACATACATGACATTTATGGCATAGGGACATATAGGTATTTAGTACCTATATATATATATATATATATATATATATATATATATATATATATATATATATATATATATATATATATATATATATATATATAGTCGTAACAGTGTTTATTATTGCGAGTCCTAACAGTGTTTATTATTTCATAACTGTATGGGCTTTGTTTATACATGTACAGTGACGAGTGAATCTACCGTTGGTTGTTAAAAACGCGAAACATAATAATCAGTCAGCAGCGCTCCACTGCTACCGCAGCCCAACACAAGTGCGTTGGAACAGCAGCCCAACACTACAGAAGTTGGTTGCCCGCGCTGCCGCGCTGCCGCGCTTGCTCTTTGGATTTCATTTGGGACGTGGGACGGCTGCGCTTGCCTGCGCGTGGGGGCGGGGCCAATCAGAGAAAAGCCGAACACAAGTTGGTTGCCTTTAATATTCACGCGTCCCAGGCAGGGTGGGTGACTAACTATGCTCTTGTTGTGGTCTAGCAAAAGCTGTATGAATCCTGGGTTTGTCCACCATGCTTCTGGTATATGTAATGGGGTTAGGGTTAAATGTACTGCAATACAGACTAGAGCAAGAAGTGTTTTGGGTGTACATGAACCCGCTCCAAGCCTCCAACACAGGTTGCTATCACAGGAGACATGGGCTTGGAACCCTGTGATATCAGGCATAAAGGAAAGTATGGTTGTGTAATAGACTAGTAAATGTCTGATGATCGACTATAAGACATATTTAATTGGCATATCACAATAACCAACCAGAGGTAGGGGGGATGCCAGATTTGGACTAGTGGCGTCCGTGTCCCCCCCCCCCCCCCCCCTCCCCCCCAGCCCTGAATGGGATTGACATAACTAATAGAATGTAGTTACACTAGGTACGCAAGCTCCTCCACCACAACCTGACGTATGTTAGTTTAAATTTAACCAGGGGTGATGTACATTTAAATAGACAGCAGTCTTCATAAACCATTATTGTAATCATCATCATAATCATCAATAGAAGGGGGTCTAGCCCCAAATACTTACTTGTTCTTTTATTTGCCTGCCTCTGGTCAGGGGTCTCTCTCTCCTCTGAAGCAGCACTGGTACCATGTCCGCTGGTGGAGGGCTGCTCACTGTCCATGGTCACAGACATGGATGAGTCTGTAGGCAATATTAAATCAAACGACTATGGCTATGTCACACATAGAATATTACGTTACCTACTTTACCCTCCAACACATAAACAGCTTGGAAATGTGGTCATGCAAGTCGATGGTTAAGTCGTCAGGCTTGGTTATCCTATGGTTTCCCACAATAAACATTATATGCAGAAGCCGGAGCACATTTATTAAGATGTCAACACGAGCTTACAGAAATGTAGCTTACCGAAATGTAGTTGTCACGGCAACGTAACAACGCAGCAACATTTAGGTTTTAGGCCATAATTATTCCGGTGTTTGGTCGACATGAGTTAGCCTATCTGAACTTTCAACGAGTGGTATGCAGCCAACCTACCGTCATCAGGCGTGGAGGAAGGCTCCGGCGTGGCCGGTGGTGCGAGGTCGGCATCAAGTGTGGTGGCAGCTGTCGCTGAATTCAGCGCCCCCGTCACCTGGTTAGCCGGTCTCTGGCCCATCACGCTGTCGAGGAGCTGGAAGTTGGGACATGTGACGGTGTCGCAACTTCCAGCTCCACTTTTGGACAACTCCTTTTTGGTGTCACTGTAGTCCTTCTTCAGTTTCTTTAACATGTTAATTATCTGGTCTGCCGTCCTGGCAAACCCAGCTTTGGCCATCTCCTCCACCAGTTCGGCATATAGCTTGCCCTTACGTGTGCTGCTACCGAGCTTCTCCTGAAACTCGGTAGCAGCCCAGATCGCCACCAGGCATTTCGTCTCCTCGGCTGTCCACTGCACATTCTTGCGTTCCATTTTAGGTGTCGCGATCGACTACTGATCTTCCTCATTTTCACAGCCTAGAATATGACACGCCCACTGTTGACGTCACGGTTCGCAAGGAAAAACCAACTATTTTCCGGTGCCAGCTGAGCACCGATTTGTCACGTTCTGAACCAATTAATCCCGGTCTGAACGCGCCAGCCGGTGCAAGATTACGTTCGGGAACCGGCTCCAGCACGGAGCCTGGCCGGTGTAAAAGGGATATGTGTAACCTTGCCTATTATTGATTGATTGATTGGAAACATTATTAACAGATTGTAGAATGGGTACAATACAGTACGGCTCAATACACACAATTGTTAAGGGGATGCAGACCAGAGAAATACTTTTGTCTTGTTTACACCAGGGTCCCCCATTTTCAATTCATAATGACATTTATGACAGACACAATATACAGATATATATCATGGCATTTATGACATACAGATATACAGTGCTGTTACATTTGTGACATACACGATATGCAAATATATACAGTACTGTTAAACAGAGATCCTAACAGAAGATATATACATACAAGGGGGAAGAGACTGTACATTGGGAGGAGTGGCAGGGGGGAATCTCCCTTATTTTCAAATCCCAATGTTGACAGCTATGTCATCTACCCACAAACACACACATTCTCCACTATAAACACACCCACACACAGCAGCAGCAGCAGTGGCAGAGTGAGAAAAACAAGGCGGTGGTGTGATCCATTAACATTCTAATACGTTTCATTTAAAGGCGACATGTGTTGTCTTATTAGGGGCTGACTGATAGAAGAGGCTGAGGAAAATCGATACACAGCAGCGCCAGGGCCTGGAATGCAAGGTGCCGCACTGAGGAGGAAAGAAGGAAGATAAACATGCCCTTTTTAGCTATTCAGCCCCAAAGCCAGGCGAGCCGAGGCTCCCGTTTACCCATTCCAATAGCACTCCGGGCCCATTACAATTCATAATACACTCCCTCGCAGTATTAACTGAGGGGAGCCAATAGCTTGATTCACGGCAGAGTCTGGCGGCGCATGTTTCCTGTAACAGGCATAGGCTGTTATAGCTGAGGAAGGGCCGCAGCGAGACTCATCCCATTCCCACTGTGTAAACGCACAGCTCTACAGCCAAGGCCGGATTCTGTAGGCAGACAGGGAAGGCGATTGCCCAGGGCCTTCCTTACAGGGTTGATTGAAATCAATGTCTCAGAGCCGTGTACATAAATTTTTACTGAATCAATGATTTGTTTCTGTGTGTGTAAATTATCTGTAAGGTTTGCTGTTGTAGTATGAACATATGCCTCTAGAATGTAGTATTGTCTTATTATTCAAATCTATAATGGAGCGCAGGTGATTGATTGATTGAACATTTTATTGACAGATTGCAGAATGGGTACAATACAGTACGGCTCAATACACACAATTGTTAAGGGGATGCAGACCAGAGAAAGACTTTCGTCTTGTTTACATCAGGGTCCCCCATTGTCAATTCATAATGAATTGTAAGTAAGGGTGCAATTAGCACTGTGCAATCCATTATTTGTGGATCCCGCCCTCAGTTTTCTATCCACAGAGGATGCGCAACAGGTATAGTCAGGTGTTAAAGTGGGAAGGAACATTATCAAGGTTAATGTGTGATACCTTTACTCTCAAAGATGCAGGAAAGAGAGAACAGAAGAGGAAGGTGATGTGTAATTTTCAAGGGTAAGGAGTCAGGACTGCTCAGCAAATTACTAAACTGGAAGAACTTTAAAGTTTGCATAAGTAATGTTGTCATAATCACGGCGAGAGCCTTCCTCACCCCCCCTCCTTCCACACCATCACGGCGGAAGCCTTCCTCACCCCTCATCCTTCCACACCCTTATATGGGCGGCATCCGACCCCAGGATTCCCACGCTGCCTGTTGGTGACAGGTATAGACCACGGGTTGTTATGGTTACGTCATTCACAAAGGGGTCACATGGTGTCGTAGTAGTAGTAAAGTCAGCTGTTCACCGGCGGGTTTCTGGTACGGTAATGATGAGGGGGTGAACGGGGAAGTCACACTTTGCTGACCGCACGCTACACTATGATAAATCAAGCCGTGATTCACCTTATTTTTTATACTATATGAACTGTTTTTAACTCCAATAAACTAACCAAACACAGTATCCTGGAGGCTGGAGCAGTGATTATGTGGCAAGCGGCGCGTCTGGCAGGTATCATTATTTCCCCGATTTAGTCTCTCTGTGACTACAGTTTGTTTGGACAGTCGCCATACATTTGTCAGCAAACGTGACACTGAACGAAGGATTGGAGCCACGAAAGGTCCCGATAAGTCAGACATTCACATTATTGGACGCGGAGCAAAGGAGCAACGCACACATGCACGCACGCACGCACAAAGGACCGGACCGAGCCAGCATATATCAACGGATTTGCGGTAATGTAACCCGACCCGTTGTGTTCTGCTGTGGACCCATATTGGTTCGTTTGGAACAATTTTGAGCTGGTTCTACCGCTGAGTGGAAAACTGTTATTATGCTGAACACGCTGTGGATGTGTGTGCGCGGTCCGCCGGGCAAAACTTGTATCATGTGTGTGTGACAACAAACAATTAACGTGCGCTGCACTGCACTGCTCTCTTGCTGTAGCTGATATATGTGGCAGGTTTTGCAAATGCATTGAATATTGGAATTGGATTCTCATGGTGATAACTTTCTTGTGCATTCAAAATTAGTGGTTCAAATGTTGGGAAACAGGACAAAGAAAAGAGAAAAATAACTCTGATTGCAAAAGCTTTGGCAAATAAAGTCGAATCACTCCAAAAGAAACGCAAAGGGAAGGTTGAGGAAATAAAACATCTGATAACCTCTGTCAAAGAGCTCATGAAAAATTAGCAAAATGTTGCACTGGTTAAAGCACAACTTGACGTTTTGATGCAAGTGTCTGACAATGCTAATGAACTTCATAACTATTTGATGCCTCTTATTCCACAGGATGAACAAGAACAACAAAATGACTGGTTCTCAAAGGTCAATAAACATAAAGATGGATTCATTAACAATGTTAATGCCTGGTTTTCAGTAACCAGAGGAAACAAACCTCAGTTAGAGGCTCATAACAGGCCTACTGAAATGCAGCAGCATGAGGTTGCAGAGGAGGAAAATGGAGAACATGGGAGTGTGGGAAATGTGGAAGTGACTGGGACTCAGTTGCACAGTATTCATTATGCTCAAGAGGATGTTCAACCAGAGGACAGTATATCCAAACATAGGAGCAACAATTATGGTTCAAGATCTATTAGATCAAAGGTTTCCTCAAATGCATCTACACGTCTCAGAGCCGAGGCCGACATGGCCGCCTTAATGACTCTGCAAAAGTTGCTTGAACAAAAGCATGCTCTTGGAGACCAGGAAGCTCAAATAAAGAAACAAGCAGACATAACAAGGCATGCTCTACAGGACCAGGAAGCTCACATAAAGAAACAAGCAGACATAGCAAGGCATGCTCTACTCTAAAAAAAAGAAGAAAAAAAAGGAATCTAACCCTGACTAACCTTACTGGCATGCACTTGTCCTAATAAACTAACCTACACTGTAACACGCAACACTTTGATGAACATTGTTACTCAGCTGATAGAGTTGGACCATTCTTGCTGTCTTGTCGTACAGAACTTGTAAGTCGCTTTGGATAAAAGCGTCAGCTAAATGACTAAATGTAAATGTACTCTACAGGACCAGGAAGCTCACATAAAGAAACAAAAGGAACAACTTCAGCTTGAAGCGGACATAGCCGCATCGGTAGCAAGGCTGAATGTTCTGAGAACCTCTGGGTCAGGGGTGTTGAGTGCTGCTTCTCGTAAATCGGATGTAATGGAATCCTACTTTGAAAAGGCCGTCAACATTAATGCAGAGACATTTGTATCACACAAGGATGGAAGAGGACAACCTGCATACGTTGGAGGCACAAGGCCAAAGCAAAGGCAATCTGATGGAGCCAAATACCTCCAGAAGCCCTCACCACTCACACAGACCCAGACTATGATCTCAAATGCTACAGAGCACCCAGCGCTCACACAGAGACATAGCACGGTCCCAAAGACTACATGGCCTCCATTGTCTTTGTATAGAGACTGTTATGTACCATGAGCTTGATCCCTCCTGTGTCACTGGACATGCAGGTGAGGGCTGCTAATTAGCTAATTACTGCTGATTGGATACCTGCTGGCAGGTTAAAACCAGTCTCTGGGACACACATGCACTCTGTCTGTGGTTAGAGGAGTGTGTGTTAACAGAGAGTTGCCACGTTCTCTCATTCTTGTTCTTTAGTTTGTACCCGTAATTCCTTGTTAGAGTAGTATTTTGAGTTAAACACAGGTTTTGGTGTCGGTTTGCACATAGGTTGCGTCCCTTTGAGCCAGGGTCGTAACAGTGACATACAATCTGTTTCCAGGAACAACAGCAGTGAACAGAACAACATAATGTCTATTATGCAAAAACAAAACGACATCACTTCCATGTTGGTGCATCAGCAATGCATTGCTTCACTGCCTAAAAGAGACATCCAACCATTTGAAGGTGACCCTCTGCAGTACCATGGCTTTATACAGTCCTTTGAACAGACTATAGAAAGGAGGACTGACAATGCTGTTGATTGCCTGCACTATTTGGAGCAATACACCAGGGGGCAGCCTAAACAACTAGTCAGAAGTTGTCAACATATGACTGATGGCACTGGATATGCTACGGCGAAGGCTTTACTCCAGAAACACTTTGGAAACGAGCACGTCATAGCATCCGCTTACATGGACATAATCTTTGCATGGCCAGCTATTAAGTCGGAGGATGGGAAAGCCTTACAAGCATACAGCCTATTATTGCGCGGATGCTGCAATGCCATGAAAGACGTACATAACCTATGTGACCTAAACACATCTGCAAACATGCTTGCTGTTATCAAGAAGTTGCCCTACAAGCTGAGGGACAAGTGGCGAACAGAAGCATGTAACATCCAGGAAAGACATCGCAAACATGCTATGTTTACTTATTGTGATTTTTATTGAGCGTGAGGTGAGAATCGCTACATACCCTGTATTTGGAGATATACAAGATGCTCCAATGGTGGGGGCTTTCAAGGAAAGTGGCAGAGCTAGACCTGTGGCAGAAGCGTGGATGGAGGGCCATATGCGGTCAAGACGATGCTCGGATGGACTGTAAATGGACCACTTGGAGGAGATGGCAGTGACAATCCTGAGACTCAGTCTGCAGTCAGCGTTAACAGAATCTCTGCTGTCACTCTTGACGAGCTCTGGAACCAACAATTAAAGACAGACTTCCCTGAAAACAGCCAGGATGAACTGCAAGGGCTGTAAAGAGAAGATTGTAAGTTTCTGGAAATGGCTAATGAGACTGTGAAACTGGTTGATGGCCATTATGTCGTTGGATTGCCACTGCAGGACAGAACTATCATCATGCCCAATAATCGTAAAGTGGCAGAGCAGCGCACCCTCAACCTGAAGAGGAGGTTTAGTAGGGACGTGTCATTCCATAAGGACTACACTGCATTTATGGACAACCTGATATCCAGTGGATACGCAGAGAGAGTGCCAGCTACAGGATTGGAGCGAAGTGACGGCAAGGTTTGGTATATCCCTCATCACAGGGTATACCATCCCAAGAAAGGAAAGATCTGCGTCGTCTTTGATTGTGCAGCATCATTTCAGGGTGCATCGCTCAATGCATGTAACGTCCCCAGGGCCGGCCCTTGCTGGGCCGGTTATGAGAATAACAGTGAACATTTCCTCCCTCCTGACAATGGTCACCTACCTGGTCCCCTACCTCCTGACACTGGTCTCCTACCTCCTGACAGTGGTCCTCTACCTCCCTCTTGTGGCCAGACGAGCCAGTTGGTTCAGACACTGATGCTACACTTGATAACTCACATGCTTACTTTAATTAATGGGATAATTAACCCATTCTCCGCCGGGCATTGTACCCATCCTAAACCATCCTCTGCCAGCTCTATTTGTCTATGGAGATGTTCACCTTCTTTGCAGGGCTATAACTTTTTTAATTGTATTGCTAAATTGACATTACTATGGCCCATTCAACATCAATTATCTATCGTTCAGGATGTAGGAACGTTTTACTTTTTCATTCACACATTCATACAAAAATACGGTCTAGAGTATAAATATGTTTTTATCGTTTTCTGCAGTATTTCATAGAACTTGAGATATAGCCATAAATGCATATATTAGATCATCAAATGCAGTTTGATACCGATCGACGGCAGATAAAAAATGTCAACTGTACATGATCCTAAACGTTATGACTCATCATGCGTGGATGAACGGAGGGGGGGGGGGTCGTTTATAATTAAGTGACCGACGTTAAATGATTCATGTAGTATGGGTGATATATTGATCAGAGCATTTTGTATCGAAAATGGTAAAGAAAAATGCTAAAACTCACCCCAGTCTCCTCGTAGCGTTGGGTGATGAGAGTGGAGCAAAAATATCGCTATTATTGGATGTTGATCGATGCGATCCATTGCCGGGTTGTATATTACTAATACACGTCCAAATAATGTTGATTATTGAGTTATGGCATAGATCTATATCCACAGTGTCTGGCTGGTGCCCCGGGACGATCACAGAGTGGCCGGACGAAAATAGGGGACGGACCAAGCACTTCCGGCCACTTCCGGTTTGGCAACTCGTCAATCGGCCACGAGGTGGCGGTATTGAAGCATTGCAGAGTTGAGCGGAGTCCTACAGCACCAGCCAAGACTCTGTGGGTGAAATGTGAATACCATGACGAAAATATCAAATATTGATCTCAAAGATGCCTTACGGCGTCATTGGCAGATTACGCATGGCGGAGAAGTCATTGGCAAGCAATGGGTTAATGGGATGTCACTGTGTGTGTTATTGTTGAACTTCCCCACCCTGGTGTGAATTGGTTTCCCTGGTTAGTGTTGTTTGGTGTATTGCTTATTGTCTAGTGGTTGTTTGTTTTGTTCTGTGCCTGTCTCTCCCCAGCTGGGGGCAATTAGTAATTAGTGTTGTTATTTAAGTGTGGGTTGCCCTCACCTGGTTGGGGAGTCATTCCTCCTTGTTACCTGTTCCTGTGATGTCTGTGTCAAACGTCATCCTTGTAGTTCTGTCTAAAGTAAGTGTATATTAGTATTCTGTTTTTGTCCATTTTTATTTCGTGTGTTATGTCCGTCTTCTGGTTAGGTTTTGTTTTGTAGCTAGTGCCAGCACGGCTGTGCCTATTGTTTATGCTTGTATGTACTTTTGAAGTTGCCAAGTAAACACTTTAAATTGTGACCATCGACTCCTGCCTCATCTCGCTGCTTACTCTTTCCTGCAGCCTTGGGTTCTACCGCCACCTTACCTTATCGTAACAGAATGACTCCACCATTACTGAACCCAGTGGAAAGATTAAAGGGGACAATGAGTGTTATCCTCAAATTAATGGAGGGGGATATGTCCACCTATTCCCCAGCTAAATGTTTTTTTTGCTTAAGACAATCCGGTCCGTAGCGGACCAGGATCCGGATCAGGAGGCAGAGATAGGGGTGTTGGCCAACAAGGTCGCGATCCTCATGGAGAGGTATAATTTCCCTTCACCCTCTGATCTGTCTCTTATTCATGGCCCTGCAGCTAACCCGGCCTCCCTAGCTAGCATTGTCCCTACAGTTAGCCAGGTCCAACCGACCACCATTACCCTCACTGTAAGCCTGGCTCCTGAGGCTGGCCGAGTTTCCTCAGCTAGCAAGCCTCAGAAGGCTAGCAAGCCTAAGAAGGCTATTGTGACAGGAGCTACTAGTCTTTCCCCGACAGCTAGCTTAGCCTCTGCAGCTAACCAGGCATCTACTGTTAGCTTAGCCTCTGCAGCTAGCCAGGACCTCCCAGCTGACACAACCCCTACAGCTAGCCTAGCCCCTACAGCTAGCCTAGTTCCTACAGCTAGCCCAGTCCCTACAGCTAGCATTACCCCGACAGCTAGCCTAGCTCCTACAGCTGGCCTAGCCCCTACAGCTAGCATTGCCCCGACAGCTAGCCTAGCCCCTACAGCTAGCCTAGCCCCTACAGCTAGCCTAGCCCCTACAGCTAGCTCAGGGCCCACGGTTGACCTAGTCCCGACAGCTAGCCTAGCCCCTACAGCTAGCCTAGCCCCTACAGCTAGCATTGCCCCGACAGCTAGCCTAGCCCCTACAGCTAGCCTAGCCCCTACAGCTAGCCTCTACAGCTAGCTCAGGGCCCACGGTTGGCCTAGCCCCCGCAGCTCGCAGGCCTCTGTGTTCTGGCAAGACTTTGAGGGCGGGCGGGGCTAGTGCCGCCAACAAGGCTTCCACAGCTGATCCGGTCGTCGCTGCCAGCCTGATTCCGATCGGGGTAGTCCCGGCTGTCACCGCTCCTCCTCCGGCTTCCACGCGCTGCCTAGCCTCTACCCCTGGTGCGGCCTCTACACTGGGTCCAGACTCCTCATCCCCGGATCCTACACCACGCCTCGCCGCCGAGACCGTTCCGGTTTCCGCGCCCTGCCCGGCCTCTACACCTGGTCCGGCTGCTGTGCCGGACCTCCGTTCCAGCTCTCCTGAACCGGTCCCTAGTCCGGCGGCTGGAGGGTCTCTCGTCCGGGATCCTGCTCCGGGGTCCAGCTCCCCTTCCCAGGCTTCTGCACTTGTCCCCACCCCCACTCGTCGGGCCTCTGTTCCCAGGTCCAGCCCCCCTCGCCGGGTCTCGGCACCCATCCCCACCCCCCCTCGTCGGGTCTCGGTGCCCATCCCCAC
This sequence comes from Notolepis coatsorum, assembly GCF_963971535.1. NCBI lineage: Eukaryota > Metazoa > Chordata > Actinopteri > Aulopiformes > Paralepididae > Notolepis > Notolepis coatsorum. The sequence goes on along the minus strand of NC_140171.1, from coordinate 81,425,778 downwards.
CCCCCCTCGTCGGGCCTCTGTTCCCCGGTCCAGCCCCACTCTCCGGGTCTCAGCACCTGTCCCCACCCCCCTTGTCGGGCCTCGGTTCCCATCCCCACCCCCCCTCTCCGTGCCTGTGCACCCGTTTTCAGCCCTCCTGGCTGCTATGCCCCTCCTGGGTTTTTTTCTCTGGCTCCCAGCCCCGGGTCTCCGGGTCCTCTCCCTGGGTTCCTTCCGGGGTCCCGGCTTCCTCCTTCACCAATGTCCGGACGTTGTTCTCGGGGGTCTGGAAGCCCCCCATTGAGGGGGAGGTACTGTAATGTCCCCAGGGCCGGCCATCCCAATGGAGGTATGTGAATACAGCGCACAACCCTGCAGATCTTGCCTCCAGAGGCATGACAGCGGAACTGTTCCTCAAGGACGAGATATGGATATCTGGACCTCCATTTCTCACGCAACCAGAAGAGACTTGGCCTGTTAACCCAGACAACTTGGGAGAACTTCCACCCGGAGATCCAGAGGTTAAGGTGTCAGCCACCATTGTCTCCATGGAACAAGAAGAGGATGATGATGCCGTGACACGTTTGATCAACCGCAGCTCATCTTGGAGTGATGGCATGGATCCTGAGGGTCAGAGCCATACTTTGGAGAAACAGGAAAAGGAGAGAAGTCACTGGAGGTGCTTCTCAGCCAGCATCAAATGCAACTGAACAGAAAGACGTTCTCGACAAGGAGACTCGTCTCTCATTGAAAGAAATCAAAGAAGCTGAACTGGAGATAATTAAGTTTAGTCAAAGAAGAAGGTTCTCTGAAGAGTTCTCTTGCCTCCAAAGGGGAGAGTTTGTGAAGGGGAACAGTCACATTTACAGGCTCAGTCCCATACTGGAAGATGGTGTGTTGAGGGTCGGAGGCCGACTTAGTAAGGCTGCTATCCCCGAAGAGTCTAAACATCCAGCCATAATAGCTAAAGATCTCCACCTCTCAGACCTCATCCTACACCAGATAGATCAGGAGGTTGGCCATGGCGGTAGGAACCATATGTTGTCAAAGCTGCGCCAGCGCTATTGGATTCCTGCTGCAGGTGTTGCCATAAGGAAGATAATTTCCAGATGTGTCACCTGTCGTCGGCTACACGGAGTTGCAGGTCAACAACAAATGGCAGACCTGCCCAGTGACAGAGTTTCAACAGAAGAACCTCCGTTCACCTACGTCGGAGTTGACTATTTTGGCCCATTTGAAATCAAGCGTGGTAGGAGTCATGTGAAAAGATATGGAGTAATCTTCACATGTTTGGCAATAAGGGATGTACACATTGAAGTTGCCTCATCATTGGACACAGATTCGTTCATCAACGCCCTGCAGCGCTTCATTGCGAGAAAAGGACAGATCAAAGAGCTGCGCTCCGACAATGGAACAAATTTCATTGGTGCAGAGCGTGAGCTGAAACAAGCTATTGAAGGATGGAACCTGGAGCAGATCAATGATATGCTCTCTGTGAAAGGAATCAAGTGGACATTTAACCCTCCTACCGGATCACATCACGGTGGAGCATGGGAGAGGTTGATTGGTTCCATCAGGAAGATTCTGAATTCCACTTTGAGAACACAGAGTCTGGATGAGGAAGGACTCCATACAGTACTCTGCGAAGTGGAGTCAATTATCAACAGTAGACCTCTCACTAAGGAATCCACAGATCTAAATGACTTGGAAGCCTTAACACCCAATCATCTCCTGCTTCTTAAAGTCAAGCCCAGCTTACCACCTGGTCTGTTTCACAAGGAGGACAGCTATGCACGCCAAAGATGGAAGCAGGTGCAGTAAATTTTTTATCTGTTCTGGAAAAGGTGGATTAGAGAGTATCTGCCACAATTACAGGAACGACAGAAGTGGACAAAGATCAAGCGAAACTTCATCCCCGATGACATAGTGCTCATAATGGATGATTCCGCACCACGGATTTCCTGGATCATAGGGAGGATTACAGGGACAATGCCAGACAAGAACGGACTTGTGTGACAGGTCCGGATTAAGACCCGGACCAGCCTTCTCTGCAGACCTGTGACGAAGATTTGCCTTCTTCAGGAGTCGACAGAGTCATGAAGGTTTCGCATCTTTCCCACGACTTTGGATTACTTTGACTTTTGAGTGACATTGAGTCATTGAGACATTGAGACTTTTGAGTACTTTGATTTTTTTTTCGTGACTTTGGATTTACTTGATTCTGGGGGGGTTCGATATAAGAAGAATATCAAGACCTTATGAACTCCTTGCGTAAAAAAAAATCATAAAAAGGGCAAAAAAGAGAAAAGACAAAAAAATTGGAAACAAAATTGCACTGTGGTGTTTTGTATGAATTGACGCATTGGTAATTATTACTGTGAAATGAGATTATGTAATAATTAGGGGCCGGATTTGTTGGTGACAAGTAAAGACCACGGGTTGTTATGGTTACATCATTCACAAAGGGGTCACATGGTGTCGTAGTAGTAGTAAAGTCAGCTGTTCACCGGCGGGTTTCTGGTACGGTAATGATGAGGGGGTGAACAGGGAAGTCACACTTTGCTGACCGCACGCTACACTATGATAAATCAAGCCGTGATTCACTTTATTTTTGATACTATATGAACTGTTTTTAACTCCAATAAACTAACCAAACACAGTATCCTGGAGCAGTGATTATGTGGCGAGCGGCGCGTCTGGCAGGTATAATTATTTCCCCGATTTAGTCACTCAGTGACTACAGTTTGTTTGGACAGTCGCCATACACTGCCAGAGGGACATCAATTAACGCGGCTGTGAGGGATTCCCTCGTCAACAAACTGCTACTTCAGCCCACGGATCCTGCTCTACCCTCGTCGCAGTGTTAACCTAACTACCTAGGTATGACATCGCACCCTAGCCTTGGTACTCTGTCATTGTTACATGCCATGTCCTAATCTTTGCTCTCCCTGTGCCCAGGACCACCGCTCCCGAGACACCACCCATCTGGACGCTCCTGCGCAGCATGAGGAGTGAACCTGCTCATGTCTACTTGCACATTCCTGTACCTGTATACCTGTCTGCTTGGGGGTGAACATTAAAACCAACCTAAAACGCTCCATTCTCTCTCCTCCTGTGTTCTGCTATTGGGCTCTGCCAACCCCTGCCCTAACAGAACACTGCGACCAGATGTCGAGTCCAGCAACACAGGATTCCCGAGAATGGAGAGAGTTCCAGAAGGAGTTCCAGACCATCGTCAACGGACACGCCATTCTGGTAAACCAGCACACACGCTCACTAGAAGAGACCACTGCCCAACTTGGCGTTCTCACGCTCAGCTCTGCGGAGCGAGACAACCGATGTGACCGCCTTGATGCATACATCGCTGCCCAGCCAATCCCACCTGTTGAGCCCCCGCACAGAGAGCCCCATGTCCCTGCACCGGAACGTTATGATGGGGACGTCTCTAAATGTCGTGCCTTTATTTTTCAATGTTCATTAGTATTTGGACAACAGCCACACACTTTCCAAAGCGATACATCAAAAATCGCTTACCTGTCGGGTCTGCTCAAGGGTCCTGCGTTAGAATGGGCAACAGCTCTTCACTTCAGTCAGTCCTCCCTCTGCAATTCGTTCTCCGCATATATCGACGACATGCGAAAAGTCTTCGACCACCCTCCCGGGGGCTCGGATAGTTCTGCTGGCTTGTTCACTATCCGCCAGGGAAACCGCAGCGTGAGCGAATATGCAATTGAATTCCGTATCCTAGCAGCGGGCTGGGCTCTGAGTAGAATGACATTCCGTTACGAGGGGCATTCCGTCAAGGCCTCAGCAACGTTCTGAAAGATGAGTTGGCGTCTAAGGAGAAACCGACTTCCCTGGACGAGCTAATTAATTTAGCCAGAGAACTGGCCACGCGTCTTCGCGAGCGCCGTCGTGAAAAGGCTAGCGGCACTCGCCCTCCGTTGCCCAATTCATCTCGCTCTCCTCCCCCCAGGCGCGCTGCCCGCGTTGAGCACAGCCCCTCTGAGCCAATGGAACTTGACCACTCTCACCTCCACCCAAACGGCGGGGCTCGACAGTAATGCTGGGCGCATGTTCGAGCCTAAATTATGCACCCAGCTCTGGTCCCAATATGCAATTCAGTGCCACGCTGTGTTACAATGGCCGCGCTGGTCTATTCAGGCGCTGATGAAAATCTCATTGATGCTGGCGTAGTGTCCTGCTTCCGTATTGCCACCGACACCTTGCCTATCCCCCACGATGCTCACGGTCTAAATGGGAGGCTACTCTCACGGATAACTCGCCACACCAAGCCACTCCGCCTACTGCTCTCAGGGAATCATAACGAGGTTATTCGTTTTCACGTCACTAATTCGCCCCATAATCCTATTGTGCTCGGCATGCCCTGGTTGAAGTTACACAACCCAGTGATAAACTGGCCAACTGGTTTGGTCGTGAGCTGGAGCCCCCACTGCCACGCCTCCTGCCTACAGTCCGCTCGGCCGCCACTGGAGGTCGCTGGTTCTCACGTTCCCAACGAACCCATTTACCTTTCCACTATCCCTCCAATTTATCATGATCTAGAGGCTGTTTTTAGTAAACAGCATGCTCTCTCCTTGCCACCCCATCGCCTGTACGACTGTGCCATTGACCTGCTCCCGGGAGCCCCGCTCGTCACCTGTTCAATCTCTTGCGCCCGGAGAAATACGTCCATGAGTCCCTGGCCTCTGGCATTATTACCCCCTCCCCCTCTCCTGTCGGCGCTGGTTTCTTTTTCGTTTTTCCAAGAAGGATGGCTCCCTTTGCCCCTGTATTGACTACCGGGGTCTCAACAACATCACGATCAAGAACAAGTACCCCCTGCCGTTAATTAACTCTGCTTTTGAACCCCTGCAAGGTGCGACCATTTTCACGAAGCTGAACCCCAGGAATGCCTATCACCTCGTCCGTGTCTGGGAGGGGGACGAATGAAAGACAGCCTTTAAGACCCCGCTCGGTCACTTCGAGTACAAGCTAATGCCCTTTGGGCTGACCAACACCCCTGCTGTCTTCCAGGCCCTTGTCAATGACGTTCTCTCTGATGTCCTTAACCGCTCTGTTTTTGTTTATTTGGATGACATTCTGATTTTTTCCCGCTCTATGGAAGAGCACGTCCAGCATGTCCGCCGGGTCCTCCAACGCCTGCTGGAGAACAAGTTGTTCGTCAAGGCCGGAGAAGTGTGAGTTCCACGTCTCCTCCATCGGGTTCCTTGGCTACATAATAGAGGGCGGCCAGATCCGGGCGGACCCTGAGAAAATCAAGGCAGTGTCAGACTGGCCCAGACCCACCAACGTCAAGCAGCTCCAACGCTTCCTGGGATTTGCTAACTGCTATCTGCGTTTCATCAGGGACTACAGTTGGGTCGATGCACCCCTTACCCAACTCACTTCGCCCTCCGTGCCCTTCATCTGGTCCGCTAAAGTGGACTCCGCCTTCTCCGAGCTGCGTAGGCGCTTCACCTCCGCGCCCATCCTCGTCCAGCCGGACACGTCCCACCAGTTCGTGGTGGAGGTGGACGCCTCGAGTACCGGGGTGGCGGTGGTCCTCTCCCAGCGCTCCGCTCTCGACCAGAGACTACACCCCTGCGCCTTCTTCTCTTGCCGCCTGACCCCAGCGGAGGTCAACTATGATATTGGAAACCTGGAGCTCCTGGCAGTCAAGCTGGCCCTGGAGGAATAGAGGCACTGGCTGGAGGGCTCAGAAATCCCCTTCCTGGTCTGGATGGACCATAAGAACCTTGCCTACGTCCAGACGGCCAAGCGCCTGAACTCTTGCCAGGCCCGCTGGGCACTGTTCTTCGGCCGGTTCAATTTCACCCTGACCTACAGGCCAGGCTCCAAGAACATTAAGCCGGACGCCCTCTCCTGGCAGTTTGTCCCCGAAGGGGGCCCCTCACACCCTGACACCATCCTCCCCTCCTCCTGCTTGGTGGCTTCTGCCACCTGGGAGATCCAGTCCGTCGTCCAAGAGGCTCAGCGCGTCCAGCCTGATCCAGGTAACGGCCCACCTAACCGGCTTTTTGTTCCCGACATTGTCCGCTCCCAGGTGCTCCAGTGGATCCACGTCTCCTGGTTCGCCTGTCATCCTGGGATCGATCGTACCCTGTCCTTACTAAAGCGGCACTTCTGGTGGGTCTCCATGAGGGAAGACACCCGCGCCTTCGTCCTTGCCTGCACCGTCTGTGCTCATGGGAAGGCTTCCCACTGACCACCTGCTGGGCTCCTCCGTCCGCTGCCTGTTCCTGGCCGGCCCTGGTCACACGTCGCCCTGGACTTCGTCACCGGTCTGCCCCCCTCACACGGTAACACAGTCATTCTCACCATTGTCGATCGATTCTCGAAGGTCGTTCACTTTGTTGCTCTCCCCAAACTTCCCTCTGCTTCAGAGACTGCAGACCTGATGGTGCTCCACGTCTTCCGCCTCCACGGGATCCCGGTGGACATCGTCTCCGACAGAGGGCCTCAATTCATCTCCCAGGTCAGGAATGCCTTCTGTCGGGCCCTGGGGGCCACGGTCAGCCTCTCCTCCAGATACCACCCGCAGACCAACGGCCAGTCGGAGCGGGCCAACCAGGACCTGGGGTCTACCCTTCGCTGTGTCACGACCCGGGACCCCTCTGGCTGGAGCGCCTTCCTGCCATGGATCGAGTACGCCCACAACTCTTTGTCCTCCGCTGCCACAGGTCAGTCCCCCTTCGAGTCTTTTCTGGGCTACCAGCCTCCACTGTTCCCTACCCAGGAGGAGGAGATCTCAGTTCCCTCGGTGCAGGCACACCTTCACCACTGCTGGAGGATATTGGAGGACACCAGGGCCGCACTGCTCCGCTCCACTGACCAGAATCGCTGCTTTGCCGACCGCCACCGGACCCCGACTATAAACCAGGTCAGATGGTTTGGCTCTCGTCTCGGGACCTGCCTCTCAAATCAGTTTCCCGAAAACTCCCCCCCGTTTTGTTGGCCCTTACAAGATTCATTAACCCCTCAGTCGTCAGACTCCAGCTTCCCTCCCATATGCTCATTCACCCCTCATTCCATGTCTCCCAGCTGAAGCCGGTGGTCTCCAGTCCCCTGTCTCCTCCAGCTCCGGAACCTCCCCCTCCGCTGATCATCGATGACCATCCGGCCTACACCGTCCAGCAGTTACTGGACGTGCGTCGTCGCGGTCACAGCTTCCAGTACCTGGTGGACTGGGAGCAGTGTTGCAGTGCTGGTATAACTCGGTATAACGGCGTTATACCTCGCTCACTGAGGCTGAAGTACGCGCAATCGCTTTTTACATGGCATTATCCAACCGGACTCCCGGAGAAGAATGCAGCTGCAGAGCCAGCGGCGCTCTCTGGGCCGCGCGCTGACGGCCGCGCTGTGAGGCAATAGTATCCAGCTGCAGGACGAGAGCAGCCAAAAAAAACTGTGCATGCGCGCGCACGCGCGTGGAGCGTTTGACCTACTGTCAATTTGCCACTGCACCACTGACTGGGAGGGCTACGGCCCGGAGGAGCGCAGCTGGGTCTCCCGCCAGATGGTCCTGGATCCTGTCCTCATCCGGGATTTCCATCGGGCCAACCCTGGCAAGCCTGGAGGGCCGCCAGGAGGTGCCCGTAGAGGGGGGGGTCCTGTCATAATCACGGCGAGAGCCTTCCTCACCCCTCCTCCTTCCACACCATCACGGCGGAAGCCTTCCTCACCCCTCATCCTTCCACACCCTTATATGGGCAGCATCCGACTCCAGGATTCCGACGCTGCCAGAGGGACATCAATTAACGCGGCTGTGAGGGATTCCCTCATCAATGAAGTCCTACTTCAGCCCACGGATCCTGCTCTACCCTCGTTGCAGTGTTAACCTAACTACCTAGGGGGGGCAGGTGGCGCACGGAGATTACGTTCGTCACCAACACCGGGAGACACTGGATTCGCCTGTTCGAATCCAGCTCCCGGCGTTGCTATCAGCTTGGCTGGCCTCTCACACTGATACAATTGGCTGTATCAGGGGGTGGGAAAAGCTGAAGGGTGGGTCCTGGGCGTTGTGGACAGCGACCCCTACAGTTCGGTCGGGGCGCCTGCTCAGCAAGGGTTGGAACTAAGGAGAGATAGTGTGGCCTCCCACACGCTACACTCTCCCCGGTGAGAACCTGCGCGGCCAGGTTGGCCTGCCCCAGGCTGCACATGCGTCGGAGGAAAGCATGTGACAGTCTCCGGTCTCCCGGACCAACAGTAGGGGAAAGTATGCAACAACCGGGAAGGGTGGGATCAGAGAAAAATCGGGAAAAAGGAGGGGAAGAAAAAAAAAAAAAAAAAAAAAAAAACCTAACTACCTAGGTACGACGTCGTACCCTAGCCTTGGTACTCTGTCCTTGTTACATACCTTGTCCTAATCTTTGCTCTCCCTGTGCCCAGGACCACCGCTCCCGAGGCACCACCCGCCTGGACGCTCATGCGCAGCACGAGGAGTGCACCTGTTCATGTCCACTTGCACATTCCTGTACATGTATACCTGTCTGCTTGGGGGTGAACATTAAAACCAACCTAAAACGCTCCATTCTCTCTCCTCCTGTGTTCTGCTGTTGGGCTCCGCCACTCCTGCCCTAACAAATGTCAGATCATTTCTTTTTATCAGATTTTATATAATGTGTTGTTGAAGTTATCTTGTAAATTCATATTGGGAAATGTTTTTGACATTTCATAATAAATGAAATGATAATACTTTGTGTGATATTCTAAGGCTGTGTGAGAGAACTGGGCAGGTTAAGTGCAGGCTATGGAACTGGGTAGATTGCAGTATTGTGGTAAGGTTTACAGTAATGGACTAATTTGGCCTGGTACAGGACAGGCTGTGGTATCAATGGTATATGTTAGCTTAGGTCAAGGACAGCAGTCATCAATGTGAGTTTAAGCTGATGATGTTCTTTAGTATCACTTGCCAAATTCCACTTTTATACTATGGCTAGGGGTTGGAAAGCAGCCATGGTAGTATGACAGCCCATGTAGGATATGTTAATATTTTGTAGAGAATATGTGACTAGGCACAGACTTGGGGGCTTATCGACCACTCTTCAAAGTACAGGTTCATATCTTCAAAATAAGCCATAAAATTGGGCGGATACTTTTCAAACTATGTTTTATGAACCATGATAATAACACTGTTTCAGAGCCACAGGCCTCAAATAATTCAGAGCAATTTCTCTTGCTATGCATAATGACTACTTTACCCAGAAAGCAATCTAACCCACCCCCCACACACACTTAACACCTTCCAGTCTGTGAGCACTTTAAACAAACACTCACCTTTTTACTGTATGAAGCACATTCTCAGGGGCTCATACAGAACCAAGCATTACACTGAATGTACTTTATACATTACAAATAAAAGCAAACTTGAAACTTGTGAGATCTTATAACCCAACTAGAGGATAAAGGAAAAATAGTCAAGATAGTAATCAAGATTTTATAATAATTTAAAATAATGTACATAATAGAGCTGGCTCATGTTATAGCATATGCTGAGCTGGTGCAGCTGCAACAACCTGGACCTCAATGCCCAGAAAACAGTGGATATGGTAGTGGTCTTCAGGCGGAAGGCAGCCCCCCCCACCCCGATAATTCTGGGAGGCACCCCGGTGGCCTCCGTGGAGTCCTGCCACTTCCTCAGCATGACACTCTCCCGGAACCTGAAATGGGAGCTGAACACCATCGCTCTCAATAAAAAGGCCCGGAAGAGGATGTTCTTCCTACGTCAGCTGAGGAAGTTCAGGCTGCCGAGGACTATGATGGTCCAGTTCTACACTGCCATCATCCAGTCCTTCCTCACCCTCTCCATCATCACCTGGTTCCCTGCAGCCACGGTCAGGGACAAGGCCAAGCTGCAGCAGGTGATACGATCAGCGGAGAGGGTGATCGGCTGCCCCCTTCCCTCCCTCAAGTCCCTACATTCCACCAGGGCCTTGAGGAGGGCAAGGAAGATCATGGCAGACCCCGCCCACCCGGGTCGCGGCCTCTTCATTATGCTCCCCCACGGCAGGCGGCTACGGCTGCCGAAGACATTAAAGTCCCGCCATAGACTCAGCTTCTTCCCCTCAGCAGCTCGCCTGGTAAATGAGTCAGGTGTCCCCAGGGCCGGACTGGGGAAATAATTCATACCGGGAGATATAGCGCGAAATATAGACCCAGTCAGGCCACTTTTTAAGCGGGGGGTCTGGGAGTCGCCCACCAGGAACATTTTTGTTACAAAGATTTAATTTCCTGCATTCTGGTGAATTTTAGTGCATGTGAATCACAAACTATTGAGCCAACAATTGCTTAGTACAATGTACTGTTATCAACCTCAAATAAAACTCTTGTGGCACTAGCAACGCTACTCTCTCCACCTTCAAAAAGAAAAAAGCAAGAGCACAACATATTTTTCAATTTACTATTATAATACAGTTAACCACTCTCTCCACCTATTCAAACAGAGCAAGAGCCAGGGGCGGACCTTCCTACAGGCGATATAGGCGGTCGCCTAGAGCGCCACCCAGAGGGGGGCGCCAAAAAAAAAAAAAAAAAAAAAAAAAAAAAAATTTTATTTTTTTTTGTGCAGTTTTGGCGCCCACCTCTATATCTGCAACCATTATTTTTACATTAAAAAAATTCTAACATAAGGGAAAATGAGCCAACAATCTAAAACGGTCGGTCGGTCTGAGCCTCAGCTTTAGGTGTTCACAGTCAGAACATGCTAGAGCGCTGTGCATTGATGGGTATCGGTCAAGTGTTTATAGAATTGAACATTGAGGAAAGAAAGACTAACGTTAGAGAACTATGAAGAAAAAAGCAAAAAAAAAATTAACAGCTAGCAGCTCGCCCTCCCCCCCTCTATGGCGAGCTGCTAGGGCTGGACCTCTGGACTTGAACTGTGCTGCACTGTATCCATGTCCCCTACCACTGCACTTTACTGTCTTATTGTTGTCTCACTGTTCTGTCCTGTTTTGCACTTATTTATTTATCATTATTATTATTATTATTATTATTATTATTATAATTATTATTATTATTATTATTATTATTATTATTATTATTATTATTATTATTATTATTATTATTATTATTATTATTATTATTATTATGTTGTTCCTATTTGTGAGAAAATTCACTGAAATGTCAAATCACGTTCCATTTGTACCTGTACAATATGGTGAATAAAGAAATCTGAATCTGAATCTGAATCTGATAAAACAAATCTGACCTGTATTAACCTCTTAAGCCCTAGCCCTATTTTCTGAAAATCCACCTAAAAATACATACCTAAGTAAATGGAAGATTGCTCCACTTCTACCAGGTCCATTGGCATGTTATTGGTATCTAGGGACATCGTTGGATCTCAGGGAATGTATTGAGATCAATATTGTGTGTGTTACTAGGCTTCAGTAAATTGTGATGAACCAAAGGAGAATATTAATTTTTTTATTTTATTATTTTATTATCTTTGACAATGAATAACGCCATGCTACAATTGACCAGACATGAAAAATTGCCATTGAGCTCATTCAGCACATTCTAAAATCTAAGCAAATGAATAAAGGGCAGATGATTAAACAGGAGATTTTGGAGAGACAGTACTGCATTCTGCCATCTGGACACATGCAATTTGAAATATGATTATAGAATATAGAATATCAGGCCTATTAATGTACTTATTATGGCCAAGTCGCACATCTATGGATCGGGCCAAATCTCCCATTTCCAATGGCAGAGTTCAATCTGGATTTTGTATCACCAGGCATGATTCACAAACCGTGAATGAAATCTACTGTAAGTACAGTTACTTTTTTATAATGTAAATTTCTCCGCCATTTTCCATCAGATTGCAATGCCGTTTTTGCTAGACGTTCACAGAAAGGTAGAGAAACTAACTGTATTCTGTTTTATGGCAATAACATTCAGGTTTGTGGGATATGATCTTGAAAAATAAGAGAAATAAAAAAGTAAATCTAGAAGTCAGATGATTGACAGGGGCTGGCGTGAGCAAGGAAGTGTCGTTTATTTTTTTATTTGAAAGCCCATCAAAAGCCGTGGGTCTCCTCTCCTCATAGCACTACAAACAAATTGGCAGCTTAATTTCTTCCCGTCAATCCTTGCCTTTTTCCGACTAGATTTCTATAACACTAATAACACTTAAAAGTGTATAACAATCCCACCGAAAATGTGTGTTTCAGAAAGGTTTTTGTGTGTACCGATAAAATTCTGCATGATTATCCAAAATGGCTGGACGCTACCATTCATTCAGAGGCTCTCATCAAAACAATGGACTTCTTTGTCTTCTTGTGTCACCTTCCCCCACTCTCAGCACCCGTCTGGGATCGCTTTCGGAGCAGAAGCTCCTTGGCTACAACGGTAGTCAATCATTTTCGCCATCAGCGGTGACTGGTCAGTTCAGGACTGCTCACAACCGGACGAGAGAATGGAATCACGCAATAGGTTGAATGTGGTGACGATCGAAAGGCAAAAAATGCAACTTTCCAACAATGTATTGGTTGGTCAGCGAAAACGCAGCCCGGTGCCTCCCGGGCAAAGTGCCGAGACGTAAGAGGTTAAGATCTCCAGCACCTTTATTAGAAACCGAAACATAATTATGGTCAGTGGTGCAGTGGTGGTCCCACACGGTACCACACCGTCCCAGCAGTTTTCTGAGCAGAAGTACGCGCACGGATGTGCACGCCCACAAAAATGCGTTCACAATAAGTGCCGACTCGTTGCGCCGTGCGCCAAGTACCGGCACTTATCTATCACCTAGACTTTGCATAATAAAAGGATACCAATAACATAACAAAGAACGAGAAGTGCAAAACCAAAATACAAGCCCTGTGGTGGTTTGCTTGATCTGTGGAGCTCTCACTATGTGAATGGTCCCGACTGGAAGGATGAGGCATTAAGTTGTGCTTCAGAAGGAAACTGTCCTTCTATAAACTGTAAGTTACATTGTTAATTTAGTTTGTATTTACTTTTCTAGTTTAAGTTAATTCAATTAAAGAAATTGTAACTACAATATTGTATCTACAATTACATTTAAAACATTGTTTGTTTTTCAACCATATCTGTTGACAATATAATTTCTTTATATATTGAAGGCTACATCCTGCTACCTTTTTCAGCTTCTCTATTTCAAGGCAATATTTACAAAAACTAAACTAAAACTAGTAATTTCCTATACAAACATGTTTCCTACTATTTATGCATAATATTCATCTGTTCTGTGCGCACGCGGGGGAACATGTATGCGCATGCGCGTGCGGGAGCGTGTGTGCGCGTGGCGTCCAGGCAGTTATGATATTACGACTGCACCCCTGATTATGGTCAAGCTTTGCATGCATTGCATTCCACCTCTCATTTGTCCCGACCAGGATGGTAAATTGGGGATTTTCTCTGCAGTTCATCTGTAAATGTACACATTTGCGCTTTGGCATTGTGAGCAGAATCAATGTTGATCTGTTTGCGAGTATAATCAAATCTGTCTGCTTCCTCTGTTTGCACGTGGACCTAGTAGAGCCCCCCACAAAGAAGTCTTCTCAGGGATTACATCACACACAACAGAGTACCGTAGTATTATGTGAAACACGCTGGTCAATACATGCTAAATGGTGCTGTGACAAACAGAAAGGTAATTGCACCATTAACTCTTTTTAGTGACACATCCGTGGGTGTTTGTTTATCATTCATTTAAAAAGATTTATTTATATATTGACTCATTCCACTTTGATGAACCAGCTGTAGATTAACTCAAGGCATGTTCTTATGCTGAGACTGACACAAATTCCCCCCATTCTCTTTTTTTTAATCCACTTTTTATCCTCCTATTTTTCTGTATTTTTCTCCCCTATCCCAATTTAGTCCTTATGCCAATTCCCCCCTCCCCGTCCTGGCCGTTGCGCACATGTGCCCCCCACGCCAAACGCTTGTGCGGGGCCGCAGCACGCACAAGAGCCGAACGCACCCTCTTCCATGTTGCCCGAGACCGACGGATAAACGCCTCGGCAGATGGCACCCCCACGTCCCTCTCCTGTTCAGGAAACAGTGGAGGCTGATACCCAAACTGAACCTCAAATGGGGAGAGACCAGTGGATGCATTGCACAATGAATTATGTGCATATTCTGCCCATGCCAGTTGGTGACTCCAAGTGGTCGGATTGGAGGAGGCCAAGCAGCGAAGTGTACTCTCCATAGACTGGTTGGTGCGCTCTGTTTGCCCATTGCTCTCCGAGTGGAACCCTGATGACAGGCTAACCGTCGCACCCAGTATAGCACAGAATGCCTTCCAAAACCGAGCAGTAAACTGGGGTCCACGGTTCGACACCACGTCCTGGCAGATGCCATGAATTCGGAAGACATGGTCAACCACCAGTTGAGCGGTCTCCTGAGCAGATGGCAGCTTGACCAGCGGAATGAAGTGAGCTGCTTTGGAGAACCTATCCACCACCACCATGATGACGCTGTGACCATCAGAAGGAAGCAGACCAGTCACAAAATCCATGGCGATGTGGCTCCACGGACGACTAGGAATGGGCAAAGGATGAAGCAGCCCTGGTGGTGACTGTTGAGAAACTTTGTTCCGTGCACAAACGGGACAGGCTGCCACAAATTCCTGAATGTCCTTCATCATACCAGGCGACCAGAACATTCTGGCCAAGAAGTCACAAGTTCTGTGCACTCCGGGATGTCCTGTCAGCCGAGAGGAGTGGCCCCACTTCAACACCCGAGAACGAATGCTGTTTGGTACAAATACCCGACCTGGGGGCACCCCACCCGGATCTGGTTCCAAACGTTGTGCCCTCCGCACAGCAGAGTCAATGCTCCATGTCACAGGAGCTAGGATCTGTCCTGCAGGAACAAAGGGCTCAGGAGGACGGTCCTCTTCTGATCCATCATATAACAGGGAAAGAGCATCCGGCTTGATATTTTTAGACCCGGGACGGTACGTCAGGAGGAAATTAAACCGAGAGAAAAACAGTGACCAGCGAGCCTGTCGCGAGTTTCTCCTCTGAGCACCCTGGATATATTCCAAATTTTTATGGTCTGTCCAGACTGTGAATGGGTGTTCAGCTCCCTCTAGCCAATGGCGCCACTCCTCCAATGCCAACTTGACCGCCAACAGCTCTCTGTCCCCAACATCAGTTTCTTTCAGCCGACGAGAGTCCACGTGAATAGTACGCACATGGGTGTACCTTACCGTCAGACGATGAGCGTTGAGACAGAATAGCTCCGACTCCAAGCTCAGAAGCATCCACCTCGACGATAAATGGCAGGGATGGGTTAGGAGTAGGGATGTCCGATATTATCGGCCTACCGATATTATCGGCCGATATCGGCATTAAAATGTGATATCGGAAAATATCGGTATCGGTTTTCAAAAAAGTAAGTAAGTAAGTAAGTAAGTAAGTAAGTAAGTAAGTAAGTAAGTAAAGTTTATTTATATAGCACATTTCACAGACCAGGGTCACAAAGTGCTTCACATAGTAAAAACATCAATAAAATGCAAAAGATAGCAGCATGGTAAAAGAAAATAATTAAAAACATGAAAAGTCAAAACAGATAAGACATAAAATATTTACATAGAGCATCATTTGCCAAACGCCTGTTTAAACAGCACAGTCTTTAGCTGCTTTTTAAAAGTGTTTACAGAGACCACAGATCTAAGGTCCAAGGGCAGAGCATTCCACAACCTGGGGGCCATGGTTTCGAATGCTCGGTCCCCTTTTTTCTTCAATCTAGACAGGGGGACAGCCAGCAAGCACTGATCAGACGACCTGAGCGATCTGTTCGTGGTGTATGGACGCAGTAGGTCGCAGATGTAGGCAGGTGCCTGACCAAGGAGTGCTCTATAGGTGATGACCAGAACCTTAAAGTGAATTCTGAATTTGATGGGGAGCCAGTGAAGGGAAACTAAGATGGGAGTGATGTGGCAATATTTTCTGGACCTAGTCAGCAGCCTAGCGGCTGCATTTTGGACCATTTGTAGCCGGCCCAAAGTGGATGCATCGAGGCAAGTGAAAAGGGAGTTACAATAGTCCAGGCGGGATGAAACAAAAGCATGAATAATCATTTCCAGCTCTACCTGGGACACAACAGATCGGAGTTTGGCAATATTTCGTAGATGGAAAAAACAGGTACGTGTCAGAGATCTAATGTGGTGATCAAAGCGCATCTGCTGGTCAAAGATCACACCAAGGTTTCTGAGCTTGGGCCTCAGATTTGTTGAGAGGGTCCTCATGCATGTGGCAACTTCTGAGGTGACTTTTTCTGAGCCTATAATAAGAACGTCCATTTTTTCTGCGTTTAACTGAAGGAAGTTGTTTGCCATCCAATCCTTGACAGCAGTCAGGCAGTCAAAGAGGGCAGATAATTTGTCAGTTTGTTCAGGCTTGAAAGAGACATATAATTGGATATCGTCAGCGTAGAAATGATAAGAGACCTCTTTGAATTGACTAATGATTACTCCCAGGGGGAGCATGTAAAGTGCAAACAGAGTAGGAGCCAGCACAGAACCCTGGGGCACGCCACAGGACAATGGAGCAGTTTTGGATGTGAAAGTGCCAGTAGACACAGAAAAACTCCTATCTTGCAGATAGGAGGAGAACCAGTCCAGCGCACTCCCAGTGATGGTAGCCCACTGCCTCAGCCTTTCGATCAAAATGCAGTGGTTGACTGTATCAAAAGCTGCAGTTAGGTCCAATAGCACCAGCACAGAATATTTTCCCTTGTCAGATGATCTCATAATGTCATTTGAGACTCTGAGGAGGGCTGGTTCGGTAGAATTCTTCTGACGGAAACCAGATTGGAATTTGTCAAAAATGGAGTGTGCATTTAAGGCAGCAGTGAGTTGAATGGCAACAACCTTTTCAGTGATTTTTTAGATGAACAGCAATTTTGATATGGGCCTATAATTTTTGGGGAGGGACGGATCAAGGTTTAGCTTCTTTAAGAGAGGCTGAACAACTGCTTGTTTAAAATATACTTGGACACAACCAGTTTGAAGTGAGCAGTTTATAATGGCAACCAGACACGGAGCAATGGAGGTGAGTACGCCTTCATTTTTTAGCATGCATGTCGGTATGATATTGTTGTAGAGATCTGACTTTATGCAATATAGTATAATAATCAGGAATGAAGAAAGACACCAGGCAGGCTGTGTTCAGGTCGGATCTCCGCGGTTTGAGGAACTGTTTATTCAATGAGTTAACAATGAAGTTTCACAAGTCCTAACAATCATTATCTCAGAGGCAATACTTATACTCTCATTCTTTGGCATGTTTACAACCATAGGAGGGTCATTTTCCCATTGGTAGAATCTGCAGTCTACTATTTCATTGGTGGAGATTAGTGGGTGTGAGTAATATTTATGTGATTGCCAATTTCCTTTAAAAACTGCGCACTTATTACAGTTTTCTTGGCCGGTTTCATTGTCATTTACTTCAACTCAAGTAACCTTTTCTGCTTTGGGCTCCTGGTGAACAAGGAAAGACTGGTCAGCATTTCCCTTGTTCTCCTCTCAGTCCCAGAGTTCTGCTCAACACTAAAAGGGAGACTTTATCTGACATGGTGTGGAATCACATGTAATGTGTGTACATGAGATGTGTTTTTGTCTTACATTCCTTCAAATTCAGACATTTCTTGTCTGTTAATAACTCAGGTATTTATCCAGCTGCAATATAAGTTTACATATATTGCATTTGGAACCTGGCCAAATGGTCACTTTCTTTAAACCCATATGTGTTTTTGTAATGACCTGTATTCATACGTGGATGTAATCTATTTTATATAGGATGTTGGCCTACTTATATGGCATTCTGCCACCACAATCCTCCCTTTCATGGCATTGCCTGGAATATGTACTACTAATCCATGATTTTGTCATGTACTATATGTACATATATGTACTAGTGATATTTGTGTACTAGTGATTTATATATAATAATGATTATTGTGTGATAATACTTCACATGACTAAAATGAATGAGTATAAACATAATACCTGAGGTACTCATATACTGTCATGCAAGATGTACCTTAGATATACCTCGGTTATACAATACATTTTCATTAATGAAACACTCCATTAGCAAGAGGAAAAACCTGATACCGCAGATTTTGTTACAGGAAAAGCTCGTGCCCCAGTGTCTTCCTCTGGACACCTGAAATGCTGTGTTTCATTGTTGTTCTTTGTGAACCATCAGCATGCACAAATTGAACCTTTTCAAAGCATAGACAACTAGTAAATCCATTCCTTATTTGTAACTTATTCATTACCAACATCTTACTATTAAAACAGATATTATCGTTATATTGCAGATTACTATATGAAGCTTTTTTTTGTATTTTTTCAAAAACCAACCTACTGTCTAAAAGCTTTTTCTTTTATATGTTGAAAACATCTTGATAATATTGCTAAGTAATTGTGCACACACACAACTGTGATTGTTCAGGACCCCTTGCGTCCCTTTTCCTTACACGTCATTTCCCCATTTCCTATTTTTTATTCAACAGTAACATTGTCCCACATTAGTGTTCAACCTGTTGCCCATCTGTTCCCTTCTTGTTCTTCCTGCATCAGTCTTTCATAGTATCCTGGATCCAGATACGGGGCTGATGGCTGTACACCTTGTCCATTCATCATCATGGCTCCTTGTATGCCAATTTCCGTGTCCATTCGTCTATCCATTGTTCTTCGACACCATCTCGTCACACAGGGTCCAATGCAACATGCCAACAAGAAAATTACAATTAGTACCACTACCACAGATACTGCTATCTTGGCTAATATGGCACCCCATTTCCCTAAATTTAGGTCTAGCCAATCCCATGAAAGACCCTCACTGCCAGCGTTCACTTTGAGCTCAGTTTTCAATTTTGCAAATTTTTCCATAACGACCGCAAAACTTCCGTCAGCCGCGGTATTGTTTGGTATGTAGGTACAACAGAATTTATCGAACATGCTACAAACTCCGCCCTGACATCAACCAATTCAACACCTGTCTATTCTGCCAAGTCATTATACTTGCGGCGTGTAATTGATGGCCTATGGCCGTGAATGCAGCATGTGTATAATTCATGTATTTGTGTTGATTTAGATAAAGATAGTTAATCCAATAAATGTTTGTGTTAATTGTTATCCATGGCAAGATGGAGGCTAATCCTGCTGCTACTACATTTTGGGCCCTGAACTCCTTTGGAACGCCAGTGGGCTGATTAATTTCATTCAACACAACACATTCCCACACATCCAATAACTATCTGCAACCGCAAATGTCTGCTCACTTAACAGATACAAAAGTGGATTGGTCATTTTTATAGTTGCACACGTTTGATCCAGTGGTTCTGGATTCTCAAACCAAATAGGTTTTCCTATGAACAAACTCCTCATCCCTGACTCTGGAAACCATGACACTACCCATGTGGTCTTACAGTTTACTGTCGTGTTACCTACCACAACTCTATTGTCATCTGTCGTATGTCCTCCATTAGCAAAACATTCATACTCTGCTAGTTCATCTACTCTATAATCTGTGGTTGGTTCCTTCTGGTCCGTAGCAGTCTCAAATTCCTTACAGACTTCCTTAAAATGTACTTGAATGTCGGGATGTTGAAATAGAAAAAGATTTGGGGCTGCTAAATGCTCATGTATTCTTTTTGAACCATATAGCAGTCTACACTGAACTCCACACATTGGAAGTTCAAACAATGGTGATATATCATCTGTGAGAGTAAATCTACCTTCTCTACACTCTCTCTGTTGTGTTTTGGCACATTCTTCAAATGTATATGGCTCTGGAATTACTATAGGTAGAGCTAATGGTGATTCTGCACACATGATACATTCATCAGACGTCATCCTCTTCACTGTATATAACGCCCAGGTATACCAACCATTCTCACTAGCCCTTGTCCACAATTCGTCAGTTGATGCTCTCAGACTCCTCTGCCTCGATATCAGTACCTCCCCTTTAACTCCTCCCTTTGATATTTTACTGTCATCATCAAGTAATATATCAAAATCTATTACCTCATCGTCCATCTGATCTTTAACATTAGTCCTACTTGTCCTTGGTGTGATCACCCCTGTTAAATCTGACCTTGACGTATTTTGTCTAGTAACATCTTGACGAACAACAACCACATCGTTGATTGGTGTTCTAGTCCTATCAGATGCTGGCAGAATCATGTCTATGTTCTCTGACACTACTGACAGTACTGTAAGAATAGATGTTAGATTCAGAGATGCATTCACCTCGGTCTGATTTGTCACTATACTGATATTCATATTGTCTGATCCACCTGGGCCTGATTTTTCTGTTGGACCCGGTGGAATGGGTTGAATCACCAAAATAGGGGGCACTGTTACCTCATCCTGTTGGATGGGAATTTCTGGTTCTAGCTGTCCCACCTCATCATGTTGGATGGGAATTACTGGTTCTGGTTGTTCTACCTCCTCATGTTGGATGGGAATGACTATTTCCGTTTGTTCTACTTCCTCATGTTGGATGAGAATGACTAGTTCTGGTTGTTCTACTTCCTCATGTTGGATGGGAATGACTAGTTCTGGTTGTTCTACTTTATCATGTTGGATTGGAATGACTAATTCTGGTTGTTCTACCTTCGGGACATCATTTTTAAGATCTACAGTCCACGGATACACTCTTTTGTACTCTCTCCCCTCCTCATCCCTAGCCTTCATTTCTATCTGATATGTGTTATTCTCTTGAATCACACCGGCATCTATTTCCACTACCCACTCGTTCTCCTCTACTACCACCCTTAATTTGCATTGATTCATTCCCCATATTGCTGCACTAGTTGTATGTGTATGCATCCATCCACACAGCACACTAGTTAATACTCTCCCGTCCTCTATCTCTGTTTCCAACATTCTAACCTCTCGCCTAAATATGATATCTGTCAATGTTTGCGGTGGAATGCTTATTTTTATTGTTCCATTTATCAGATCGCCATAGAGAGGTGATTCCTTGGGTTTTGCTACCTCAAGCACATCCTGTCGTATGAGTGGGGCATGGACCAATGAAAGGGTTGCATTGTCACTTCCTCTGAGTACGCATATTTGTACTGAATAGTCCTGTGATGGATTGTGGCTTGCGTCCAACCTAACCTTTATCTCCCTGTCTCCGGCTGTCCCTGAGCAATGACCGGAGTGTTGAATGTCCCGTGATTAAGACGGGGAGGACGCAACCCTCTTTGCGTGCCTGTGCCTCAAATAGATTCACTATCAGCTCTATCTTCAATCTTTCAAAATGTTCAGTTGCTATCGCTATCAGCTCTATCGTTAATCTTTCAAAATGTTCAGTTGCTATTGCATGCACTCATCTGTGTTTCACTACACACTTGAGTGCATGCTTACCAACTGTTAGTCTGCAACACTACTATCACCGACATCTAAGAAGGGATATCCCCCCTTGAATGGCCCTTCTAAGGTTTCTCTCCTCCACACTGCTTGTGGAGCATTTTTCCCTATTGTTGGGTTTTAGTGAGTTTTTCCTTACCTTCGCGTGGGGTATGTCTGGGAGTGCTTGCATTCTTTCATTTATTTGCATTTATTTTAAATTAGTTGGACCTTATGGTGTTCTTGTTCTGTTCTTGACTTATTGTTATGTTTTCTTCTTGACTTGTTTAAAGAAGACCTGTACGGCCCATGGGGACATTAACGTGTGTTGTCGGGCCTTATAAATACATTTGATTTGATTTGATTTGAATGGCTCCTCTGATCTTAATACAATCTGACATTCTTGATATCCCCATTCTCCACCATTGGTTCCTGTCTAGAGACCACATAACCTCCCCATGTTAGAGGACACTGCTATGTCATAGACTTTTTCTCCCTCCCATCCATCACTAAGTTTGATTTCATATGTCTGCCAAAACCACACCTCATGCATTTTCCTTTTCACACGTCTATTTGTGTGACTCTGCTTCTGTGGGTGTTTGGTACAATTTATATTGAGCTTGTCCAGGAAGGCTGACATGCATGTGGGCCCCAAGTGGGCTGGCGTGGTCATGTTTGCATTGTACGTATCTGAGTTAGGAGTATCATCATTATTGGAGAACAGTCGGACGTCTGGCACACTGTCTCCTGGGTCTCTCAGGTCTCTCTTGAGCCTCACGTCCGGCCTCTGCTTCTCCTGTACCCCCTGATTGCCTGGTAATATCCACAACTGAATGATTACCATCGAGATTACACACAACATTGTCATTTTGTTCAATTTTGTCTTTTGTCACAGTACTGTCCTTGTTTGTCGTCCGAACTTTCTTGCAGTGGTTTAGAATGGATGATACCAGGTCAAACTCCCCTCGACCTGGACTGCAGTCGGCGTTGCTCGTACCACGGTGTAAGGTCCTTCCTGTCGTGGTTGATGCCACTTCCTTCGGAAGACCTTAATGTAGACCAGATCTCCCGGCACCACTTGTCCCTTGATCTCCTCGTCTTGGTCTGGTTCTCTCCTTTTTTCCAGTAAATAGATTGTCCTATTGACGGCAGTTAATTGCTCTATATACTCTCTCAGCTCCGTCTGCAGCTGTTCGAGCGGAGGTCCCTTGTATGGCCCTCTAAACTGTGGAGCTGGCATACTACGACCTGTTAACATCTGATGAGGGGTCAGCTTTGTAACTCTATGTGTTTGAGTTCGATAGCTCATGAGTGCCAGTGGCAAAGCGTCCACCCAATTAAGCTGTGTGCTTGCACATATCTTGCTTATCTTACTTTTTAAAGTCTGATTTACCCTCTCACAGATGCCTTGACTCTCCGGGTGGTAAACTGCACCCAGTCTATGCTTTATCCTCAACTGTTGCAGAATCCCTCTTGCCACCTTTTGTATAAAATCTGGCCCGTTATCTCACGAGATTTCTGTCGCTGTGCCAAAACGGGGAAACACCTCCCTTGTTAGGAATTTGATAACTGTGTCAGCACTCATATCTTTGGATGGAACGTCTTCCACCCATCGGCTAAAACGATCAATTACTACAAGCATGTAGCGTTTTCCCTGTACTGTTTTAATCATATCAACAAAATCTAATACTAAATGTCGAAAAGGTCCTTCTGGGACTGGAATATGTCCCACTGGTGTTTTTATTCCCTTACGAATGTTTCGTTCAGCGCAGACCTCACACTGATACAGTATCTCATCAACCATACCCTGCATGTATGGTGACCAGTAACCTTGTTGTCGTATCTTTCTCATCACCTCGCCCCTTGCGCAGTGGTCTACATCATGCACATGTGAAGTTAGAATTGTTAGTAGGGTTACTGGGGCTACCAAGAGTCCCTCATGTGATCTCCATAACCCTTTCTCATCCACTGTCGCCCCCCTTTCTCGCCACGTGCTCTGCTCTCTCGTTCGCCTCCTTCTGTATCAATATGATGTCTTCAGGTGTCATAATAGGTTCTAGTGACACTACACGTGCCAAAATGGCTGTTAGGCATTTTGACGCTGTTTTGGCAGCCTCATCGGCTGCATTGTTACCTCGTATTACATCATCATTACCTTTTCTATGGGCCTGGCATTTGACGATGGCTAATTGTGTAGGCAGCATCATAGCTGACATTAAATCATCTATCTGTTGTTTATGTTGAATAGGGCTACCATCTGTTTTCTTGAAACCTCTCTGTTTCCACAGCGAGCCGAACAGGTGTGTCACTCCATGAGCGTAGCTGCTATCTGTGAACACATTAGCTCTTTTTCCTTGTGCCAGTTTGCATGCCTCAGTAAGTGCTTTCAGTTTCGCCAACTGAGCCGAGCAGGGCTGATCACAGCTCTCCGCTTTTGCTACAGTAAACGTGTCTCCCTCCTGTAGTACTACCGCAAACCCTGCATGATTCCCTATATGATCTCTATAGCACGATCCATCCACATAGTAAACTACATCTGCATTTGATATTGGTACTGACTCTAAGTCAGGCCTCAATCGCGTGTACCTCATTGTCTCTGCAATGCATTCATGATGTTCTCCTTCAAAATCTAGTGGTATGGTGTTGGCTGGGTTGGTTGTCGTACATTTTTTTATTGTGATATCAGGATAGGTTAACAGTGGTGTGTACTGTAAACACCTCGCTTGTGTTGCCACAAATTTCCCTTGATCTATTAGTTCCGCGATCTTATGATGTGTAAAAATGGTAATTGGATATCCCATAGTTATATTAGCAGCCTATGCATAATGTACAGCTGCTAGTCCTTGATAGCAGGGTGGCCAGCCCTGAACTACATTATCCAACTTTATACTGTAATATGCAATTGGTTGTTTCTGACGTCCACTGCATGTGTCTTGCATCAACACTGCTGATGCGAACAAGTTCTGTCGGTTTGAAACATATAACAAGAATGGTTTGTTATAGTTTGCTGTTGCCAGGGCAGGAGCCCTTTGCATTTCCTGTTTAATCGTCTCAAATGCTATTTCGGCCCTGTCTGTCCATCTTAGGGGAGCTTTCAAAGATTGACTGCCTGCCTCTTTTATTATTTATCTTAAAGGTGCAGTTACTTCAGCATAGTTTTCAATCCATTCTGAGCAATAACCTGTCATTCCTAGAAATGTCATCATTTGCTGAACCGTTTTCGGATGTGGCGCTTTGCCAATCCCCTCTAACTGTGAGGCTGATATTGCAATGGAGTTTTCTGAGATCGATCTTCCCAAATACTCTACCACTGGTAGGCAGTATTGCAATTTAGTTTTTGAAACTTTGTGTCCTCCAACTTTTGTAGCACCTTTATCGAACCCAGATGGCACTCATCTAATGTCTTGGCACATATGATGATGTCATCTGCATACGAAATAATGGTCCCATGGGTATCCATACCCTCAAGATCATGTTTTATAATCTGATTGAAAATATGTGGACTATTTTTGAATCCCTGCGGTAATCTCGTATATGTAAGCTTCCTTCCTCTATATGTGAATGCAAACAGGTATTGAGATTCTTCATCTAGAGGAATGCTAAAGAAGGCTGAACATAAATCAATCACCGTGAAATATTTACTGTCCACCGGTATGTTTGACAAAATCGTGTGAGGGTTTGGCACATCTGTTTGGCAGTCTTCCACAATCTCATTTATCGCTCTTAGGTCGTGCACCAATCTGTATTTTGATTTATCAGCTTTTAATACTGGAAATATCGGGGTATTGCATCTACTGTCAGTCTGTACCAACACTCCTGATCGCAGTAATCCCTCTATCGTTTTGCTTATACCTTCCTCTGCTTCTCGCTTCAACGGATACTGCGGTCGAGTTGGCAACTTCACATGTGGTTTCAGTTCTACTCTTACTGGATTTGCAGATTTAACCAATCCCACATCTAAATCAAATCAAATCAAATCAAATTTATTTATAGGGCCCGACAACACACGTTAATGTCCCCATGGGCCGTACAGGTCTTCTTTAAACAAGTCAAGAAGACAACATAACAATAAGTCAAGAACAGAACAAGAACACCATAGGGTCCAAACATTTTTTAGATGAATGCAAATAAATGAAAGAATGCAAGCACTCCCAGACATACCCCACGCGAAGGTAAGGAAAAACTCACTAAAACCTAACAATAGGGAAAAAAAGCTCCACAGGCAATGTGGAGGAGAGAAACCTTAGAAGGGCCGTTCAAGGGGGGATCTCCCTTCTTAGATGTCGGTGATAGTAGTGTTGCAGACGGACAGTTGGTAAGCATGCACTCATGTGTGTGGTGAAACACAGATGAGTGCATGCAATAGCAACTTTACATTTTGAAAAATTAAAGATAGAGCTAATAGCGATAGCAACTGAACATTTTGAAAGATTAAAGATAGAGTTGATAGCGGATCTATTTGAGGCACAGGGGCGGCGCAAGAGGGTCACGTCCTCCCCGTCTTAGTCACGGGACATTCAACACTCCGGTCGTTGCTCAGGGACAGCCGGAGACAGGGGGAAGGGGGGTGGCGCAGAGAGGGTCGCGAACTCCCCGACATCATCGCGGGACATCCGGCACTCCGGTCACCACTACGAGACCTCCGAAGACAGGGGGGCACGCAGAGGGGGTCGCAATCTCCCGGCCTTCGTCACGGGACGTCCAACACTCCGGTCAACACTCCAGGACAGCAAGTCATAGGAAGACAGGGAGACGGGACAGGCGTTAGACAGCTCATGAGATTGTAGTAGGCGGACATAGCAATAGATACAAGTGGTAGGCATATATGTGAATGGAGTAGATATATGAAGTAAGCGTATTATGTGAATAGAATAGAAGTACTTAACCCAGCAATGAAACCGCGTTGACTGTTAATCTGTTAACAGTCTGTTAAACAGTTGACAGGACCACGGACAGACGGCGGTGAATAACTGATCCAATGCCTCGGAGGTGCATGCAGAGCAGTTACTACAAGCTTGGCCAAGACCCCGAGGCATCCATCACCTTGGTCAGCGCCAGGAGACGGGTACTCAGAGAGAAGGGGGAGGGAGGGGGGGGGGGGGGGGAGAGGGGGGGGGGGGGAAGAGTTAGAGAGTTCCCATGTTTGTGGTGCTGCAAAGGAGCAGACATGTAGTACCCTGTAGTGCCATGTAGTACCCCGTAGTGCCATGTAGTACCCTATAGTACCCCATAGTGCCATGTAGTACCCCGTAGTATCCTGTAGTACCCTGTAGTGCCATGTAGTACCCTGTGGTGCCATGTAGAGCTATGTAAGCCATGTAGTACCCTGTAATGCCATGCAGTACCAAGTAGTACTCTGTGGTACCATGTAGTACCCTGTACCCTAACTAAACTACCCTATAGTAAACTACCCAGTGGTACCATGTAGTACCCTGTACCATAACTAAACTACACAGATTAATCTAAAGGTCAGTCCCCGACCAGGTGAGATCAATGTAGGTTGAAGGAGAGAGAGAAAAGATGAGTCTTAAGCAGGGATTTAAAAGCTTCGACAGAGCAGGCGCCCCTGATGACGGCAGGTAATTTGTTCCACAGGTAGGGAGCGCGGTAGACAAAGGCTCTGTGGCCGGCGGATTTCTTTTTAACCCTAGGGGTCGATAGAAGCCCCGCATTTTGTGAGCGCAGAGCACGAGCGGGCGAGTATCGGGAGATGAGATCAGATAGATAGAGCGGTGCAAGCCCATTTAAAATTTTGTAGGTGAGGAGTAGCACTTTAAAGTCAGAGCGGGCTTGGATAGGAAGCCAATGTAGGGCGGACAAAACTGGTGTGATGTGATCAAATTTTCTAGTTCTAGTTAGTATCCGTGCAGCCGCATTTTGCACGAGTTGAAGATTTTTGATGCTTGAATTAGGTAAGCCTGAAAAAAGTGCATTACAGTAGTCCAGACGTGATGAGACAAAAGCATGAATCAGGGTTTCAGCATCAGCCAGAGTTAAAATGGGGCGTATTTTTGCGATATTACGAAGATGGAAGAATGCAATTTTGGTGACCTTTTTTATATGTGCATTAAATGAGAGGGAGGAATCAAAAATGACTCCGAGGTTTTTTATGGTGGAGCTCTGGGATACATGACAGGTATCAAAGTTGAGGGAGATGTCCTGAAACAGGCCTCTGTGGTTTGGGGGGCCAACAATTAACATCTCAGTTTTATCTGCATTAAGGAGTAGAAAGTTTTGCGACATCCATTTTTTGACGGCAAGCAAGCAGGCCTCAAGGTTTTGTAGTTGGGAGGAATCATTTGGCTTAATAGGTATATATAATTGGGTGTCATCAGCGTAAAAATGAAAGTTTATGCCAAATTTGCGTATGATATCGCCGAGGGGTAGCATGTAAATCGAAAATAGCAAAGGGCCCAGGACAGAGCCTTGTGGGACACCACATTGCACTGGGAGGGTCTCAGATGTTAAATCATTATAGACCACGCAGTGTGTTCTATCAGTTAAATAGGATTTAAACCAAGCTAGTGCGAGACCCCGAATGCCAACATGGTTCTCAAGCCGACATAGAAGAATCGAGTGATCGATAGTGTCAAAGGCTGCACTGAGATCAAGCAATAAGAGCACAGAGGTGAGGTTTGAGTCAAGAGAGAGCAGTAAGTCATTTGTGACTTTGGTAACCGCCGTTTCGGTGGAGTGTAAGGCTCTAAAGCCAGATTGAAATGATTCATTAAGATTATTGTTTGATAAATGGTCAGTAAGTTGCGTTGCGACGATCCGTTCTAACACTTTGGATAGGAATGGGAGATTGGAGATAGGTCTGTAATTTTTCAAGATTAGAGGGTCGAGGTTCGGTTTTTTAAGTAATGGTTTAATGACGGCTGATTTAAAGGCCAGGGGCACCACGCCAGTAGACAAAGAGGTGTTGAAGATATTGAGTAGGGCAGGGCCTAGAGTTGGGAAGAGTTTTTTGATGAGAGTTGCTGGGAGAGGGTCAAACAGACATGTTGAAGGTTTAGCCGCGCCAACCAGTTTAGAGAGGGCACTAAGTGAGACGTTTTCAAGGCAGCATAGCGTATGACTGGAATCAAAGTCAGGGGGAATGCCCGTCAAAGGTTGGGAGGGACTCTGATTGTTGAGTAAAGCAACAATTTCATCTCTAATGAGGTCAATTTTCTTGGTAAAAAATGTCATGAATTCGTTAGCCGAGAACGCATGGTTTAGGGCACTTGGTTGTTTCTGCGTAAGTTTTGCAACTGTGTCAAACAGAAACTTTGAGTTGTTTTTGTTTTCATTTATGAGCCTGGAAAAATAAGAGGTTTTGGCAAGTGAGAGTGCCTTTTTGTAGTTACGTAAACTATCATTCCAGGCGAGGCGGAATACTTCGAGTTTGGTCGAACGCCATTTATGTTCAAGTTTGCGACAAGCCTTTTTAAAGGAGCGCGTTTCCTCCGTAAACCAGGGAGTTAGTTTTTGCGGAGCACGTTTAATTTTAGGTTTAAGGGGAGCGACAATGTCGAGGGTGCTACGAAGGGCGGCATTAAGTTTGTCTGTAAAGAGATCAAGGGGGCCAGAGTAAGAGAGGAAGGGAGAGAGGGTATCTGGTAGGCAGTTAACTAGAATTGGGACAGTTGAGGCGTTAATACGACGGCTCATGTAGGATTCTACACTGTCTGGGCGAGAAACCGTCAGATCAATTTGAAATTTGATGAGGTGTCATGGGTCGACCACAACTGAACTGGGATCTGTTTTAACATGTCTTCTACAAGTGGATTTTTCCTCTCTGCCTCATCTTATATTTGCTGCGTCATCATTTCTGCTGGTATCATTATTGTTTGAGGCTGACTCGTCAATTCCACATCACACATAATTTTGATAATGGTTTTGTTGTGTGACATAAAAATCAATGGATTGTCTGTTTTCTCCCACGTAATTTGTGTTGCCCCTTTCATCATAGGTCCTATGTCTTTAGATTCAAAGTTCTTGTTTACTAATAGCGTAACATGTGGCCTGGATTTAGGAACATTATACCATTCAGTAATAAAGGTGTTTTTTGAATCTATGTTTAGCGCGGCTCCCTGATCACCAATTATTATATATTGACCTCTCAAATCGATTTTTTGACCTTTGGTTCTGCTCTCCCACTCTTTTTCATATCCTGTGCTTCCTGACTGACCATAGTACATTGTACAGTGATATTTAAGCTGTGGTGCTGTTGCTTTTGGAATTTGCGCTTATATGAATCCCTTCCATTGGTTATAAGCTCTCGTTACTGGCTCAGTTATCTCGCTCAGCCAGTAAGCTTTTGCCTGGTCTGTTTGAACAAAAAACTGTGTGTCTACCCCTGATTGATCTATGTAAACACTTTGTGGGGTACACCAAATTTGAATCTTTAGTTTACATAATGCATCTCGTCCCAGTAGATTGATTGGGGTCTGATCAGACACTATGACAGGAATTTTTGCCTCTTTTCCGTGTGTCACCAATCTAACTGGTGCTGTTATTGGTAATAGTTGTCTTACTCCCGAGAATCCTATTGTCTTAACATATTTACGTATAACGTATGGGGAGATGTTTAGCATGCTCTGGACTGACGCATGTGTATGTTGCTCCTGTGTCAATCAACATTGAAACTGGTTTGTTTTCAATTTCCACGTGCAACATTGGCGCTGTATCATGTTTACAATTGGAAACTGAACTCCCCTTTTAGGATTCTCTGGGCACCCCTAGTAACCATGGTTTGGCCCTGCCCATGGATTGGCAGGTCCTCTTTGTCTATTTCCTCCATAACCACCTCTTGTGGCCCCACCTCGATTCACCATCTGTTTTGGACAGGCGTTTGCCATATGTCCTGGATCTCTACATAACCAACAAACTCTTGGTCTGGTATCAGTAGCTCTGCAGCTTCTGGACATGTGCCCAGTTTGACTGCAACCATAGCATACAACCTCATCCATGCTTCGCTGACCGTTTGGGCGACCATTTTGTCTCACTCCAAACTGTTGTGGTGTCGTTCGTTGTGGCTACACATTAACTACAGGTGGTTGTGTAGGTGGTGCAGGGCTAATGTCAGGCATGACAGTTGCTTGCATTTTCATTTTGTTGTTTTGGTTAATCTCATTGATCTGTAACTGGATCAATTTACGCTGGGTGGTTAAATCTTGGTCTTTCTGCCTCTTTTCATCTTTTCTATGTTTATCAACTGCGTGACAAACATTCTGGCAGAATTCGCAATGCGTTTTTGAGGTGAGAGCAACCACATCCTCCAGCTTATTTTGTACTGGTAATGGCATTGCTTCAATCACAGCGTTTCTGAACAACATCTCTAGTACCGGAATGTGTTCAATCTCCTCCTCCGTTTCCTGTTTCCACTTTTTTAACAAACGGTTTATGTAAGCCGCAGGGTTTTCTGTTTCTTTGAGCGCGTCCCCTTTTAGTGATTTAGGTTCTATTCTTGTGGGGTACTCAACGCTCAATGCCCGCCATAATTCCGTTCGGTATGCATTGAACTCAATTCCATCAGACATAGAGTCTATCATCCAATCATTTCTGTGATATTTGAGAATGTTTTCCATAGTGGACGCCCCCAAGGTTTGTGCCCAGATCGGTTTTATGTCGCTGATCACTAACATCCTGCCAATCGTCTCTTCCTCAAATGCTCTGATCCATGTTGATGCACCCTCATGGATGTCAGGCAATTTAGCAATTAACCCTGCAAGATCTTGTGTCTGCCACGGGATATAGTGAACTTCTGTGCCCTTTATCAAAATTGGATACATCCCATCTGTGTATCTGTCCGGTGGCCTAGTTGTACGTCTAGGATATACTGGTCTGGATGTTACAGCGAAGTTTGCCTCCACCTCCCTGCTTCCTCTCTGTTGATTATCCACCCTTGGTGATCCCTCTGTTGTCCCTCTTGCCCCACCCTCTTGTGTGACCTGATCAATCATGGTCTTGTAATGTTCATCTATGTCATTTTCCAACTGATGAATATCCTCCCTTGTTGTCTCTCTATGCAATGGATCTATCCAGTAAGAGGGGTGTAGAGACTTAGTGATCCCCCTTGTCTCTTGTCTTTTTGCATAGCAATCCAATATTGGTCTCATACATGGCCCTGTTGGCCCTGTTGGCCCTGTTAGCCCTGTTCTGTTTATTCTTCCAGTACTGCAGTGTGCTGGCTCCCACTGTGGTGCTTGTGGCTGTGTTACGTCACACACAGACGATGTGTTCCCTGCTGTAAATGTCACTCCTCTGTCATGTGCGCGCTGCTGGTGTTCTGGTGTCCCAAGATTGATTAATCTTACTCTTTCTTCTGTATTTTGAGATGACCCTCCTCGGGGAGCTGCATTCTCAACACCCTCCCCCTCCCACTCATAATTCCCTTTAATGGCTATTGTTCCTGTTATTGCTGGGTAGAGTCCTGCTGTTTTGTCTGTGTCTATTTGTTTGTTAATATTATTTGTAGCTCTGATGGCATCTCTAATATTTTTCCTGTATTTTTCACCTTCTTGCCTAAACAAATTTAGTATTTCCAACTCCTGTTCTCTTTTATTTTGCCTTTTCTTCGATGTTTGTCTCGATTTGTAATTAGAATTTCCATGTCATCGCATGTTATGGTTTGATACCAACCCCAACAGCACGGCACAGACAGGTAGTTCAGAGTTAGCCAAAAACCAGGGCGTATTTATTTACAAAACCGAAATGAGCGAAAACAACAAAAAGCACAAGGGGAGAAAATGTTCTTGGCAGAGTTGTCTGCGGCTCTGCAGCTCGTCTTCAGAGCAGAGACTGCACTGTGGCGTTGCGCCTCTGACTCTGCGGCTCTGCAGCTACTTGACGATCCACTCGGGAAAACAGAGAGAGAGATAATGTCAACAAGACGAGCGAACGGAATACAATGCAGTCCAGAATTGTTTAGCTGAGTCAGTAACAACAACAAGCGGCTCCTCTTCAGTGTTACCCAAACACACAAAAAACAGAAAGGTCCCGAGTCCAGGAAAATGCGAGAAAAACAGAGTATCCAAAAAAAGTACATTCCAAAATTGCGCAAAGCGGTCTACGAGGCAGAGATCCAACGGATGGCAGAGAATAGCAACAGCGGCGACTTCCAATAGACGTCCTGGAGAAAAACAGACGAGGGACAACACGGGAGGAAACAAGCAGCAGCCAGTGGTAATCCAAAACAACCCGACACAGAACGTTAGGAACACCAGAGTATATAAGGGCTCCACCGAGCTGATTAGAACTCACTTCAGGTGCGCAAAGGTAATTGGTACCTTGAAGCATGCGGAATCGGACCAATCCTCACAGTACCCCCCCCACCACGGGAGCCACCCGGCGACCTGCCCGGCCTCGGCTTCCCCGGATGGGACAGATGGAAGTCGGTGATCAGGGCGGGGTCCATGATGAGCTGGCAGGAGACCCAGCTCCGTTCCTCCGGACCGTATCCCTCCCAGTCCACCAGGTACTGGAACCCCCGTCCCCGCCGTCGGATGTCCATGAGCTGACGGACCTTCCACTGGGGGTGTCCGTCCACCATCTCGGGAGGAGGCGGATCTGGAGCAGGAGGCATCAGGGGACTGAGAGAGACAGGTTTAACCCGGGACACATGGAAAACGGGGTGAATGCGCATGGACGCAGGAAGCTTAAGACTCACCGCCGCGGGACTGAGCACCTTCTGGATCTCAAAAGGGCCGACGAACCGGGGGTTAAGCTTCTTGGCCGAGGATCGAAGCAGAAGATCCTTGGCGGACAACCAGACCCTCTGCCCAGGGTGGTACGTCGGCGCAGGGATCCGGCGTCGGTCAGCTCCACGACTGGCGCGCTCCGATGACCGGAGCAGCGCAGTCCTGGTGATCTCCCAGACCTGACGACACCGGTTGAGATGATCCTGCACGGAGGGAACTGCCACTTCCGACTCCTGTGCAGGGAAAAGAGGAGGTTGGTAGCCCAGGGATACCTCGAATGGCGAGAGGCCGGTGGATGGAACCGGCTCCAGGAAGCGGGTCTCTCGGCGGCAACACAACGGAGAGCAGACTCCACGCTCTGGTTCATCCTCTCTGTTTGTCCGTTGGTCTGGGGATGATAACCAGACGAAAGACTGACAGTTGCCCCCGTTCCTCATGGTGGGCCACTAGAATCGACGAGCCAGGAAGGAGAAAGTGCGATGAACGCCGGGGTGGCAGGCAAACCGGCTGGTATGGCCCCATTGGAGAATCCGGGACCGGACTGAGTCGGGGATGAAGAGGCGACGAACGGGTACGTTGCTGGGAGCGGGATGGAAACATAGGGCACACCTGACCACGGTTTCGATGCCCAAGGTGACCACTCCCACCACCCTGGCCTCTGGGAGGATGGGAGTCGGATCCTCAGTGGTTGGAGCCCCCTTGGAGTGTAACCGGGACAGAGAGTCGGCCTTCGTGTTGCGGGACCCAGGGCGAAAAGTCAGCGAGAAGTCGAACCGACTGCGGAAGCTGGCCCACCTTGCCTGCCGGCCTTTGAGGCGCTTGGATGCACGGATGTACGTCAAGTTCTTATGGTCTGTCCAAATGGTGAACGGTTCCTCGGCCCCCTCCAGCCAATGACGCCACTCCTCCAAGGCAGCCACTACCGCCAGCAGCTCCCAGTTGCCAATGTCATAGTTCCTCTCGGCAGGAAGGAAACGACGTGAGTAGAAAGCGCACGGATGGACCTTCTGGTCCGTCGCCGACCGCTGAGACAAGATAGCCCCTAGTCCAGTATCCGAGACGTCCACCTCCACAATGAACTGCCTCTTGGGGTCTGGGTGGAGCAAGACCGGGGCGGTGGTGAACCTCTTCTTGAGGGAACGGAACGCAGCGCAGGCCGCTGGAGACCAGTCAAGCGGCAGGGAGGGAGAGGTCAGCCTGGTAAGTGGTTCCGCCACCTGGCTGTAGTTCCGGATGAATCTCCGGTAGAAGTTTGCTAACCCGAGGAAGCTCTGTAGCTCATTCCGAGAGGTGGGTTCCGGCCACTCCTCCACGGCCCGGATCTTGCGAGGGTCCGCTCGGGTCAGGCCGCTCTCCACGATGAAGCCAAGGTAATCGACGGAGTCGGAGTGGAAACGGCACTTCTCTGCCTTAACGAAGAGCCGATTGTGGAGGAGGCGCTCCAGCACACGGCGGACATGCTGGACGTGTTCCTCGAGGAGAAGATGGAGAAGATGAGGATGTCGTCCAGGTATACCACCACAAACTCCTCGAGCATGTCACGGAGGACGTCGTTCATGAGCGCCTGGAATACCGCCGGAGCGTTGGTGAGGCCGAACGGCATCACCAGGTACTCGTAATGACCCCTGGGAGTCTTGAAGGCGGTCTTCCATTCATCGCCCTCTCGGATACGGACCAGATGGTAGGCACTCCGGAGGTCCAGTTTGGTGAAGACGGTAGCCTGGGTGAGGGGCTCGAAGGTGGAGTTCATGAGAGGAAGAGGATACTTGTTCTTAATGGTGATCTCGTTGAGTTGGCGATAGTCAATGCAGGGTCGAAGGTCTCCATCCTTCTTCCCAACAAAAAAGAAACCGGCCGCCACCGGGGAGGAAGAGGGCCGAATGAGGCCTGCTGCCAAGGACTCAGAGATGTACTTCTCCATCGCTGCCTTCTCAGGGACGGTCAGACTGTAGAGGCGGCTGCCGGGAAGGGGGGCCCCTGAGCGGAGGTCGATGGCACAGTCGTAAGGCTGGTGAGGCGGAAGGGCCAGAGCCCGGGACTTGCTGAAAACCTCCCAGAGGTCATGGTACTCGGGGGGAATAGTTGAGAGGTCCGGGGGCGGCACACAAGGGGAACTCCGGGGCGAAGGACTGGACGCCGCCTGAAGACACTGGGCATGACAGGAGGAGCTCCACCCCCTGATGGTGCCGGAGGACCAGGCGATGTGGGGCTCATGCAGCGCGAGCCAAGGCCGACCCAGGACTACTGGGACAAGAGGGGATCTGGTAATAAAAAACTGGATTCTCTCAACGTGGTTACCAGCAATGGTGAGGAGGACAGGACAGGTGCGTTGAGTGATGTCAGCCAGGCGGTGCTGATCCAGCGCGAAAACCTCCAAGGGCCTCTCGAGGTCCTCAAGTGGAATGTTGGCCTGGGTGGCAAACAAGAAATATAAAACATGCATGGAATAGGACTTAATACAAATATGACCACCAGCTCAGTGAATGCCACAATTTACAGGACTGTTAAAGGAATGAAAAGAAATATAAAATGAATTATAAAATAGTAAACAAATGAGATAAAATGGTAAAATATAAATCATTTAAAGGTTGGAAAAGAAATATAAAACATGAATGGAATAGGACTTAATACAAATATGACCATCAGCTCAGTGAATGACACAATTTACAGGACTGTTAAAGGAATGAAACGAAATATAAAATGAATTATAAAATAGTAAACAAATGAGATAAAATGGTAAAATATAAATCATTTAAAGGTTGGAAAAGAAATATAAAACATGCATGGAATAGGACTTAATACAAATATGACCATCAGCTCAGTGAATGACTCAATTTACAGGACTGTTAAAGGAATGAAAATAAATATAAAATGAATTATAAAATAGTAAACAAATGAGATAAAATGGTAAAATATAAATCATTTAAAGGTTGGAAAAGAAATATAAAACATGAATGGAATAGGACTTAATACAAATATGACCATCAGCTCAGTGAATGACACAATTTACAGGACTGTTAAAGGAATGAAACGAAATATAAAATGAATTATAAAATATCAAACAAATGAGATAAAATGGTAAAATATAAAATAATTTAGTATATACACTATCAAATGGGCGGTTTTCCAAATTTTGATTTGGTTTAGACGTTCTGCATTGTGGATTCTAGTGCGTATCTGTGGAAGTATGGTGCGAGGGGGTTGGTGGGTTCGTTTTGCATTTCTTCTCTCATGGTCATGGCGATCATCATGGTTATCGGGGGGGGTTTGGCTTGTGCAGAGTACTTTTGTGATGTATCCAATTCCGAATGTTATAGCATGCACACACACTACTAGGGTAACAAATATTATTACTGCATACATAATGTACTGAACTACCACTGCTCCTATTGTACCAAGTTTCTCAGTCATCTCCATCACACCGTAGGAGGGGATTAGTGCTCTGAAAAAATCGCATGTATTGCAGGCACGGTCATGTGTGTGGAAGTAATTTGCGTGGCGTGTCTTTCTAGTCAGTGGGTGTTGTGGTAGGGTCGATGTCACTCTCATGGCTGGTAATAAATATCCTAATGCACATGTGCCTTTCCATCCGGGTGGAAGGGACGGGTACGCTTTTGCGCCACAGATCCAGTAGGTCCCAGGCAGGGCTGGTGTTGTCGTTCGTTGTGTGCTTTGGGGGGTGGTGGGGGGCTCTTTGGTCGTAGGTTTCAGTGGCGTCTTTACAGGGTAGATGTTGTCCCAGGGTGGTGTTAATCTTTGTTGGCGGATGGGGTAGATATTGTCTCGGGTCCGGGGGGATATCGTTCTTCGTTTGCGGGTCACCTGGGGCACTTCACAATGTTCCAACACCCCGACATTCTTTCCCCAACCTTTCTGAGACACACAATCTGTAAACTTCACTGGGGTAATAGAAACTGGTATTCCATTAGTATCATGACTTTGTCGAATCCTCATGTTTGATTTTGTGCAGCCTTCAGTTGTCCCTGTGGACTCGTTTAGAGAGGCTTTGTGGCAGTCTGTTAGCGGGAGGCCCATTAAGGGAAGTCTATCTTCGGTAGAATGGGTTATTAAGCCGCATACATAGCAATTTGATTGGTTAGCAAAATGTGCGACTGCTTGGCTTAGCTTTAAATATAGGTTGTTGCGGTGACTGTTAACATATCTTTTGGTGCGTTCAACTGCTTTCCCCTTACCGCCCTTAAACCCATTGGTCCATGACTGAGGTTCGTCCAGTGTCGCCCACACAATGCATCCCGTTATGCCGCATGCGATGATTAAGCAGTTCCAGTTGGTGGTCATTTTTATTATTGTTACTGGTCTCATGGTAGATTTGCCCTTTTGCAGTGGGATGCATGGATCCAGGATGCTTTTCCGTCGCACTTTACTGCCGTGTCCGTTACTAGCAACACCTGAAATGGACCAGACCATCTGGGGTTTAGTTTACTTTTTCTTTTGAACACCATTATATACACATAGTCACCTGGGTTCAATCCATGACATGGTGTTGTTGGTGGTTGTGGTTGTGCCTGCCTCACTAAGGGGAGGAGTCTCTTCATCTGGGCACACAAAGCTTTGTAATAGTTAATGGCAATTTCGTCTGCTAGCAATAACTGGACTTGTGATAGCGGGGGAAGCATTGTGGTCGGGCCGACATTGGACGTCCAAATAATATCTCGTGAGGCGACAATCCTGTTCCTCTGTTTGGCATTGATCTCATTTGTATTAATACTAAGGGGAGGGCGTCGGGCCATTTAAGGCCCGTCTCTGTGCATGTCTTAGCTAGACGGTTCTTGATGGTTGAGTTTTGTCTTTCTACCGCACCTGCACTTTCAGGGTGGTAGGGTGTGTGTAGGTGTATTTTCATGCCTAATGCGGTAGATAAGTTGTTTATCAGTTGTGCCGTAAAGTGAGTACCTCTGTCTGAATTTATGGAGTGTGGACACCCAAATCTTGGGATTATTTCTCTGACTAATACCTTAGCTACTGCTTGAGCGTCGTTGCGTCTGCATGGGAAGACTTCGACCCATTTAGAGAACATATCTACTAAGACTAGCGCGTATTGGTATCCCATGCTTTTTTCTAATTGGATGAAATCCATTTGGATGTTAACAAATGGTCCCCAAGTTGGTGGGTGCGTGCCACGTTTAGTCTTTATAGCTTTACCTATATTGTGTTGATTGCATACAACACATCTTGAGCAGTATTGGTGAGCTAAACTGGTGATGCCTGGCGCGTGCCACTGTGAAGTGATACTGCCCACCATTGCGAATTTCGCCTCTGCCTGTAATGAAACGACATTATCAAAAGTGGGAGTATTATCATTGGCGATTGTGATAGCCATTTGTTTTACCAACAGGGAAGGGACGGTTGCTGCCCTTTTGGCACAGTGATCCGCTCTGGTGTTTCCCTTTGCAACCAGAGAAGGAGAAGAAGAATGTGCAACACATTTTACAACAGCCAATAGCTTAGGAAGTAAACACGCCTCTAGTAGGTTAGTGACTAATACAGCATGTTTGATGGGAATGCCTGATGTCTTAATGAACCCTCTGTGTTTCCATATTAATCCCACATTTTGCACTACATTGAACGCATAACTTGAGTCGGTGAAAATTGTAGCAGACTTACCCCTGGCCAACACGCACGCTCTCGTCAAAACGAAGATCTCAGCTGCCTGTGCTGAACAATTATTAGGTAGTTTTGCACTTTCAATCATCACATGGTCATCAACAACAGCGTATCCAGCATTCAAATCACATCCATTAGTGTGTCTTGACGCGCTACCGTCAACATAATATACTAGATCACTGTTAACTAGTGGTGTTTGTTGTAAGTCGGCTCTGGGTGAGGTGACAGCTGAGATTGTATCTATACAGTTTGTGACATTTCGTTATCGTCATATAGGGGAACAAAATTCGCTGGGTTTATTGGCGGTGCACGTTTTATGGTCAAGCTTGGGTTTGCCAATAGGATAGCTGTGTATGTAGTGTGTCTGGATGATGATACGTGTTGTGTAGCTGCGTTTTGTAAAATAATACACACAGAATGTGGGACTGTATTCTATCACGTTTCCTACTCGTTGTGACATCATCTGTTGCATTTCAATTCTTTCTCCCTTCTCTGGTAGCTGTAAAAAGACTCCATTCTGTGAGCAGTAAATGTTAGCGTTCATTTTACAAAGCAAATCCTGTCCACAACGGTTAACTGCTGCTTTAGATGTTAATAACAAAGAGTGTTCAGTTGAAAAAGAATCGCTAGTTGATTCTATTTTAACTGGTATAGACAAAGGGATTGTCTCTGGGATACCGCTTATCCCGACTATTAACCTACAGACTGTCCAGACAATGGTAATGACATTGTACTCTCATCGATTGATGATTGTGTTGCGCCTGTGTCTATCATGAAAGTAACTTCTTTGTTATTTATCATTAAGTTAATTTTGGGTTCCTCTTCGGGATTTGCTGTTAATGTTTGCATAACATTCTCCAGACAGATCTTTTTTTCTTGTTGGCACCTCTATGCGATATTCGTCGCCTTGTCTCCTTTGAACGGATCCGCCATAGTGTAATCTGCATATGGTGGGGCGCTAGGATGGGGTTTGTGGGGCCTGCGTGAGTCTCTTTGCATATAGTCCCCTTTGTTTTCATTCTTCCTATTCTCCTTTTGACAATAGAACGCCACATGGCCCTTTTGTTGGCAAATATAACATGTTACATGGGGGCACTCCTGTACTCGGTGTCCTGGTTGATTGCAGTTGTAACATGTTTGTGGCCCGTTCCTCTGTGGAGGCCCGTTTCGCGTGCCCCCACCCCCACCCCTTTGGTTATTTCCCTGTGGGTAATAATTTCTAGCTGGGTAACAGTGTATTGCTTCCTCTTCTACCACCTCTGGTCGAGATACAAATACTCCGATGTCTTTGATGACACGTTTATTTTCGTGATGCTGTCGCTCTATATTGATGGCTGCGTTCTTAACGTTTGCAATAGGAGAGCTCTCCCAATCTAACTGGACGGCTTTCAAATGTTTTCCAACGTGTGGTAGGAGGCCGTTAACGAAATAGGATACCTGGATTGCGAGTCCTTCGTCTGCCGTTAATCCGCTGTTCGCGGCCCAAGCCGCGTTGAATTTACTGTAAAACGCATCGACTGTTTCAGACTCGTTTTGAACGCAAGCTGTGATATTTGACATGCATGCATTTCGCCTTGCCAAACCTTGTACCGCGGCTGCTATCACAGTAATACACTGTTCCCTAGTGTTGTTTTCACTCCAGGCATCACTGCTTGGAATAGCCATTTGCGTTGAGACGCTGTGATATTTATTGCCTAGACACCCCAACATTAGCTGTTTTATGTCTCTAGGGGTCGGGCTATAGCAATGGCATATTAAATCCAATTGTTCGATAAAACCCATTGGGTCTCTGTCGGGTTTGGGAAATTGTTCAACGAGTCCTTTTAATTCTGTCGGTGACCATGGTCGGTAAACTGTAGCGTTTACATTTTCGACTAGTGGGACAATCTTCATAGGATATGTGCTGGTGGGTTTCTCGGATCTAGTGACCATTTGTGATGGTTCCGGTGGCGTTTTAACCTTTTCTATTCTGTTCGCTGGTGGTGACGGCGTTTGCACTGCTGGTGAACTGTCCTGTGTTGTAGCAGGTCTACTGTTCCTTGATGGTCCTGCGTCTACAATTTCTCCCTCGTCTGGGTTCCTATCTAAAACCACATGTGCGCGTCTGTTAAACGTTACTCTTGTGGACACGTCATTGTCTGAATCGTCCTCTACCACGCACGCCTCTCAGGCTTGGATATAGGCCTTTATTACATGGCGTTTTCACATTCGCCGAAATGCTTGCTTGTGATTGGTCAATAGCCCCCCGACAGCGGTCATTATCAGACAATAATGACCGCTGTGGGACAATAATGACCGCTGTGCGCAGCTGTTCGCAATCAAGCCCACTGACACACACTGTTTCAGTGCAATTAGACACTGCCGGTGTTCTGCTGCCGGCGATGACAGGGGGCGGAGCGACGAGCGGAGCCAGAACGCAGCCAGAACCAGTGTTGCGAGTCGATGTAAAATGAATTAGGTATATTGTTAGTAAGTTAGCCATGTAATAAGCGGGATAATGTATAGCTATACTCGATCATTGTTGCAAAATAATTGACCTTCACTGACGTTTAAAACACCTCGCCGAGGCGGCTCGGTATTTTAAACTCCGTGTCGGTCAATTATTTTGCGACAATGACCTCGTAGCTATACATTATCCCTTACTTAACATTTTTGATATTGGGCCTTTTGTTACTTTCTCTGTCTTTCCCGTTGTCAAGCGTTTCGGTTTGAGACTGCGTTATAATAATTTTTTCCGCCTCTTCTTTTAAACGTGTCATATTTCTCAAATCTATTTCACATTGCCACAAAACCAATGCATGTTCGATACGACTTTGTTTTCTCACGGTAAACGACCTGGCACGTTCACGGAAACTTTCGCGTACGCCCCTAAGTTTCCCGTTATGAAAACACCCTAGGACTGGCCAGTTGTTTTTTGTCCATTTTGACCATAATCCCAAATATTTTACAGCTATAGGTCCATACTTTGTTAGCATGAAGTCGCACGGAGAGTTGCTGGTAACATCATTTTTGGTCAGTGAACGCCCCATGATACCAGCTATATGCTCCGCGCTGCCCTCGACGTAACGTCCCTGATATGATCACCCGTGTTGCCAAACTGGTATGACTGGTAAACAGTGAGGAGGAGAGAGAGAGAGAGCAGGAGAGAGAGATATAGACAAACAGATATAGACAAACAGAACAAATGCCCTGTTTTTAGTTATAACTAAATAATTGCATATAAGGTGGAGACCAGACACTCAATCTTATATACTTGGTATCTAAATTATAACTTATTAACTGTAGCAATCTATATTGTTCTAGAGAACCAACTGGGCATTCATTCAAGTCAAAGTTACTTTGTCAGGGCTGATTCTAAGATATATGTATTTCAGTTGTATACTGGTATAACTAATTTGGACGTTGAATCATTATACATATTATCCCAATTACTTTGTGTATCGTTGTCACTATGTAATTTATAGTGCCGTTATCATTACTTATCGTGAAACCGGAAGTGGAACCAAAACTACAATTCCCAACCGGAAATCACTTTCCTAGCATGTCGCGAGAGTTGCATCCCAATGTTATTCCCTGTATAACATTAACTCGTCTCCCAATGCTCGGCGCGATATCAGCCGTTTCTTAACTCAATAAGGCACCGCGGCGGGTTCTATACTGTGCACATACAAACGAGACTTAAACAGACAAACAAACGAAAATACATACAAGATAACGTGTGTATATACCTGGTCTGTATTGGATCGCTGTTTGTTTAATCGACCAGCATCATGCTGCGATAAGGCTTTTATACCCTCGGTATACACTATACATCGTCATTAAAAGGCATAACGACCGAACCTGAACTTCGAAATTTAACAGCGCTATATTAGATTTGAATATACCGTTTAATAACACTCTCGGTCCCTTCAACCCGCGACTAATGTCCCGTTTAATGTACATTCACGTACTACCGAGACGTCGCATAGTCAGCTTCCCGCTATCTGTAGTGATCAATTGGTTCACCTAATCCGAATATATAGTTTTCAGGAATGGAAGAGGTTGTAGGCTTAGTTTGGGGTTGAAACTATGAATATTATAACGTTACTCTGGTAAATCTAATTATGATTCTAATCAGCTCTCTGTCTTTCTTCCCGCCTATTGCAGAAGAATCATAAAACAGTTTCTAACAGAGTAGCGTTTTCCACGGATATCACGTTTAATAAGCCTACGTTTCTTGGCGTGTTGCCTATATTTTAGTCTGCATCAGCTAGACTTGGGTTAGCAATCCAACAACCTTTACGGTGTGCCTTAACTTTCGGTCGGCACCAGTTCGACCAGGAATAGCACCACAACCTAGCAAATCCTATCAGAACATCCTGATAAGGACCGGAGTACATGCGCGTTTCCCCCGTAACGATTCTCAATACAGCCCAGATATTCAATACACGCTATTCTATTGTCCAGCCATAGTCTCGAATATTAAAACACACTGTAAATGCTCACCTTGTGTAGAGAGAAGTGGGGATCACACCAATGTGTTCCAGATACCGGCCGGCCTAAACTATTATTTTTCTCTCTACACCTGAGAACAGATCAGTCTGCACAAAACTCAAAGTTCGGGACACAAATTGTAGGATAATAATAGTATTCAGATAGGAATAGAGTCAAATGACTTGCTCACTCAGAGGGTCCATAAGATTTATTAACCAGATCAATCAAATCATTACAACAATAGAGAATATGGCTGGAGATCTTACCCAAACAGACCAGCTCCGTCAGTCAGGTAAAAAGATCTCGCTCCCCAGTTGGGGGAGCAGTTAAGTACCAGGTGAAACAATGGGGGGGGGGAGGAAGGGAGGGGGCGTAGTTTATACATAGGTTAAGAGGTATTGGCAATATATTCCACACTACTCGGGCTCCCTCTGACGTAAATCGGCTGGGTTGATGAAGGAAAACCAACTCACATTGCATGATGAATGTGGCACAATCCTCGAAGTTACCGTCGAACAAACGTGGTTCGGAGAGACGGGGCTCCCGAGGTGCGAGGTCGGGAGGTGCGGGGTCTGTCGCGGCTGCGGGTGGTGATCTGGCTGGGACTCCTGGGACAGGTGGGGTTAAAAGCAGGGTGTTAAATGCTGCACTGAGAGCCTGTAGCTGGTGCAGAATATCATATCAGCCTGCTGATTACCCTGGGTTGTCTGCTGGGTGGCCAGAGTGTTAAGAGACTCC
Organism: Notolepis coatsorum; assembly: GCF_963971535.1. Classification (NCBI taxonomy): domain Eukaryota; kingdom Metazoa; phylum Chordata; class Actinopteri; order Aulopiformes; family Paralepididae; genus Notolepis; species Notolepis coatsorum. The sequence continues at coordinate 81,381,903 of NC_140171.1, read as the reverse complement.
TGAATAGGCTGGACCTGGGCCCGGAGGTCCTGCACAGCAGCCGCAGCCGCACCTAACTGTTGGGTGTGGTCGTTGGTCAACTCGATCTGGACCGCCAACGCTGCCCTAACTCTGTCTGTGTCGGCTGGGGTCGACATGGTCGGGTCGTAATGTTATGGTTTGATACCAACCCCAACAGCACGGCACAGACAGGTAGTTCAGAGTTAGCCAAAAACCAGGGCGTATTTATTTACAAAACAGAAATTAGCAAAAACAACAAAAAGCACAAGGGGAGAAAATGTTCTTGGCAGAGTTGTCTGCGGCTCTGCAGCTCGTCTTCAGAGCAGAGACGGCACTGTGGCGTTGCGCCTCTGACTCTGCGGCTCTGCAGCTACTTGACGATCCACTCGGGAAAACAGAGAGAGAGATAATGTCAACAAGACGAGCGAACGGAATACAATGCAGTCCAGAATTGTTTAGCTGAGTCAGTAACAACAACAAGCGGCTCCTCTTCAGTGTTACCCAAACACACAAAAAACAGAAAGGTCCTGAGTCCAGGAAAATGCGAGAAAAACAGAGTATCCAAAAAAAGTACGTTCCAAAACTCACCACTCGTCACTCTACGAGGCAGAGATCCAACGGATGGCAGAGAATAGCAACAGCGGCGACTTACAATAGACGTCCTGGAGAAAAACAGACGAGGGACAACACGGGAGGAAACAAGCAGCAGCCAGTGGTAATCCAAAACGACCCGACACAGAACGTTAGGAACACCAGAGTATATAAGGGCTCCACCGAGCTGATTAGAACTCACTTCAGGTGCGCGAAGGTAATTGGTACCTTGAAGCGTGCGGAATCGGACCAATCCTCACATCGCATGTGTTTACATCAAAGGTCCCTTCCTCTGGCCATTGTGTAGCTAAAGATTTCGTTCTCTTTCTCCATTTGGTGGAAACTTTCAAAATTTGTGTCTTAAGCTCTGGGTGTTGGCTAGCGATAACGCAAACTGGCATTATTATACTCATTTTAGTAGTTAATTAGTTGCTATTATGTTTGTTTATACTAAGTCTTTAAGTTGTTTCCAAATGTACCACAATCAACCAGCAACCACTTTCTGATTTTCACAAACCAAAGTAATAAAAAAAAAAAAAAATGAAAATACTAACCAAAAAATGAATTTTAGATGAGGTTGTTTGTTGCCTCTTCCCCTATTTACATATAATGAAACAGAGTAATGAAACAGAGGATCTTCCTGAGGGAGAAGCATCAATGTCTGTATTGGTGCACTTATACGACCTCCGGTGCCTCTCTGAAAATCTCTCCTCGCTTGACCCTCTCCTTCATTCCATCGGTTGGTATATCAATGGTGTGCTCCGTCCGGTTTTAACAGGGAAGAAAAAAAAAGAAACACAACAAATTAATGATTTTCAATTCATACGAAAATCAAATGTACTTTTAGTGGTTTAAAATTACTTTAGATAAAAAGATTTCACAGCCTGTCTTCTGCTTTCTTCTATAAATAGCACGGCTCTTTCTCACAGAACTTCCAACCCCCACCCTTGTGTGCTGTTTTCTCTCAGTTCATTTCCAAAGAATATAATAAAAATAAAGAAATAAATGACAACCAACCCAGCCAACACCATACCACTAGATTTTGAAGGAGAACCCCATGAATGCATTGCAGAGACAATGAGGTACACGTGATTGAGGCCTGACTTAGAGTCAGTACCAATATCAAATGGCTAGCTCCTGGCTAGCTCGCCAATTGTTGTAGAGATCTGACTTTATGCAATATAGTATAATAATCAGGAATGAAGAAAGACACCAGGCAGGCTGTGTTCAGGTCGGATCTCCGAGGTTTGAGGAACTGTTTATTCAATGAGTTAACAATGAAGTTTCACAAGTCCTAACAATCATCATCAGGCAATACTTATACTCTCATTCTTTGACATGTTTACAACCATAGGAGGGTCATTTTCCCATTGGTAGGATCTGCAGTCTACTATTTCATTGGTGGAGATTAGCGGGTGTGAGTAATATTTATGTGATTGCCAATTTCCTTTAAAAACTGCACACTTATTACAGTTTTCTTGGTCGGTTTCATTGTCTTCATCAAACCGGTTTATTCTGGAGTTCAGATGAACTCATTCTAGTGAGGGTATCTTCAGTTTACTTCAACTCAAGTAACATTTTCTGCTTTGGGCTCCTGGTGAAGAAGGAAAGACTGGTCAGAATTTTCCTTGTTCTCCTCTCAGTCCCAGAGTTCTGCTCAACACTAAAAGGGAGACTTTATCTGACACGGTGTGGAATCACATGTAATGTGTGTACATGAGATGTGTTTTTGTCTTACATTCCTTCAAATTCAGACATTTCTTGTCTGTTAATAACTCAGGTATTTATCCAGCTGCAATATAAGTTTACATATATTGCATTTCGAACCTGGCCAAATGGTCACTTTCTTTAAACCCATATGTGTTTTTGTAATGACCTGTATTCAGACGTGGATGTAATCTATTTTATATAGGATGTTGGCCTACTAATATGGCATTCTGCCACCACAATATCTAATGGGCTTGAGGAGGTTTTCATAGATCCCACTAGTTTTATCAGGTCTGTCAGGGAGATGGGAAGGAAATCATTAAGAATTGATGGGCGGGAGGGTGTGGTTGGAGGGAAAGTGAGGGAGGGGATGATGTTGGCCCTAACATATTCAACCTTGTTCACAAAGAAGGAGAGGAAATCACTACAATCCTTGTTTGATAATATGGGTACAACCGGGGGAGCGGGGGTGACAATATTGGCGATGATGTCAAATAAAAATTTTGGATTTATCTTACTGGTTCTAATCAGATTGGAAAAATAGAAGACTCTCGCGTCCTTGACCATATTGTTAAAATCGGTTAACAGTTCCTTGTAGTGGAGGCGGTGGACTTGGAGTTTTGTGGATTTCCATAAACGCTCCACCTTCCGACATCTACGCCTGAAACAACGAATGGCATCATTTAACCAGGGATATGGTTTTACTGACGGAATGAGGCCCGTCTTTATTGGAGCCACTTTATCCAATATGGATGAGCAATATGAGTTAAACGCGCTGACCAGAGAGTCTACATCAGCTTGTGAGGACTGCACCGTGCTTTGATCAAAAGCTGAGGAAAATGTCTCCGCAGAGAGTTTACCAAGGACACAAGAGGACTTTACATGTTTACCGGGCACGAAGGTCAACTCAAATGATAGATTAAACATTATACAGTCATGATCAGAAACATGCAAATCTTCGGAACAAATGGAGTCAACACTTAACCCAAGCGAGAACAAAATGTCCAATGTATGTCCATGGGTGTGAGTGGGACCGGTCACGTGCTGGGTGAAATTTAATGACTCAGTGAGATTTAGAAAATCAACAGCAAAGTTATCTGTTTTATCATCAACGTGGATGTTGAAATCACCAGCCATTAAAACTCTGTCCAGACTGATAATGGAGGAAAGGAATTCACTAAACGCAGGCATGAACGTGTAGGCCAGTCTGTCACTGCTGACACCTTCTTGGAGTCCATTTGAATCCTCCCCTCAGATACAATGAATCCCAGAAAGGACACAGAGCGGACATGGAAGGCACAATTCTCAGCCTTCACAAACAACCGTGCATCCAAAAGGCACCTCAAGACCTGCCTGACATGTTTGACATGGTCAGAAATGGACTTGGAGAATATCAGAATGTCATCTAAGTAGACGAAAACAAACTTTTCCAACATCTCCCTGAGCACGTCATTGATTAACGCCTGAAAAACTGAAGGGGCATTAGTAAGACCAAATGGCATCACGCGGTCTTCCACTCATCCCCTTGGCATATGCGCACCAGATTGTAGGCATTGCGGAGATCAAGTTTGGTAAAAATGGATGCCCCCTGGAGGCGTTCGAACACTGAGTTCATCAGGGGAAGGGGATACCGGTTTTTTACTGTAATGCTGTTCAGACCTCTGTAGTCGATGCAGGGTCTCAGTCCTCCATCCTTTTTTCCCACAGAAAATAATCCAGCACCCGCAGGTGAAGTGGAAGGTCTAATAAAACCGGTAGCCACAGCGTCCTTGATGTAGGTGTTCATAGCTGCACTTTCGGGGACCGACAACAAGTACAAGGAACCACGAGGGGGAATAGAGCACGGCTGCAATTCGATGGCGCAATCATAAGGTCGGTGCGGTGGCAGGATGGTGACCCTTTGTTTGCTAAACACCTCACTGAGGTCAGCATAGACAGTGGGAACTCCCTCTGGTAATGGGTGTGACTCCACACTCATGATGTTGGTGCTCTCCTTGAGGGGGTCAGCTGTACAAGTAAGCGAGGAGAAGTCCTCACACAGAGCCTCTAAACTGTCTAAACTGTCCTCCGCCAGAACCTCCTCACCGAGGGAGTCCCAATCAAACTGTCGATCCCATTCCAAACTCCCATCCTGATCGACAGATGGCTGGGAGTGCAATGGTTGAGAGAGTGGGCTCTGGAAACCAAGACCGCCCACTGCTTCAACAGTATCACAACCGCTCTCACTAAACTGATCATAACTCATGGGTGACGGAGGAATTTGGAAACAACGGTGACGGCATTGGGAGCCCCACTGCATGACAGTGTCCCTCTCCTCACCCCAATTTATCCGTGGCTAGTGTTTACTAAGCCAAGAATGACCCAGCACAATGGGATATGTGGGGGAATCCACCAAAAATAATTGAATACGCTCAGAATGGTTCCCATAAGCAACCCGCATAGATAAATAATTGGTTCTTTTGGTGACACTGCCTGTACCCAATGGCCGTCCATCAAGCGCTGTGACACTACAGGGCTTATGGAGGGAATGTACAGGTATTTGAGAGTCCTCAACCCATCTGGAATCGATGAAACTGTCCACTGCCCCTGAGTCTAAAAAGGCGTCAACCTTAACAGACTGCCTATTCCAGCCTAAAACCACAGGCAAAAAGGTTCGAAAGGAGGTGATGTGATGTCTCACTAGTGTCTCTCGGCCCACTAGTGAGATTGACCGTTTCCCTTCAGTTTCGTACACTCCACCCTCGTGTGACCTTTTCTCCTGCAGTACCGGCACCAGTCCACATGAGAACCAGTCTGCCTGGAGTCACGCACAGAAGTGCTGTCCACCTGCATAGGTTCAGACGAGCTGGCCACTGAACGTTGTGGAGGAAAGGACAAAACTTCCTCCAGCGGGACACGAAAACGTTGGCCCCGCCTCTCACGCTCACAGTCTTTGATCCGGTTATCAACGCGTATGGCAGTAGTGACCAGTGTGTCAAAATTGTCTGGAGATCCCACAACCGCCAAAGCATCTTTACCCTGATCAGATAACGCGTTGGTGAACAAAGTGATGAGTGGTCCCTCAGGCCAGCCTGTAGCCCCAGCCAGTGTCCTGAAAGCGATGGAAAACTCAGCTACACTACTGGCGCCCTGGCGCATGCGCGTCAGCTTCATGGCGACCTCTTTATCGTAGAGTTCATGATCAAAAACGATCTCCATCTCATTCATGAGTCCCTGTGAGTCGTTTAAAACTGGAGCCTGAGCCCGTATGAGTGGAACAACCCAATCGAGGGCAGGTCCCTCCAACAGGGATAGAATTAGGGCAACACGTGAATCCTCAAACTGAAAACGAGAAGGCTGGGCTCTGTACACTATTTGGCATTGTGCCAGAAAACCACGGCATGTACCTGACTCCCCATTAAAGCGTGACGGGAGCTGGACTTTAGCCTCACAAGGTAATGACCGGAGGCCTGTGAGTAGTGCTTGAGAGACATTAGGTGGGCTCTGGTGAGGGGGAGGTAATTGTGCATTAGCTATGCAGTCAGCCAAATCACGCATGGAACTATCCATCTTGCGCAATCCTTCATACATCTCCCCATGCTGTTGCACCATGAGAGCTTGTTGTTGTTGTAATTGTACGATAGCTTCCTCATGTGAAAGCAATCCTTGAAACTGCACAGCTAGTTCGAGACCTATGTTATCTGCTGACCCAGTCATGGCTTTTTCATTCTGTGAGGGCTGTGTGTGTGTGGGGGTCATGAGCAGATAACAGGGACTCTTAAAGTTATCCGTGACACAGACAACCACTAGACTGCTTACGCAGATATTTTAGGAGAGGGGAAAAATTAAACAACAGAAAACAACCTTTACAGGTGGAAATATCAAAGTGAGTAATTAAGAAAATAAATCAAGTCCCAACAAACAGGACTACTCTCAATAAAGAGGTATAGTATAAAAGTAAATAAGCCACAAGGATACCTCCTAATAAAGGAGTTTATATTTGAAAAAGTTAAACAATAAACTTCCACTAAGGGAGTTTATGTGTAGAATCACGAGTAGCCTAAAATAAGAATGACTACCATAAAGCTCAATTCTGAATCAGAGAGCAGACTACACTTCAATATAATGAGCGTGACCAAAAGGACAACCAACACTAGCAAATGAAAAAGCAGTTGACACTGCAATCTCCAAACTTAAATAGACTCCACATGGCCATAGGCACAGCTGGACTGCATCAGGTGCAATCAAGCCCACACACCTGCCGACCCATGAGGCAATTAACCACAGGGAACAGGGATTGACAGCTATCCCTCACAGAGAGGTGAAATAAAGCAAAAATAGACAGCTGTCCCTCACAGAAAGGTGAAATAAGGCAAAAACCATGACAATTATACTGTAAATCCAAGCCATTATTATTATTATTATGAAAACTGAACATTTTCACGAATTTAGAAAACCACACCGGACTCCCCGGACAGGGCGTGAAAAGTGGACATGTACGGGCTAGGGCTGTCCCCGACTATGGCTTTGTATAGTTGACTTGTAGTCGCCGAAATTAGCCGATAGTCGAAAAAATAATAATAATGAAAGAAAAAAAAATTGGTCCACTGATGGATACATCTTGATATTTGTCTAGTCTAGTGTGTTCATTAGATGGGTGAAATTCTCTTTCAGTGCCTCTGTGCCTGTTTTCTTAGGCAGTTAGCCTCTGGTATGCATGCCATTAGCGTTAGCCACGCTTCTAGGCCTCTTTGCTTTTGGAAAGAATTTTAACAAATAAATCTACTGTAGCCCTAAATGGTAAATGGGGCATTTACATAGTGCTTTTATCCAAAGCGCTTTACAATTTGTTCCTCACATTTTACTAATTCACTCACACATTCACACACCGAGGTGCCAACCTGCTCATCAGCAGCAATTATGGGTTAAGTGTCTTGCTCAACAACACTTTGACACGCTGCCTGGGAGCAGCGGGAATCGAACCGGGAACCTCTGTATTACCAGACGACTGCTCTACCTCCCGAGCTACTGTTGCCCCCAGCCGAGCAGTGCCTGACTTAACCACTATGAATGAGCCTGTAGCTGAATGTCCATCATGAGTTACTGTGGCATTCATCCACCCTTTAACAGGTATTTTCTCTCTTAAATATGTGCGCAGATTCACTTCGGCAGCCTTGATTTGCAGAGCCAGTCTAGTGGCTTTGGACAGGGTCAGGAAGTCTAATTCTAGCAAGAGTCTATCTCATTGTGAGTATTGACAACATGCTCTGTCATGTTCTGTGCTTGTTAAACAACTTGTTGTGCTGTTATATAGCAGCATACATATCGGGTGTTTTAAGAGATTTGAGATTGTATTTTTGAAGTGAAAAGTAGGAGAAGTAGCCAGTAGGGTCTCCTCTTGCACTCCAAAATTAGGAAAAAGTGCTGATGAGGCAGGTACAGTAGAATTCTCGATCCAATGCTAAATACTGGTAATATACATGTACAGAGTATACAGATACAGATGATTAGAATGTGCAGATACAGTATGTGTGCAGGTGTCAGTACAGAACAAAAATATAGTAGGCTACCGTATGCGCAGTATGTGCAATTGCAATTATTAGAACAAAGTTATTAGAGCAAATAACACTACAAACACTACCCTTAAAGGGGCACTTTGTCACAATCACGGCGAGAGCCTCCATCTCTCTGCCTGCTTCCAGGCCCTTATATGGGCAGCTTCCGACTCCATCATCCCCACGCTGTCATCTGGCAACAATCAGCCCAGCTGAGAGTCGTCAGCTCATCACCAGCCCGGATGCGTGTATCGCTTCCGCAACGGAATTCGGTTTCCTGGTTCCTCTGATTGGCCGCGACCCCCATGTGACCCGCCCCCCTATCCACCGCTCTACCGCTGCTGTGCGCAGCAGAGAGCGGCCGTGGACTCGCTCGCTTCCTCAATTTATACGCATGGAAGTATTGACTGAATGAATGAAAACTTTATTTAACAGATTGCAGAATGGGTACAATACAGTACGGCTCAATACACACAATTGTTAAGGGGATGCAGACCTGAGAAAGACGTTTGTCTTGTTTACATCAGAGTCCCCCATTTTCAATTCATATAGAACGACTACGCCGTAACAAATCATTAAAAAAATATACCGTTAACTGGAATATGTTGTGCCTTTACACATGTTGGATTATGTAATTGGTTTGTCATGACAAACAAATAAAAAAATCGCGATTTACCCGCTGGCTACGCCAACACAGTGACTGCATGTAGTCACTGTGTGTTGATGTTGTAGCCACCTCCTCCGCGGCGTACTAAGCTCCCCCTTAAGCTCCAGGAGAGAGGGGAGAGGCTGAAAACCCGCAGTTCTTGCCCGCCTGATGGGAGCCGAATCCCCGCATCCGATTTGTCTGATGAATACCCCCAAACATGGAGGTCCCGAATGCATGGAAGTATTGATTACGCCGTAACAAATCATTAAAAAAAGATACCGTTAACTGGAATATGTTGTGCCTTTACACATATGTTGGATTATGTAATTGGTTTGTCATGACAAACAAATAAAATATCGCGTCGTTCTATATGAATTGAAAATGGGGGACCCTGATGTAAACAAGACAAACGTCTTTCTCAGGTCTGCATCCCCTTAACAATTGTGTGTATTGAGCCATACTGTATTGTACCCATTCTGCAATCTGTTAAATAAAGTTTTCATTCATTCATTCATTCATTCAGTCAATACTTCCATGCGTATAAATTGAGGAAGCGAGCGCGTCCGCAGCCGCTCGCTCTGCCGCGCGCGGCAGCGGCAGAGCGGTGGATAGGGGGGCGGGTCACGTGGGGGTCGCGGCCAATCAGAGGAACCCGGAAACCGAATTCCGTTGCGGAAGCGATACACGCAGCCCGGATATCAACCCTACGGATCCTGCTCCTGATCGTCTCAGTGTTATCCTATCAAACCTATAGGTACGAGGACGTACCCAACCTTGCTGCTCTGTCTGTATTGCCTGCCATGTCCTAACCTCTGTTCTCCCTGTGCCCAGGACCACCACTTTCTGCCGACGCTGTCTCCTGACGTACCACCCGCCCGGACATTCCTGAGAACCTCAAGCAAGAGTACTACTCGTCCAAAGTCGCACATTCTTACCCAAAGGAATTAAAACATACCTAAAACGCTCCATTCTCTCTCTCCCTGTGTTCTGCTATTGGGCTCCGCCACCGCTGCCCTAACACACTTCCCTAAAAAACAATGCTTATTTATTTTGCACATACTCTCACACACATCCAAAAGCTCTAAACACTTCCTTGCACACATTAATTTAATTATTGAGAGTAAATTTGTTTGAATATGGCCACAACTGATGTCATCAGGGACATTGAATCCTTGGGTTGTGTTAATTACAGCTCCATGAAATGACAAAATGGCAATACCTTGTCATTATAGGGACTGCTACACTACAGTCTCTTATCATTTCATGGAGCTGTAAATAACACAACACAAGGCTCCAATGTCCCTGATGACACTGGTTACACTATTCAAACAAATGTACTTGTGCAAAAAAAGAGCCCCTTTGAGAAAACGGTATATGCAAATGTTCAGTTTTATGGTATATGCAGGTAGCAGTCAGAATAAAACAATCATTTGTACAATGTATGCAATTGCAATTTTGCCAGAATAAAATCGATGCACTGGTAGCAGCCAGCAGGACACACGCGGTTAGCAGCCCCTAGGTTGGCTGAGAGAGTTGTTGTCAACACAGGTGGATTGATTACAATAGTGAATGGCTGGCGGTCAGGTGGCGTAACGGAGATTGCGTTCGTCACCAACCCCGGCTCACAGCTCCGGGGTTGTCACCAGCTTGGCTGGCCGTTCACACTAATACAATTGGCAGTATTAGAGGGTGGGAGAAGTTGGCGGGGTGGGTCCGGGTCGTTGTAAACAGCAACTCCTACAGTTCGGTCGGGGCGCCTGCTAAGCGCGGATAGGATCTAAGTGGGATAGTGGGATCCTTCCACACGCTACGCCCTCTCAGTGAGAATCCGCGCTGCCAGGTGAAAAGAAGCGGTTGATTGGCTGGACGTGTGTCGGAGGAAGCACGTGGTAGCCTCCACTCTCCCAGACCGACTGTGGGGGGTAAGTGCGCAGCGACCAGGAAGGGGATTGGGAATTGGCATAACGACTAACATTGGGATGGGAGAAAATCGGAGGAAAAAGGAGGGGGAAAAGATAAAAAAAATTTAAATAAAAAATAGTGAATGGCTGTTGGCACAAACCAACTGCTCCTTACTACGCATAGGCAGGATGAGCCTGTGACTGAATGGTATCATCATAAAACATAAATAAAGTATTCGACCACAGGACAACATTTACATAATATACCTTATGTTATAGACATAAGTAATATATTTATTGTATAAATAATATCAGGGCTCTTTTGTCCTGTGTGAAGTCTGCTCCTTGGTCTTGCCCTCACATTGAGCTGCAGGTGGTTATCTGCTCCTGTACTTTTCCTCACTCACCTCTCTGATGCACTCTGCCATTGTATTCAATTATGTAAATATTACTCATCGACAGGAAAAAAGGTACATAATGTATGCTATAGCCATAAGTAATATATTAACTAGAGCTGGGCCGTTAACGGCGTTAACGTGCTGCGTTAACGCTATACTAGTATCGCGCGATAATATAATTAACGCATTAATCTAAAAAAAAAATTCCTTTTTTTTTTTTTGTTTCCTTTTTTTTTTCTACCTTTATTAGGTTCGCTGAGCACAGATGTTCTTTTCCATTCACACCTGGGAGCTGCCCAGTACAACCACAGTTGACACCATTGGCCACTGAGCAACTCCACTGGAGCAGTTGATTCAAGCCATGTCACATAGTTCAAGTTTGAAATGATTCTTTCTGTTTTGCTCCTGAGAGTGTGCTAGATACTGTACTGAAACTGGTAATATTATGTATTTGTGTTAACTTCTGAATAAAACAACTTATTAAACACAAGTACACAATTATCATAGCAAAACAGCTTTTTCAAACAGTCTGTAATGCATTTTGGAAACGGGAGATGGGCTCATGGTGTAATGGGCCACCTGGCCTGAGAAACATAAGGAGGAAAGAAAAAGTAAGGACTTACTTCTGGTCATTATTTGGGTAGAACACACATATTTTGAATGCCTTCGGCAGGTTTTTTTTTTTTTTTTTTTTAGCCATTTTAATCTAGATTAATCTAGATTAAATCCAGGATTGCAGATAGATTAATCTAGATTAAAAAAAAAATTCTATGCCCACCTCTAATATTAACGTATTGTATCGAAAATGTAACACATGTACATATTACAAATAAGTACATATTACATGTTTTTTTTTTTTTTTCTTTGTCTTTTTCCCCTCCATTTTCCTCCGATTTTCTCCCATCCCAATGTTAGTCGTATGCCAATTCCCAGTCCCTTCCTGATCGCTGCGCACTTACCCCCCACAGTCAGATCATCTGGGAGAGTGGAGGCTACCACGTGCTTCCTCCGACACACGTCCAGCCAATCACCGCTTCTTTTCACCTGGCAGCGCGGATTCTCATTGAGAGGGCGTAGCGTGTGGGAGGACCACACTATCCCCCTCACGTCCAATCCGCGCTTAGCAGGCGCCCCGACCGAACTGTAGGAGTCGCTGTTTACAACGACCCGGACCCACCCCGCCAGCTTCTCCCACCCTCTGATACAGCCAATTGTATCAGTGCAGACGGCCAGCCAAGCTGGTGACAACCCCGGAGCTGTGAGCTGGATTCGAACAGGCGAATCGAGCTCACAGCTCCGGGGCTGGTGACGAACGCAATCTCCGCTCGGCCACCTAACCGCCCATACATATTACATGTTAAAAAAAATGCTAACTTTTTCCCCTGCTGGGGATCAAACCCTACCCTTTGCCCTAACTTTATGTCTTAACCATAACCATTAACACATTCCCTGCCAAACCACGCTGTACAGCGATATTGAGATCAATATTTCATTTTTTCGCCATGGCATTCATAATTCATATATACACCTCCGGCGCTGCAGCTGGACCCTACTCAAAAAAACGACGGCTCAATACCGCCGCCTGTGGATGGTCAGGCGAGTTACACTCGAACAACAGGAAGTGGGATGTGTGCGTTGATTAAATTAATCCGGCTGTCATGCATTGTTGCAAGGCTCCCGACAGATACTATAGTACAGGGGTGGCCAACCAGTCAGAGACTAAGAGCCACAAACATGACTGTGGTACACTGGTACCACAAAGAGCCACACCATATACCAGCGTTTCTCAACCTTTTTTTCAGTCACGGCACCCTTCATGTCTCACCCTCTGGCCTCTGAAGTTGCTAATGTCTTTTTTATTTGGGCCTCACAGGGTTAAAAGTAACCTGTGGTGCTCCAGTAGCACACCATGTTACCGCGCTGCGTCGCGGGACTCCGTGCTGCGTCACGGATCTGGTTGACTCCGAGTTCGATTCCCGGACTCGCCGTCATTTGCCGAATGTCTCCCCCTGCTCTCTCTCCCGTTTCACCCTGCAACTGTCGGTCATGCTTGACCAGGAAAGCGATAAACGCTAAAAAATAAAGTTTAAAAAATAAAATAAAAAAAGTAACCTGTGAGTCCCACGGTTGCAAAATTACAAAATCACTTTTATCCATTTAAAAAAATTATGTTTATTTAAAAAAATGTAAGCACATATATAGTCAATTGGTCCTGTTGTTCAGCCTCACAATGCTATTTGATAGTAAAATGTGTTTATATGTCCCACCCTCTGGCCTCTGAAGTTGCTAATGTCTTTTTAATTTGGGCCTCACACTTAACCTCTTAAGCCCGAGATATACAGTAAAAGTGTATATTTTCAGCATTACGTTTGTTTACCAATTATTTTAACTGTTATTAGTGAAATATAAGATTATAGAAATCTCAGGGCATTGAGTCGGAAACCGGCGCATATTGACAGGAGGAAGTGGCACAGCCAAAAGTGAGTGTAGTCTTTTGAAGGAAGAGACTGAGGGCTTTCGAATTTCGAAAAACTACCCTACCCAGCTCACACCAGCCCCTGTCAATCATCTGACTTCTGGATTTACTTTTTTATTCCTCTTATTTTTTGGGATTATCTCCCACAAACCTGAACGTTATTGCCATAAAACAGAATGCAGTTAGTTTCTCTACCTTTCTGTGAACGTCTTGCAAAAAATGGTGTTGCAATACGATGAAAAATGGTGGAGAAATTTACATTATAAAAAAGATGACAGAATTCAGTACTGTATCTACAAAACCTTCTGTTAATCATCTTCCCTTTATTCATTTGCTTAGATTTTTCAGGTCTGGTCAATTTTAGCATGGTGTTATTCACAGTCAAAGATAATTTTTTTTTTTTAAATAGAATTGATATTCTCCTTTGGTTCATTACAATTTACTCAAGCCTAGTAACATACACACTATTTCTGACACTGATCCATATATGTCCCTAGATTCAGATACCAAGAACATGCAAATGGACCATTTAAAAAAAAAATGTAAATGTTTATTCTACGTCCTTATGGATTGAGTGACATAAAAAAAAAAAAAGTAAAAAAAAAAAAATATATATATATACAAAAAAAAAATGATGGATGGAAGAGCCGCACATTGACGGGCAAAGAGCCGGGTACATATCGATCGCTTTATAAACGTAATAATCGATATGATTTCGGCGTTTATTGCGACATACAAACCGGAAATTGACCTAGGCGATCGACGTCCTATACCTGGGATCTTTCACCGCCAGTCTCATTGACGCACGGTAAGAGGACGCTGACGCTATTTTCAGCCCAATTGTTTATTCTTTTCACTGCAAACCGATCTGATCAATATATCACCCATACTACATAAAGCATTTACTGACGATCACGGAATTATAAACGACCCCCCCCCCTTTCATCTGTGCATGATGACGTATAGGATCATATACAGTTGAATTTTTTTATATAGCGTGTATCGGGAATAAACGGCAGTTGATAATCTATATATGCGTTTATGCCTATACCTCACTTTCTATGAATTACTGCAGAAAATGATAAAAACATACTTATATTCTAGAAGGTATTTTTGGAAGAATCTATGAATGAAAAAGTATAACGTTCCTATATCCTGAACGATAGATAATCGATGTTGAATGGGCCATAGTAATGTCAATTTAGCAATACAATTTAAAAAGTTATAGCCCTGCAAAGAAGGTGAACATCTCCATAGGCTTAGAGTGGTGGCAGTGAGGCTACATTGAAGGATATAACCGTGGCAGGGAATGTGTTAAGCAAATGTTAAAACTAACCTTAACTCTAACTATAATCATAGTTTTGGACTTTTGCTGATACAATACATACATTACTTATGGCTATCACATAATCACATAATGTACATTATGTACCTTTTTTATTTTTGTATTAGTACTTTATTTACATTTTCAGATGAAACTGTGTTGGATGTATAAAGGGTGAATATGAACAGTGACAGGACTGTTCCCTGGGCTACTCCTGTGTGCATCGCTTGTGAGATGCAGCTCTTGGCAGTGGTGTCGCCTGGGTAAAATAACAGAGGATGCCAAAAAAAATAGTTATAAAAAAATGTGTATTCTAATTTTGTATTAATATTTTAATTTTTTTATTTATTTAAGCCAAGCAGTCACCATGTACAGTATGGCTCGGCGGCCAGTCAAACCAAGCAGTCACCATGTACAGTATGGCTCGGCGGCCAGTCAAACCAAGCAGTCAACATGTACAGTATGGCTCGGCGGCCAGTCAAACCAAGCAGTCACCTAGCCCCTTTCGTGACTGCGATGCACTGTAATCATAACTACTACTACCTTACACTGTAATCATAACTACTACAGATCCAGCATTGGAAATTAAGATCCCCTCTACCGCCATTCCAACGGCCTCTAACACTCCGTTAACGCCCTTGTCAAATGATTTTATTAGGGTGGGTGCAGCTTCTGTTTTGTACCGCCAGGAGGCGGAAAGTCAAGTTGGAATTATATCCATCCAGCGCACCGCTGTGTGTGTGTGTGCACACACTACAGACATGGACATATTATTTTGCAATGTAATGCTTTTCTGTTGATTATTTGACTGTCATTGGTACAGTAATGGTGTGGTATTTTCGATTAGCGTGCGTTTTTATGGATAATCAGCTGAGATGTACAGTATTATTATTATTATTATTTACGTTGAGACAACCCAACATGCTGGCCCCGAAGACCCGCCCCTACTCTGCGTCTGATTCGCAGACTGTGGCTCTAGTTAGGCTCTGGTTGGGGGAAATGTAACTGGAACGTGGATTATTGTGATCACGCTGTCCTGTGGATTTCAGCTTAATTTAGGTTTAACTTTAGTTTGTTTACTGCAGTTATGTCAGAACGACAATCAACTAAGGTAACGTTACAGTAGCAACTGCTCAAATAAAGCATATCCACATTGCTGTCAAGTTAACGTTATGGTCCCTCGAAACTTGAATGCGACCTCAAGGCTTTTCAACACTGGCGTAACATTAGCTAACGTTCATTTAGCAGGATGTAATGTGTAACATTTAATCAACGTGAAATGGCCCTGAAGACATCAAATAATGTATTTCCCAGCTGCTAAAGATTGTAAGTGTATGACCAAAATTATATATCACTATGAATTGAAAAAGGGGGACCCTGATGTAAACTAGACGAAAGTCTCTCTCTGGTCTGCATCCCCTTAACAATTGTGTGTATTGAGCTGTACTGTATTGTACCCATTCTGCAATCTGTTAATAACATTTTCAATCAATCAATCAATCATAACATTTATCGCAAAGGGACATACATGACATACAGGTATATAGTAATTGGTTCTGTATGAGCCTCCTGAGATTGTGCTTCATACTGTTACATACAATTTATTTTCTTTTTGCAGGCGTGATGGTTTCACCCCAAACTACAACTCAAGGGTCTGTGGGTGGCATTTTACATATCTGTAGATACTATATCTATATCTGTACATCCCTTACCTACTCTTACTAGTTATGCTGCTGGCCAGTATGACTACTACAATAGTGTCTTTATACCTGTATCACTGTACATAATAATACTACAATGTAGTATTATTATGTACAGTGATACAGGTATAAAGACACTATTGGCACGTGCACACATAGAGGCCAAGGGGTGCCTGAGCACCTGCCTTTTTGAGCCTCGTAAAAAAAGTGCCCTTTTTTTTTTTTTTTTTTTTTACCGTTACGCATATAGACTGCCCTTCCAACTGAAAAATGTCAGGATATAATCAAAATATTAGGTAAAGAGAGAGATGCCCCATATTCCATTGCAGTTTGCACGGCCTCCTCAGCGTGCCTCTCCGCGGACCTATATATTTTATGCATGATTGATTGATTGAAAAGTTTATTAACAGATTGCAGAATGGGTACAGACAGTACAGTACAGCTCAATACATACAATTGTTAAGGGGATGCAGACCAGAGAAAGACTTTCGTCTTGTTTACATCAGGGTCCCCCATTTTCAATTCATCATATAGCGTGGGTGGTGATGATGATGATGATAGAAACCGCTGTTGAATGCTGGTATTACACTCATTGAGGGACACGAAGAAGTCAAGTCCGATGGGATTTGGGAATCTCAAATACAAATCGGGATTGGAATAAAAAATGCATTTATATTAAACAATACAGAATATACAGCACTTATTGGGGTCTGTAGGGTAAGCACTTATTCCCTCCCCCCTGAACATTTATGGAGATGTGTGGGCCTTTTAAGTCAGTGATAAAAGTGTCTTTCAAGGATAAGTGAGCTCCTGCACTGATTATTTATTATAGTTCAATATTCAATATTTGATCACCAAAAACCCCCAAAAAGCATAAAAAGGGGGCTCCCCGCCCGGAAAGGGCCCTTGAAAATCGCCCACGCGCGCTACGTGTGCTCGGTTTATATATACACACAAGTGTAGTGCCCTTTTCAGCCTTTGAGCACCTGCCCCTCTAAAGTCCTGTGCACGTCCCTGTACTACAAGCATGTTGGGTTGTCTCAACGTAAATAATAATAATAATACTGTACATCTCAGCTGATTATCCATAAAAAACGCACGTTAATCGAAAATACCACACCATTACTGTACCAATGACAGTCAAATAATCAACAGAAAAGCATTACATTGCAAAATAATATGTCCATGTCTGTAGTGTGCACACACACACACATAGAACGATAGTTCCCTCTCTCCACTGTGTAACTCGACTCCCCCTACTGGTTGAACCAGGCAGTGCTGCATCACCTCCCGTCAACTCGCCTCACATAGGCGTCACCAAGCTTGGTGCCGGCGGTAGAGGTTTGCTTTTCCAGTGCTACATCTGTACCTTACACTGTAATCATAACTACTACTACCTTACACTGTAATCATAACTACTACTACCTTACACTGTAATCATAACTACTACTACCTTACATTGTAATTATAACTACTACTACCTTACACTTTAATCATAACTACTACTACCTTACACTGTAATCATAACTACTACTACCTTACACTGTAATCATAACTACTACTACCTTACACTGTAATCATAACTTGCATTTGGCATTGGGTGCATGATGCGCATGCGCTGTGATGGCGCACCAGGCAGCCAAATACGGAAATACAGCCGTTTTGAGCAGTGTTTTCTTTCAAAACTTTGTTTATTGAAGTTTTTTCGTTGCAATATGAGATGAGCACAATGTCAAATTGTACACATATATGCCAGACGTATTGCACATATCTACATATAAGTAGTCAAAATATAGGTCTGTTGGATAAACAATATACCTATTGCACAAAGCTATTAAATAGACAAAATATAGGTCTGTTGAATGTAAATAATATACATATTGCACAAAGCTACGTATAAGTAGTCAAAGTATAGGTCTGTTGAATATATAGACAAGCGGTTCCCAAACTTTTTTGGCCGCGCACCCCCTGTCACCTGCCGACCTAGCTCGCGCACCCCCCAATGCAAACATACAAAATTATAAATAAATAAGTCCCGAGACTCCGTGCTGCTGCTGACTTTAAATCAAATAGGCGTCTGTGGGCAGTCAGCCGACATTAATAAACAACAGTGTGTTATAATCACATTTTTATGAGCTAACGAATTCCGTTATATTGGACATTTGTATTAATTATATCAAGCGAATAACTGAGAAATTTGGCAGAGAGAGACGGCAACATTATCGTGAAATATAAACGTTGCGTGATGACTATTATATCTCCGCCTCCCAGTCCCAACGAAGCACATACCAATAGTATGCAACTGCAGAGCCGCAGAGCCAGCAGCGCTCTCATCCCGGTCTGGGGAAGCTCAGCAGCGCGCCCCACCCAACAGCTGAATTGCCAATGGCTGAATTGGAGTATTGCACTGTGCGCGCACAACTGTCTGCTCTGCGGCTGCATGCTTCTCGCAAATCTAGCTCTCGCTGCCAAACCAAATTAATCTCGACATCGCTTCACCAATAGTCGTTATCAGAACACTACACACATATCATAATCGTTGTCATTATTACCCTGTTTTCTTGGTGGAGTGCCGGGCTGTTGTGTCTGTGCTCCAGCTGTCATTATCACTCTCTGTCTCCACTCTAACGCTGATCTCGCCTCCAATTCCTCCTGTCCTCTTTCATTACTTTTATTGACTTTAGATTCACCTGACAGTTTCCCTGTTTTTAGCCAGCTCTGCATGTTGTATGTGCCACAATCCCGCGTTGGTCCCGCGCTTTTGGCAGGAAGTTATTATGTGCACTGGCTTGCGCTCGCTACTGTCATCGGCCCGCTGTTAAGCCCGCATATAGGAGACCTGAGGAGACAGACTCCAGGCAGAGCGGAGCGCATCAGCACAGACTAAGCGTACCTCGCCCGAGACATTGTTTATTATTATTATTATTATTATTATTATTATTATTATTATTATTATTATTATTATTATTATTATTATTATTATTATTATTATTATTATTATTATTATTATTATTATTATTATTATTATTATTAAAACGTACGTTTTTTATTAAAACGTTTCTTGAATTTCATGATTTACACAGTGAAAATCCCCATTTGAAATAATGTATATTAGTTATATATTTATTAGTAAAACAACGCCATTAGCCTTTTCATGTCACGCACCACCTAGAGGTAGCTCGCGCACCACAAGGGGTGCACGCACCACAGTTTGGGAACCACTGATATAGACTAAAGCGAGTACACCACAAAATAAATATAGATATTGTTTCGGACATACAGTCAATTAAACAGATATGTACACTCAGGACAAGGACTGTACAGCAGAAATAGAGGAATGGAACACATATATTTGTTTTTAAGTGAGAAGGTAGACATTAGGTTACATTTGCACAGATAGGTCAATCGACTGGACACTGCTAGGCTAGGAGTGAGCATTATTTATGGGGGGGTCGATTGAACCTTTGTTCCCCAACATAAGTAAAGAAACAACCCCATGTTTTATAAAATCTAGCTGTAGAACCCCTTATGACACACCTTATTTTCTCCATCTTAAGGAAGTGCAAAATATCCTTGAGCCACATAGAGTGAGATGGAGGAGTGGGTGACTTCCAATGCAGTAAAATGAGACGTCTAGCCAGGAGAGTAACAAATGCCACCAGGTCAGCTTTATATCGTGGCAGAGACAGGGTAGTAGGGGAGATAGAGACACCAAAGCAAGCAGTTATGGCAGTCGGGCTGATTGGGATCTCAATACTATTTGAGATAGTTTCAAATATTTCAGACCAAAAGTTATGTAGGGAAGGGCAGGACCAAAACATGTGACTATGTGTAGCAGGGGCACGGTGGCATCTGTCACAGGTGGGATCAATGTTGCCATAGATCTTGGCTAGCCTGACTTTAGTAAAGTGTGAACGGTGAACAATTTTACATTGGATCAGTCCGTGCCTGGCACAAATTGAAGAGGAGTGGACCCGGTGTAGAATATCCTCCCACAGGTCTTCTGTGATGTCCTCACCCAGGTCCTCCTCCCATCTCCTCCTGATCTTTTTTAATGAGGTAGGACGCAGTGAGGAAATCAAGCCATACAGGACAGATATAATACCCTTTGTGACCAGTGTAGGCTTTAGTAAAGTGTCAATAGGAGTGGCTTCTGGGAGTTTGGGGAACTGTGGGTTTATATTACGTACAAAACTGCGGACTTGCAAGTATCTGAAGAAATGTGACCTCGAAAGAGAAAACTTGTCAGACAGTTGTTCAAATGATGCAAAAATATTTTCTATATATAAATCACTGAACGTTCTAATACCAAGAGGGGACCAGGAGAGAAAAGCTCTATCCATCACAGAGGGGGGGGGGGGGGGAACAGGGTTAGCTGTAATTGGAGCTAGTAAAGAAAAAGATTGTAAACCAAAATGTCGTCTGAACTGATTTCATATCCTGAGTGTTGATTTGACAATAATATTTTTAGAGTAGGGAGAGGTGGGAAAAAGTAGAGGTGCGTGAGCAAGAGCAGCCAGTGAGGCAGGGCTGGAAGAAGAGGATTCCAAAAGCAACCATACAGGGGATGAAGGTGTGTATTCCAACCTTGCCCAATGTTGTAGTGCTCTAAAGTTGGCTGCCCAATAATAGAATTTAAAATTGGGCAGAGCCATCCATCCCAGAGGTTTTGGTCTTTGTAGGAGGGCTTTACCGAGCCTAGGGACTCTCCTATTCCAGATGAACTGCGACACCAAACAGTAAATCTTCTGGAAAAATGCTTGTGTGAGAAAGATGGGTAAACATTGAATAAGGTATGAGAATTTTGGCAGGGAGTTCATTTTAACTCAGTTGACTCGTGCCGTTAAGGACAGGGGTAATAGCGACCATCGTTCAAAGTCTTTATGCAGTTTGCTTAACAAAGGAGAGAAGTTAAATTTAAATAAATCCTTAAATTTGTCTGTGAAACGAATGCCAAGATATGTGAAGCCAAGTGGGGACATTTTAAAGGGCAAAGTATGTAAGGGGTCATTTCGACCTTCAGCATTCAGAGGGAATAGCTCACTTTTATCTAAGTTTAGTTTATATCCTGATATTTCACCGAATGAACTGAAAACATCAAGGGCAGCTGGAATAGAGATTCGATACATATAAAAGTCATCCGCATAAAGTGAAGTCTTCTGTTCGGTGCCAAACCTATGAATACCAGTTATGTTAGGATTTGATCTGAGAGCAATGGCCAATGGTTCTATTGCGATATTAAATAATAACGCACTCAAATTGCAGCCTTGCCGAGTAGAGCGAAAGAGAGGGAAATATTCAGAATGTGTGTTGTTGGTTCTGACTGAGGCTATATGGGAGGTATAAAGCAGTTTCACCCAGGTGATAAATGTTTTACCTAAGCCAAATCTCTCCATGGTGTAGAATAGGTAGCTCCACTCCACCCAGTCAAAAGCCTTCTTGGCATCTAGTGAGATCACAGCTTCTGATATTGAGGAAGAAGAGGGATCATACATGACATTAAAAAGCCGTCTAGTGTTAAAAGAAGAGTACAGTTTGTTTATGAATCCAGTCTGATCTGGGGAAATAATAGAGGGTAGTACCGATTCTAAACGCATAGATAGTAGTTTGGAAAGAAGCTTTAAATCCACGGATAGCAAACTTATAGGACGGTAGCTCCCACATAGGAGAGGGTCTCTGTTCTTCTTCAAGATTAAGGAAATTGTGGCCTGAGTAAGTGTATGGGGCAATTTAAAAGAGCAGAAGGATTCATTGTACATTATCAATAAGAAGTGGCGCCAATTTGCCAAAAAACATCCTATAGAATTCGATTGGGTAACCATTGGGGCCTGGGCATTTACCTGCCTGCATGTTGTGAGCAGCCTCTTCAATCTCCTCTATTGTGATAGGCTCATCCAGTTTCACCGCCGAGTCAGAGTCAACTTTAGGAATATCAAGGGGTCAAAAAAGTTGCTAAAGGCAGACGGGTCAGTGGGTTGTTCTGCAGCATAGAGAGATGAGTAGAAGTTTTTAAATTGTTCATTAATTTCTTCATTGGGATCTGTAGTTCTACCTGTTGGAGTTTGGATTTGTGGTATTTGATGCGAAGCTGACGCCTGTTGTCCTATATTCTATACATAACTCAGGTTATTTACAGTACAATGAGGTTGCTATCTGGAAAGGAAGAAGGATCATAAGATAGTGATGGTCTTCTCTACTGATAGAGAAATAAACTGTGCATCCCAGACAAAAGGAACTATAGTTCAACTCCAAGCGTTTATTTTGTCTCTGGGCTCAGAGTGAATTCAGAAGTTTGTTGTTTACATACAAGGATTATTTCATAGTACATCAAACATGTTTGTACCAGTGGAGGTTTCTCTATGACAACACGTGAAATACAAATTCACTCATAATTCATAATTATTATTAATTTACATATACCTATATATATATATATATGTATATATTTTTTTTTTATTATTATTATTATTTTTTTATTATAAATGTTTTCCTCTGTAAAAAAAATTCCAGTGAATTTTTTTTTCTTCAAAAATGGCCAAAATAGACAGCTCTGATCAGGCCTGCACTGCTGTATTGCCTGCAGTAATTATTCGTGAAGAAAACTTCACAGGTGTGACCCATTGTTAATAAATAATAAATAACAGCAAATCAAAATAGGCTATTAACTTCATCTAAGCACGGTCTGTGCAGTTAAACTCTTGCCATTGAATGGATAACAAGGCTGTCAATCATTCAATCCACCAATCAGCTAATGGTTTCTCTTTGGCTGTTCTGTGGCTCTGCAGCTAGCATGATTGACAGCCTTGTGGCCCAATCAGATAATGGTTTCTCTTGTGCCGTACTGTGGCTCTGCAGCGAGCTTGTTTTCAAAATAATTTTTATCTCAGGAAGATAACTTGTCGTTACGCAAGTCTTGTGAATGTCTAAACAGGGCTGATGACATTGATGAAGATGATATCAATAACAACAATGCCTCTCCATTGTGCATCGTTTGATGATATATATTTTTTTATCTCAGTCGTTGTAAAACGAAAGCCTGCAGTGCTTAGCCTGGACGCAGCCGAAGTGTAGTAGTTCTAACGTCACTCGGGAGACAAAAGCCAAACATCAATTTGATGCAACAAGCTGGCTCGCGATGCACTATTGTTTACATTTTCCATGGGATTAATGCAAGCGGCTCGAGTCGGACTCGTCACATGGAGAAGCTGCACTATTCAACGATATGGGTAAGTCGTGTCTTCTTGGCTTTAGAATGTCAGTTTGTGTAACGTTACTGTAACCGAATTGAAACCGCATCATAACTCCTACATCGACCATGTCACTTTTCAAAAGGCATGAATGAATAAAAACTTTATTTAACAGATTGCAGAATGGGTACAATATACAGTACGGCTCAATACACATAATTATTAAGGAGATGCAGACCAGATAAAGACTTTCGTCTTGTTTACATCAGGGTCCCCCATTTTCAATTCATAGTGAAATGTATCTTGTGTTATTAGGAGCCCTGCTAAAGTTGGTAGCTAACGTTATATTGATAATGTTTCAATATTATCAGGTTGATATTATTAGGTTGATAATGGTGTCAGTGTTTCAGATAGCAAGGTGGAGATCTTTGTTAACTAGTATAGCTTTGGTTGAGAGAGATTACAGTGCTGTCTCTTAAAACTCATAAACAAGTATTGAGCAAGACGAGTTAGTCTGTTGTGTTGTGCGTATTGTATGGGAGGGATAATGATGACTGTGTGTAACTAGGATGGATATGAGGACTGTGTGTATGTGGCACTGAATTGATGTAAACAAGACGAAAGTCTTTCTCTGGTCTGCATCCCCTTAACAATTGTGTGTATTGAGCCGTACTGTATTGTACCCATTCTGCAATCTGTTAAATAAAGTTTTCATTCATCATTCATTCATTCATTCATTCATTCATTCATTCATTCATTCATTCATTCATTCATTCATTCATTCATTCATTCATTCATTCATTCATTCATTCATTGTCCTTGTGTTACATAAAACCCATCTGTGGCCTTGTGCAGAGGAAGGTGGTAAATACATGTTAGATATTCCAATGTACAGTTTTGCATACCATTGACTCTAAGAATGGTCTGTGTTATTGAAATCGTCACAGCAATATAGTTTGTTTATACTTCAGAAGTATGATATTTAAACATGGTCCCCAAAATGAATGGAAGCGAATGAGGAGCCTGACACCTGGGAGGAATGGGGGTGTTGCAGCGTTGGGGATGTTTAAAAAATATAATTTAATATATAATATAATATAATAATTTGTGCTTCACCTAAAAATTTGGTCAGCAGCCTCCACTGGTTTGTACATAGGCTTAATAAGGTTTGCACATCAAACCTAGTATGCTCATAGACAGTAGTCATGGTTATCAAATGAAATAGAGAATCGTACTGAGCATTACACATGAGTAAACCTGGTTTCAGATGGATATCTGTATACATGTTACTCTAACCTAAACAACAATGGTGTTTCCCATGATTTACTCACATGCAATCAGCTCACAGTAGTCTCTGGATGGGCGGTAGTGAGAGACGCAGACCCTAGGGGGGGGTCTGGCCTGTCTCTCTAAACATGCATTCTCTGTTATATACTCTGATCTCAACCAATTCTAGCACATTCTAATAATACGTTTGGTCCAATTAGGTTTTGTCTTCTGGGGGCGGTCCACCCCCCTCCCTGTCTTCCTCCTCTGGGTCTTCTTCCAGTATCAACAGCGGGGGGTCTTCATGTGGCTTTTTGATGAATGGACAGTTTAACACTAAACCCTTTTCTAATTTGTCCCTTAAATGTAAGAAGTTACATATGTATTCAGCATTAACCCAATGTGGAGTTTGTCTATATTTTAATACCAGATTTCACAAGCCTGCTTTTTTCCAGACTGAATTTATAGTTCTAAGGTTTAGATTCTAGCAAGCTTTACAACCAGAGTAAAATAGCATTATTACTTAAATAACCAGTTTGACATTCTAAATGATATTCAAATACCCTTTATCTACTAAGTCAGTTTAATTAATATGATCTTGTTTGTGAATTAGTTTCATGAACCTTTAGCAAAAGCAAGTTAGGTCTGTGACCAGACCTCTGTTTCTCTGCCTGTAATCTGTTAGGTGTAGCTACATTTACATACAATCCTCAGTCACACGAGTGGGGGTTGAGTGGCTGTTTCCTTCTGTTCCAAGCAGTTGAGTACATTTGTTTAGAGTGGGGGTTTGTTGAAATGACTGTTTCTGTAACACCAGTATCACCTCCTTACTTAGCACTGTAAATCCACTCTGCTGTTAAAAAGGTACACCTGGCTTTTGCATTATGGTTTTCTCTAATTATTCACACATATTAGTTATGAAATACACAGTCAATGATACCACAGGTCCTCCCTTTGACAATTAATATTGTCATAAACCAGTATATTGACTTGATTTCATACAGGCTAACCATACAAACATTTTTAGGTCACAGTGTTCAGTATAGACATATGTACAATGTTCGATGCAGAATAGTAGTCTGAGTTACCATATAATATACAATATACTATGCAGTGTACTAATATACAATACTATATAGTGCAAAACAGAAATGGAATGAGGTACAATTTAGGTACAATTTACAGTAAGGTGTACGAATTGTAGTGGAAATCCTTTATCAATAAATATAAAGTGTGTTTAGGTGATCTAAAGTGTGGAGAGTGGGTGCTGTATGCATTTGATGGTTGTTGTATAGTGTTTATTGTTCGTTGAGCAGCCTGATGGCCTGGGGATAGAAGCTTCTTCTGAGTCTTTCTGTGGTCGCCTTGAGACTCCGGTATCGCTTGCCTGACCGCAGCAGTTCAAAGAGGCAGTTGTTCGGGTGGCTGGAGTCCTTGATGATTCTCTTAGCCCTTACCCCTGCACCGCTTGTTGTAAATGTTCTGGAGGGTGGGGAGCCCCCCTCCAATTGTGCGTTCGGCTGAACGTGTCACTCTTTGTAGTCTGCTTCGGTCTTGTGCAGTGCTATTCCCAAACCAGGAGGTGATGTTGCCAGTCAGGATGCTCTCTATTGTACATGAGTAGAAGTTCTTAAGGATCTTCTGACTGACTTGGAACTTCCTTAGGCGCCTGAGGAAGTAGAGGCGTTGTCGTGCCTTCTTCACAACACTGTCAATGTGTGTGGTCCATGTCAAGTCCTTGGATATGTGGGCTCCGAGGTACTTAAAACTGTTTACTCTCTCAACTGGTGCCCCGTCGATGCTGAGGGGGCTGTAGTCCTTGACCCCCGACCTCCTAAAGTCCACAATCATCTCCTTTGTTTTGCTGACGTTCAGGGAGAGGCTGTTCCCCTGGCACCATCCCGCCAGGACCTTGACCTCTTCCAGGTAGGCCCTCTCGTCGTTTGCAGAGATCAGGCCCACCACTACTGTGTCGTCAGCAAATTTTATGATTGTGTTGTTACTCCGCTGAGCCACACAGTCGTGTGTGTACAGGGAGTAGAGGAGGGGACTCAGAACACAGCCCTGGGGGGCCCCTATGTTGAGGGTGATGGATGAGGAGGTGCAGTTGCCTGCTCTCACCACCTGGGGTCTGCCCGTCAGGAAGTCCAAGACCCACTGGCAGAGGTCATAGTTCAAGCCCAGGTCCCTGAGCTTGGCTATGAGTTTGGAGGGGACTATGGTATTGAATGCCGAGCTGTAGTCGATGAATAGCATTATCACATAGTTCCCCTTCCTCTTGTCCAGGTGTGATGCTGCTGTGTGCAGCACATGGGCTATGGCGTCCTCTGTGGACTTGTTGGGGCGGTATGCAAATTGCAGGGGGTCCAGGTTGATGGGGAGGGAGGAGCAGATGTAGCCCTTTACTAGCTTCTCAAAGCACTTCATGGCTATGGAGGTGAGAGCTACAGGGCGGTAGTCGTTGAGGCAAGCAGGCTTGGACTTTTTTAGGTACAGGGATGATAGTGGACTTCTTCAGGCAGGTGGGGATGACAGCCTGTTCTAAGGACAGGTTAAATATGTCAGTGAATACCGGGGCCAGTTGGTCGGCACAGACTTTTAGGACGCGGCCGGGGATGCCGTCCGGTCCTGCTGCCTTCCTGATATTCACTTATTTAAAGGTCCGCCTCACCTCATGCTCTGTTACCCTGAACACTGAGTCTCCATCAGCAGACCCCCCCCCCCCCCCATTGCCATGGCTTGTAGGCTGGTGTTGTTATTACCAGCCTCAAACCTCGCATAGAAGGTATTGAGATAATTTGCTAAGGAGATGTCACTGTTCAGTTTGAGGGAGGTGCTTTTGTAGTCTGTTATCGTTTTGAGGCCCTGCCACATAGCCCTGGAGTCAGCCTGTTCAAACTGAAGTTAAATTTGATCCCTGTAGCGCCGTTTTGCCTCTATTACTGTCCTCCTTACGTTGTATCGCGCCACCTTGTGGTCATTCATGTTGCCTGCCACCAGGCCGTTGTTGTATGCTGTGGTGCGCGCTTTCAGAGCTTCACGGACGGATTTGTCTACCCAGGGCTTTTGATTTGGTTAAACTTTAATTATGGTATTGGGGATTGTTTCTTCCACCAAAGTAAGAACAAAGTCCAGCACTGTCTCCGTGTAGTCATTAATGTTATCTGTGTCACGGAATACACTCCAGTCTGTGCATTCAAGCGCAGCTTGGAGCGTCTCCTCTGACTCCACATCCCATTTATGCACCTCTCGCAAGACTACCGGAGTGCTCTTGATCCTTTGTTTATATTTTGGTGAAAGAAAAATGGCCGCATGATCAGATTTTCCGAAGCCGCTAGCAGAACGAGCCTTGTATCCACACTTGAATTGTGTGTAACAGTGGTCTAAAATGTTACCGCCTCTGGTGTTACAAGTCACATGCTGATAGAAGTCCGGCAATACCTTTCTCAGATTGGCGCTATTGAAATCACCCACAACCACAATAGCAGCATCAACGTTAGCTGCCTGGAGTTTATTTACCTCGTCGTGGAGCCTGGAGAGCGCGTCACCAGTGTTTGCTTGCGGTGGAATATACACCCCGACCAGGATGATCGACGTTCGCTCCCTTGGGAGGAAGAAAGGTCGACACTTGATGGATATATATTCCAGGTTGGGGGAGCAGTGGCTCGATAGTTCCTTCACGTTGCCTGGATCGCTCCAATTGTTGTTCAACATGAAGGCTATTCCACCTCCACGCTGTTTGCCGGATTCTGCTGTTCTATCCTTGCAGTGAATGAAGAATTGTTCGGCCGGTTGGATGGCGTGGTCTGGGACGTCCGACGTCAGCCACGTCTCGATGAAGCAGAGAACGTTACAGTCTCTAACGTCTCTCTGGAATTGAATCCTTGCTCGGATATCGTCTAGTTTATTGTCTATTGATTGTACATTGGCTAGCAATATACTGGGTAGTATATTGTATTCATATTTTCTTCCTGCTAATTCTTTCTTAAAAATAGTTCAATCACATTTTGCATAATTCATCAATTGGTCTTCTCATCTATCCTCCCCCCTTTATGACCACATAATGGTCATAACCTTACCACCTCGGTCTCCACAGCGTCAGTCGGGCAGGGAAAGCACAAACACCCAAGGAGAAAAAAATATTTCACTATCTTATTCTAGCGTCTAACTCCCTAATCTATGTGTATGTCCTTACCTATCCCTGCGTTGTGTTAATCTATCCGCCCTTTGTCTGTGCTTCCTACCAAATCAAATGTGCACAAAACAAAGACCATCAGTATCTGTTCAGTCATCTTCCCTGTTCCCTACAGCCCAACCAAAATGTCACAATCCCCAGAGGATCTTGCTCACACGTATCCTGCTCAGCCCTCAGACTGGTTCCGCCCCCCTCCTTAGCTTGGCAGCTAACAGCTGCAGCCATGTTTCAGGCCAGGTCACATGCCTCACGTCTAGTCATCTTTTATCCCATGACAACCTGTCGTACTCACAGACGGTTCTTTTAGCCTGGACTTTTTCCAAACCACATCTGTTCACATAAGTCCAACCTGGCCCCCCTTCAGGGGTTTTGTAGAGACGAGGGCAAATGTATACAAGAATCCTCTCACCACAATTTGGTAATTAACCACCCTTGGACTGAAGAGAAACAGGAAACAAACTGAAGTCACACTTTACCGTGCCGCATATTTCTAATGTAATGTATTGATCATGTGTCCTCTGGGTTGTTCTGCATTCCCTCCCTTACCGAGCTGTGAAGAGACAAAGCACAATGCAAATTCTGATCACATCCATTTAACATACTTGCAAGAGAAGCCATTTTGACAAATCCACACAAATGTGAAAATGAACTACTTAGCTCTCTGGACATCCTGTTCTGATGTATTTCAGCTTTCACACTCTCTGCACAAGCGTCCTCTCCCACCAGATCATGAAAAAATAGATTAAACACAAAAGAAAAAGAAATTAAACAAAGTCATACATCCCAATAAACACACACCAATCTGTTGTGTGGCATCCCCACCTGTGAAATAACCATGCATATTTAAAACCATCAAAGGAATGAAAACAACAAACTCCAAAATCGCTTGCACTCATCTCACACTCCATCCTCACTAAACAAAGCAGTCATGTCATCACGACCCAACACCTCCAATTCCAGCACAGTCTTCTATACTGGTCCCATTCATCACTGTCATACAACACATTCAGTCCTGAAAATTAACGTTTATCACTGTCATACAACACATTCAGTCCTGAAAATTAAAGTTTAGAAAGAAAAGAAAGAAAAATAAATCAAACATTTAAATTCAATACATCATTCACACGTATACTGATTTCTCAGCAGCGACTTTAACTTCTAAGATATTCAAAAGAAATAAAATCAAATGAAAGAAATAAACTCAAAATTACCACCACTTTGACCCTTTAAAATAAGAAACAAAATAAACTCTTTTAATCAAACAAATGATATGAAACAAAATAAACTCTTTCATTCAAACAAATGATACCAAATGATAAGCGATATTAATTCCAGTTCTATTTGTTATAAACCAAGTGTTTTGATATCCTTCTTATTCTGATAGACAAGATAACAGCCTTACTACTCATTAACGTTGTTATTGTTTTATTTTACCTAGATATGGCTTATACTAAAAGTGGTCTGCTGGCTCACCCAGCTGACATTTGATCCTGACACAAGACCTAACCTCCTGTAGTGAGCTTGGTATGCTATTGTTAGGCTTTAACCAGATAACAGAATCGTTTTACGCCCTGCCATCAACAGCTTCAATCACTCACTGAAATCAAAAGACACACAGACACACACAGACACCCCACTCAAATCATCCTCACATTACTAGGTAAACACTCAAAGACAAAGCCATTCATGCTTGTTTCACTCATGCATCAAAGCTCATACTTTCTGCAAACAAAAACCGTCATTCAAACAAATCTCACAACCACAACAACACATAACTCATTAGCCATCATTCAATTGTTAGTTGTTTCTTCCTCCCTTCTCTCAACTCTCCTGCTCTCAACTTTCCTGCTCTCAACTCCAGGCTAATCCAATCTACACTTACATTTTCTGCACTCCTACCCTTGCTTCAAAGATGGACTGGACCTATCTTTAATTTAGAACCATCCATGCCGTCCAGTGCACAGACAGACCCAAATATTCCCTCACCAAATAGTCATCCACTCAACGTAATAACCGCATCTGAGGACTGCCCATTGATTTTCTCACTCACTCACCAACTGTCTCCTGTATTAGCCCCCTCTTGTCTCACCTTCCTGTCACCCTCTATGTCCAGCATGCTCACGTCTTGTGTCCATGTTGTAAAAATACCTCTACTGTTATCTTTTCTCCCCACTGCACTCTCCAATTACCACTCTTGACCTGTCTTCCTGTTGTAAAGATAGACTAGGTCCCTTCTCTGGGTGTAACAGCGACCATAAACAACAGGTTTACCATCCCCCCTTGAGCATCCTGTGACCTGTTTTTAAAAGCATTCCTCCCCCCTTTGATCTTCCTGTAAACAGAGGGTTAATTACACACAGTCCACCCCGAGAGGCAAGCCGTGAAGCCGCCTTTCAGGGTTGAATTAATCACACATTCCTACATCTTTCAGGGGGAAGGTCTAACCCCCCCCCCAGAGCCAAATTAACACACATTTGCCTGTTCTCTCAACAGCCAAACACAGAGAAACCCTGGACTGAATAGCACATTATTACAACTATTGTAAACATAATCATTTAATCATTAAAAAAACATATAAACAAGCCCCCACCATTAAATTATCCTATTATGATTCAAGGACTTGCAACCAATCTTAATATAAAACATTAGCCTATGTAAATCAATAGTGTATTAAAGATTTAACAATTTAAACAAGCATTAACACAACATCACTTATCTATACTATAACATCTTTCAAAACAACTGCACTCTAAACAGATTTAAAATTTGCAATTTAACACAACATTATTCAAGTAATTTTAAAGGCCACTCGTTTAAGAAATAAAACAATATTTTCCATACAAACTCCCAGAAGTGGTTTCAAATGTGCCAAGCCTAAATTGTTTTAAGCCAGGTCTACCCGGGAATGATACTCTGTACACATGTGATATTTGATCCTACTGCAGTTGTATTAAGTCTATCCACTCCCAAACTACCCCCCTTGGTAAGGGCATACTTGAGTAAAACAGCACATTGCTTCCCCAACAGACTTAATGTATATATATTGTTCCCATTATTAATGATACATTTACCCATAGTAGCTAAATTGTGAGTTTAACTAGATACAAGCAATGTATTCATTCTCTACTGATACCCTCACTGCAATGTTTGCATTAATTTCCTCCCCAATGACTATCTCCCATAATCTAATCCCACGTATGTACACATCCTCCCCCTTCTGTTTACACAAAACTTGTAGCAACACAAACAAAACCACTCCCAGATCATCGTTACAACACAAAGCAAAAATATAAACACTCACCATTTGCGTTAACCAGAACTGCACACATTTCTCTTTCCTCCGCCATTAGGCAACGGAACAAGACGATAAAAAACTACAACTAAAATGGCCGTTACGGCGATTCCTGTCAAATTTGGAAGTTCAAAATGCCCGCTACGGCGCTTCCTGTCAATTACGGAAGTTGCTCTCTGCCAGCCCGCCGCTGGTGGTCACGAGTTGCATAATGCTATACAGTCTCTACACAAAACACTGTCAACTGTCTCCAGCATAACGCAACCCTACGTCACACGTAGTACAAAATATAATAACGTACGTTCATACAACATGAAAAGAATCATCCGTACCCTGCACATCTGCACCGTTAACACAGTTAGCTTAATAGCCCTGTTAGCTTAGCTTAGCATAGGTAGCTTAGCTTAGCTTAGCTCTAATAGCCAGCTCCCCTTTTCCCAAGGGTGCACCGCGGTGGTCTTCGCCCAGAGTCATACAACATCACAACCGAAGCGTCCTACTCCTGCAAACAACTCTCAATCAACGTTATCATTACACAATCGCTTTACGCACCAGTATCGCCTATCCTACCGCCACCACGCCGCTTCTAATCATAACATTGCACGAGCCCTCATCACGGCGTTACCCCCTAAACGCTCATATCATCTAAGTAGCTAGCCAGCATGATGTGAGGTTCAACACTCCCCGAGATCAGCGCGTTATGTGATGTTCCTATATGCGCTCACGATCCGCGCATTCATCCAGTTCAACGCTAACCGGTCGGATAAAAATTACACACGCATCACGAGAACTATATAACAGTACTTTTGTAAAATTATACATACACGCATTCATTCATAAGTACCAAACCCATTTACCCACAGCTAACATGTTCACACACAAACTCCCATTCATAAGTGCTCACCCATTTCATCCAAACGTCCAACAACAACAACATCATTTCCTCCTCATTATCATCTCAGCCGGCCGGCTTTTTAAGTACTAACTCTCAACGCGACTCACGCAATAACGGCATAAAACGTCTCAAATTTAGCAGGCCCTTCTGCAGGATATATGCGGGTATCATCTTTTTCTTTAAACTCCCTGTGCTCACAGGCAGCAAAAAATGCCCAATCCTTTCCTCTGGTTCGAACTCAATGGGCAAACCAGAGTCGAAAGTTGTATTATAGCCACACTGTCTGCTTCTGGTGTCACTCTACAATACTCAAAACACACTTATTGACGCCATAACGTTTATACTTCCACCGTCATTCGTAAGCCCGGCGGCTACTTGATTAAAACTAATATCGCGCACCCTCTACACCAATACTATCTCGTGTCTACTGTCCATTGCTTAACAAAAGGTTTGAAACACATCATACTTTCCTTTATATATCCACTATATCTCTTACTCGCCTTGAGCGCGGCCAGATACAGATAACAGGATATATTCAAGCAAGCACCTTCTATTAAAGCAACAGCACCTGGGCACGAGAGTTCATTCGT
Organism: Notolepis coatsorum; assembly: GCF_963971535.1. Taxonomy (NCBI): domain Eukaryota; kingdom Metazoa; phylum Chordata; class Actinopteri; order Aulopiformes; family Paralepididae; genus Notolepis; species Notolepis coatsorum. The sequence continues at coordinate 81,348,198 of NC_140171.1, read as the reverse complement.
TTCTGTCCGTAAACAGAGGTTCGAAATGATCCAGCTCATCCTTGACTTGCTAAGAGTCCTGGACAAATGCAGGCCTTTCGGCAAACCAAATAACATCTTTGAATGTCGCCCCACTTAATCACTTCAAAATGTTCTCATTACATCCACGTAAGATTAACGACGTCAATTCAACCCCGAGATATCAAACGCCACGTAACCACTCACTTACCCGCGTGATCCTATACCACTGATCCACACTGTAGTGACGCCACCAATATTAGATTATATTAACCTAAGCACCTTCACCCTATCTGCGCTCTCATTCAGAATCCGTCTGTACAGTCGAGGTCAGAGTCGATCCTTGTGATTCCCGACTTCACTGACCCTCGCCTACACAAACATTCTCACCCTGGAATTGTGGTCTAAACATAATAGAACTCATCTCTGCTCTACCGCCCCACCCCCTGCACGTAAAAACAACACCCACCCCGGGCCCCAACTGGTGGCTACTGGCTACACGACCAAACACACAACCCCGTTCTCCCCTTCCAGACTGCAAAAACTCTGCACTGCAACACCTTAACCCCGGTCCTTTCTACTGCTTGCTCTCAATATGGGAACAATGCAGAACGGGTCTAACAACGGCACCATTTCTGTCATATATTCTATACATAACTCAGGTTATTTACAGTACAATGAGGTTGCTATCTGGAAAGGAAGAAGGATCATAAGATAGTGATGGTCTTCTCTACTGATAGAGAAATAAACTGTGCAGCCCAGACAAAAGGAACTATAGTTCAACTCCAAGCGTTTATTTTGCCTCTGGGCTCAGAGTGAATTCAGAAGGTTGTTGTTTACATACAAGGATTATTTCATAGTACATCAAACATGTTTGTACATAGGCTTAATAAGGTTTGCACATCAAACCTAGTATGCCCATAAACAGTAGTCATGGTTATCAAATGAAATAGAGAATCTTACTGAGCATTACACATGAGTAAACCTGGTTTCAGATGGATATCTGTATACATGTTACTCTAACCTAAACAACAATGGTGTTTCCCATGATTTACTCACATGCAATCAGCTCACAGTAGTCTCTGGATGGGTGGTAGTGAGAGACGCAGACCCTAGGGGGGGGTCTGGCCTGTCTCTCTAAACATGCGTTCTCTGTTATATACTCTGATCTCAACCAATCCTAGCACATTCTAATAATACGTTTGGTCCAATTAGGTTTTGTCTTCTGGGGGCGGTCCGCCCCCCTCCTTGTCTTCCTCCTCGTGGTCTTCTTCCAGTATCAACAGCGGGGGGTCTTCATGTGGCTTTTTGATGAATGGACAGTTTAACACTAAAACCTTTTCTAATTTGTCCCTTAAATGTAAGAAGTTACATATCGCTGCTGTCGTGCCAAAACCTCATAACTCCATTTTTTGAATTTTTTTTTTATTAAATAAATCAACTCCGTAGATCATCCTCCATATGTGTGTGTGGGTTTTACAAAGTTTAAACAATGGGAAAGCATTAAACCGATCATCTGTCTAAACCTCCTAACTCTATTCACCCTCAAATCTGTGTTCATTTTTTTCATCTGCTGAAAAGTTGGGTTTTTGGAGTTATGAGGTTTTGTCCCGACAGCAGCGATATGTATTCAGCATTAACCCAATGTGGAGTTTGTCTATATTTTAATTCCAGATTTCCTATATAAAGTATCATAAGCCTGCTTTTTTCCAGACTGAATTTATAGTTCTAAGGTTTAGATTCTAGCAAGCTTTACAACCAGAGTGAAATAGCATTATTACTTAAATAACCAGTTTGACATTCTAAATTATATTCAAATACCTTTTATCTACAGTTTAATTAATATGATCTTGTTTGTGAATTAGTTTCATGAACCTTTAGCAAAAGCAAGTTAGGTCTGTGACCAGACCTCTGTTTCTCTGCCTGTAATCTGTTAGGTGTGGCCACATTTACATACAATCCTCAGTCACACGAGTGGGGGTTGAGTGGCTGTTTCCTTCTGTTCCAAGCAGTTGAGTACATTTGTTTAGAGTGGGGGTTTGTTGAAATGACTGTTTCTGTAACACCAGTATCACTTCCTTACTTAGCACTGTAAATCCACTCTGCTGTTAAAAAGGTACACCTGGCTTTTGCATTATGGTTTTCTCTAATTATTCACACATATTAGTTATGAAATACACAGTCAAGGATACCACACTGTCTTAATTGATGAGCTAATAGTCTATTCGCCTTATCTCTGTGTTCATAGTAATTGTATCTGGATTTGAATAGTAATTTTTTGGTATGGGTGGTAGTCAGAGTATTGAATTCTGCTTGTAACAATAGGCGTTCCTTATATAAATCAGGTGATGGAGCGATAGAGTAAACGTTGTCAATCTGAGTGATCTGTTTGGTTAAATTATCTAATTTCTTCCTTCTGGCTCTAGTCTAATAAGTGCAGTAAGAAATAATTTCCCCCATTAAGTATGCCTTCAGTGTCTCCCATAGTAAGGAAGCTGAGATCCCTGGCGTCTTATTGATATCCAAAAAAAATCTATCTGCTTGGAAATAAAAGTAACAAAATCTTCGTTCGATAACAAACTAGTAGTCAGTCGCCAGGGTAGTCGGGTGTTATCCCATCCCCTAATTTGCAGTTCCATTAGAACTATAGAGTTGTCCGATATGACAATAGTATCATATGAGCAAGATAGTACTGATGAGATGAGCCGATTGTCGATCAATAAATAATCAATACGAGTGAAGGTGTGATGAACATGAGAGAAGAATGAGTATGCTCTGCTAGATGGGTTGTGAAAACGCCAAGGATCTGAAAGTGAAAACTCTTCCATAAAAGATTGAATGGTTTTAGCAGAGCTTGAAAGTACTGCATTTCTGGTAGATGTGCGATCCAATGATGGATTAAAGCCAACAATTGAAGTCCCCTCCTAATATTAGATAATGTGTGGAGAGGTCCGGTATCGAAGAGAACACAGATCTAAAAAATTAGCTATTATCCCAGTTAGGGCCGTAGATATTAAGCATAATCACTGGGGTGCCACAGAGCTTTCCAGTTACCAGAGAACATCTGAGCAAATAAAATGTATTGATTTGTGAATTAAAATTGCCACACCTCTAGCTCTGCTCTGAAATGATGAGTGGTACACTTGTCCAACCCATCGTTTACGTAGTCTGGAATAATCAGATAGCTTGAAATTAGTTTCCTGAAGGAAAGTGTAGTATTTTCCCAAGCTAAACGGTTCTGCTCTGTATTAGAACCGGCGCTGATCTGCTCTGCGTTGTGATTCAAAAACTTTAAAGCCCTGGGAAATACTTTAAACAAAGACTTGAGGGTCTTTGTTATCAAATCAGCGGTGCAGGCAGGAGAAATCAGGAAGGAAGAGGGTAGTTATTTCAAACGGAGTGGTTTATTACAAAAAATACAAAAAATGATCTGTTTCAATTAAAAGTAAAGAATGCTATAGCTGTGATCAAAGACACTATGCCGTCTTGATCACAACCAGACTAATATTACAGTAGAGTTGATAAGTTGTTGATGAGCTTTGTTCTCTGGCTGAATGAACAAAGCAGTCTATTTTCCCTCCAAAAGTTCTTTGTCCTTTGTTCCTCCTCTGCTTCCGCCGCCGTGTGTAGATGGGTGTGGTTCCTCCTGGTGAGTTGGGTTCAGAGTTCCCCTCCCCATCACAACCTCCCATTATATCCCAAGGCCCAGCGTCTCGGTGTGATGACATCATCAAATTCTTTCCTCCAATGCCAGGCCTGCTAAGCTTGGATTTGAAAATAGGGGTTTGGCTTAATAGGCCAACCCCCCCTTACTTTGTTTAAGCCCAGAGAACAACCATCAATTACAACCTAATATTTGCATTTATTCATTTCATAATTTCTATATTGGAATTACCATTAATTACATGAACCCAGAGATATCATACTTAAAACACATTTCTTATCATTAAGCCTATTTTCACCTTAAGTGAAAACTAATCTCATTCTGTAGTGGATTTAAGTTTATACTCTAGCGTTCATTAATAACACGCTTTTATACAGTTTCATTAATCATATGATTTTACACAGTTTAGTATGACTTCAGAATTATTACCACAATGTAAACAGGCCTAATTGTATTTCATATCAAACTAATCTAAGTGTGTTATCAAACATTTGCAGTTATTTCACGTTGTGTTGAGTGATTGTCTCTGAGCTAGTATAATCACATAGTAAACCTCCTATCTCTTTAAACACACATTTAAGTTATTTAACTATAATTCCTACTTTTCATAGTACTCAAACCAGTTGGCTACACCCGTGTTGTCCCTAGGCCGCAGGCCAGCAGATACCAACTGCATGTGATTTGATCATCTCATTGCGTTAGCTGTTTACCCACCCCCTCTTGTAAACAGTTGCTCTATTGTCTTGAAGGAAACCTGTCTACAGCAGCTGTCCCCACATGTCGTGTCACAGGGCCAGTTTAACAGATAACACAGGATATATGACTCTTGATCTATTGTCTGCAGCTGTTGCCAACACTTTGTATGCAAATTCACCTTTGGTTGTGAGCACAAGGTCTCTGTCAACACACACACTCTATGAGCTAAGTCACCCTAGTCAAATCAGGTTTAAACTATATTTGATTGCCAATTGTTCCACTTTGACTGTTTCTATAAGACTATTACACATTAGTTTGATTTGAACTATGATCTATGTTCAAAATATACCACAGTTTCCACACTCGGATAGTTTATCTATCCTTAATTATGTCAAACATAGATCCTAACTTCTACACACTACTATCTGGATAATACTTAAGACATTTTAAATCATACTTGGATAAAATACATATGGTTTGCCCCACTCAGATCCTAAAATTCAACCGTACCTTCTTTTTCTAAATCTACTTCTTATGTATACTTATACAATATAACACCTTTATTAGCAGTCCATTTTGGTTATTTGTGCCCCGTGTACAGTCTTTGACAAGCTGTTTCGTACCAAGATCAATTTCCATTGGTTTCCTAATGTGATTTGTCAAATTCTGACTTAGAACAGTGAGGAGGGGGGGTCAATGTTTTCTAGATCGACCTGGCCTCCTCCTTATTTCTCAGAGCTGGTGCAGTTCACGACTGCTGAATGCTACCACCAACTCTGGGAGGTGGAATTAGAAAGCAAATTGCCTTTCTATCACACCCCGTCTTTTGTCGAGACTGCATGTCTCGTGTTGAACTCTATAGGGGTAGGACCCCCTGCTGTATTTCTCTGTTGCTGTCACAGCTGTGAGGAGGTCGTCGCTGGCTGCTCAATCACTGTTGACCCTCGGATTAGTGGAAGAGGTTTGCTTCTCTCCCCCTCCGCCTGGTTGTTGATAGGGGCGATAGCAGCTCCACCCTTTCGCTTGTTGACCCCCTGGTCAATGGTTAAGGCCTTGCAGCCCGTCTGTTGACAGCCGGAGTTGTTGCTGAGGCCTAGCCGCCTGTCTCCTCGTTGGTTGCCTGTCGTTTGGTTCCTCTCGTTCCCCTCTGAAGCCTCAAGACCCGGTCACTGCGTTGGCCGGAACTCTCCAGGCCTGAGAGGTAGGCTTCTCCTGGTTCTTCTCTAGGTGCCCTGCAGTGTTGTGATTCCCCATGGACCTCTGGGTAGACACTAGCCAGTGTCTGGTTCCCCAGTACTGATGAAATCCTTGGATCTGCTTCGTACCACACTCGGATGCATGTCGGTTCCCCAATCTCCTGTTCGTATCCTGCAGTGAATATATATCGCTTCGGGACAGTGCAGGTCACTTCTACCACAACAATCTATTGAGAATCCATACTTTTCCTCCCTCAGACTCTCTTTACTGGTCTGAGTTCCGACAACTTTCTATTCCAAATAATTTTTCTATATATTTTTCTTTTTTATTGATCGTTTAATATTCAAAATTCAGAAAAATTCACATGGCTCTCTTTATATTATGCTGTCAAAACAGTATAACCCCACCACCCTTCGATGCGGAATGACATTCAAACATCGTTACCTTCGTCCCTGGACAGCTGCTCCCCGGCCCGGACAGTCAGCACCGACACATCCACTCTCCCAGTAGTCCTAGGTGTATGGCAACAAATCACAGTCCGCCTTAAACACACATCTTCCACACTCTCCGCCAGCCTTCACCAAGCCAACGGAGTCCCCCACAAGCCAATCATCAATTGCACATGTTCACACCCTACACAAAGACTAATTTGGCCAATAGCGACCAAACTTATTGAGCTTATCAATGTACAGAGAATCATGCTTCCCAACACTTTCACCAATCACGACACACCCCCAGCTCCTAGAACCGGGCATTTAATGGGCGGAGAACAAAAATCCATGAACCAGCTCATGTCCATTCACTTCGTTCCCAGTCCATTTTATAGACATATACCACCCCGTCCTGATGTGTCGAGATCACTCCCAGCTTGCCAGGTACCCTAAGAAAAAATATATAGAAAGAAAAGAAACAGAAAACAAAACATACAAAGAAAAACCATGCCAAACCAATAAATGAAAAAATAAACTAAACTTGTGAGTTTTTTTTCTTTTTTTTTTCTTTTTTTTTTTTTTAACTCATTTTTAACCTATTACCTAGAGGCTTATGCACCCCCGTATTAACTAAGAAACAAAAAAGGGAAAATCAAATGAATAAACAAAATTAACGCTCCCGGCCTAAGTCAGGAATTGCTCGTAACACACTAGAAAAGAGAATTTCTACAGAAAATAAAAGTAAACACCTATTCCTATTACTCATAACTGTTAATATCCGTCTATCAATACCATAAAAAACTAGAAACAACTATGGGTCTTTTTAATTTCTTAATCATGCAGTCCACCCTTTGACCAATCTGAATATTGACCAAGCATGGATAATTTACTGACCACTAGCTTCCGCAGTGTCACATCATCACACTGTCTAATATTGAATACCTAATATTAACTGTTTAACATAATTTGATTTTCTTGTTAGTCTGATTAGTTCATGCATTTGTCAGTTAATCATACATCCATTTTTAGTAACTTCCATTCCTAATCTAATCACCTAACCCCTCTATTTATTTTTTATTCTATTTTTATTCTAATCTAATCAGGAGCATAATTTATTATTCAATCTATTCCATCTTTACCCTAATCAGTTGCATATCTTTTTATTCTGCCGGTGGCCTCTGCAGACATGACCTTTGAAGATGACCTTTCAGTCCACAGATCCAGCAAACCTGTCTGTGTCCCCTGGGTTGTGGGACCCGGTGGGCCGCCCGCCTGTGATCGGATGGCCCTGGGGTCATCGGGCCCAGAGCATGTCCTCGCTGTCCATCATCGCCTGTTCTGAGGAGAAAGCCACGTACCTATTTGGTTCAGTCACAGGTCTTTGAGCCTGTTGTTGGGAGGGGCCCGCTACCAGTTCTTGTACAACCGCTCCCTGTTGTCTACAGGACGACGCCTCTTCCCCCATCTCAGCGCTGGCGGCTTGACTTCCCATTGCTGGGCCCGCCTCTCATCTTGGCTTTGGTGCTGCGGGGGTCCTGGACAGGGGGAGCTTGCGGGCTGTGGGCATTGTTCTTGATACTGACCCTGGTTTGGCCCACGCCCACTTCCTCTGTACACCCATCGAGGGCCTCCTGTCGTGTATAGATAGTCCCACTCACATTCCCGAGAAATGTGTCCGAGATTCCCGCACCTCCAACACACAATTGACTGTGCTCTGGATCTCTTCGCACTCCCTCTCTTGTTTCCACCTTGTCCCCGTAACTGCCAGGGTGTCCCTCTTGGGGTTTGTTGTTGTTCCGGCGCAGGACCCCCTTGTGGCCCCAACTGGGCCCGTCTCTGGCCATCTGGTTCTCCGTTGGAACCTGTCTCCCCTCCGGGCTGTGTGGACTGGATTAGGCCTTGGAGGTATTCCACTACCTGTCTAGCCTCGGTTAGCTGTTGTCCTAGAGGGAGGCACGTCTTCCACTCTTCCTCCACCCTGGCCCTTGTTGACTGGCTCCTAGTCATCGGGCCACATCTCTCAGTTTGGTACTGATGGTGGGGGTGGAGGAAATCTGGGCACGGGACACAGGTGGGCTGTAGAAACTGTTCATGTATTATCCCATACCTGTTGTCGGTCTCTATTCTCGCCGCACGGCCAGCATCAACTCCCTGGGACTGCTGTAACAACATCGCTCTCCTCAGTCGCTTTCGTTGTCCCTTGGTTAACTGGCAGTCTCCCGCAACGGACACTTCAGCGTGGATCGGCTCGGGTAATACAGTTGTCTCTGGGTCGCTCGCTGCAACGACTCCCTGTGGCGGAGTTAAAGACATTATTTCCAGTCCCTCCGTCACACTGGACTCCGGAGGGGAGTCTATCACATTCAAGTCAATCAGGTTAACGTCACTGTTCAATTCGGTCAATGTAATGTCTGCAGAAGTTATCGGCATTCCCCCACCACTGGCCGGACTGTTGGCCATTTTTATATTGCTTCTATTTATTACACTATGGTTTAACTGACCTAGACTCTTTGTCCAGTTTTGGTTACCTTATTTTTCTTCTAATTGCTCCTATCAAAGCTAGTGAATCCGCTCTATATTACTCATTCACACGTACCTCTCATACACTCACATTCCACCGTTTAGAAAGCAAGTTTCTCTGTATTCAAACTATTTTTACCAAACTTGAGTTAATTTCACTCACACTGGTATATTGGTGCAAACAGGAATTGATAACTCGCTGTGTGATACTATACCCTCGACTTTCAACAGTCCATTTGATTTCCCTGTCTGGAGTTCGAAATTGTCAGCGCTGGCCGTCCGTCCTGGAGCAGCTGTGAAGAGAGAAGAAAAAGCATACACTTAATTATCAGTGACATTTCCCGTTCACAATCCATCATTTATCTTTAAGCATGGAATGTCGGGCATCTCCTATACTAAAATCACTTGAGAGCATTTGTGCAATTTTCGTTTTGAATTATCAATGACACAGCCTTAATCGTTTTTCAGTTGTCTCCATTGGAAAACTGGATCTCTCAATCCCGTTTGTCATGTTCCTTCTTCACACAACTCCGGGGAACCCAATATTGCATCAGCCTTTTCCCTTCTGTTGGTCAATCAGAAATTTGTTATTTACAGCCTATCATTTCTAAACATCTGTGCTGGACATGGTAATTTAGGTGAATAAACTCACTTTAACTCTAATAATTCAGGTGAATAAAAGCACTTTAACTCTTATTTCTTTTTGCAAATGGCTATGTGTATATTTACTCCTAATCTTTCCTTCTGTGTAACTTTATTTATTTCTATCCGTGAAAGCCTAAAAATGTATTCCGCTCATATTACATTTTACATACCAGTAACACACATATTTCACACACAATTTTTCACACAATCACTACATTCCCCCATAACACCTAACCACTTAGGTGTTAAACCCACTTCTCACGAGAATAGAAATCAATTTTCAGTGCCTTATGTCACTGAAGTCCCGCGCATTCGGAACAGTGTCATATACAACCCGTTTAATAATCCACAGGCGCCGACACTACCCCCACATTGAAATCCCTGCCGACCAATGACATCTCACTGGTCAACCCGACCTGTGGCCCACGGCGTCACCCCCAGTTTGCAACCTGGAACGCGAAACCCCGGGCCTCCTACTTAAGGATATCCAAAGTCCATATCACCCTCAACCACTGCTGCCCACACACAGCACCTCCGACACCAATCAACCACCGTAACCACCGTCACCCAAATACCCACACACAATATAACCCAATGCGCGTAGTGTGGCAGCGAGCTCTCGACGAGCGCACGCATAGCGCATCCCCGCCAACGCGCGGCGGCAGGCAACGAGCCCACCCCCGCCAGCCAATACCACCACCAGCACTAGAAATACCCTAACAATAACAACAAAACTGAATATTGAACAACAACAAGGCCTCAAACAAGTCCCAAACTCAACCAACTGCCTTTGAATCCTACAGTAAACAGCAATAAACAATAAATCTAGCACTACACCGTGTTTGAAACCTATAAAGAAAACAACAAACAATATATAGGCCCAAACTAGGAGAGAAAGAGAGAGCGTTTTTGGGGGGGCCAAGGGGGGAAGAAAAAATGGAAGAGAGGCGGTGTGGGAACGAGATTCCTCGTTCATATAACACCACATCACAATATAGCCTGTGCCCATAACCATGTGGGGAGTGAGGGGGAGGGAGTTAGCGAGAGGGAGAGAGAGAGAGAGAGAGAGAGAGAGAGGGGGGGGGTAAGAGAGAGAGAGAGAGAGGGGGGGAGGTGAGAGGGAGAGGGAGAGGGAGGGAGGAGAGAGAGAGAGAGAGAGAGAGAGAGGGGGGGGGGTGAGAGAGAGAGAGGAGGGGGTGAGAGAGGGAGGGAGGGAGAGAGAGCGAGAGAAAGAGAGAGAGGGGGGGGGTGAGAGAGGGAAGGAGGGAGAGGGAGCAAGAGAGAGAGAGAGGGGGGGGGGGTGAGAGAGAGAGAGAGGGGGGGGGGGTGAGAGGGAGAGAGAGAGGGAGGGAGGAAAGGGAGAGAGAGGGAAGGAAAGAGAGAGGGGGGGGGTAAGAGAGAGAGAGAGAGAGGGGGGGGGGGGGGGTGAGAGAAGGAAAGAGAGAGAGGGAGCGAGGAAAGAGAGAGAGAGAGAGAGAAAGGGGGGGAAGAGGGAATGGACGAGGGGGAGGGGGGGGCAAGGCCCCACAATCCACCACCAGATTAAAGCACAACAATCCAATCCAACCTTATTAGTACACTAACCTCTAAATGAAAACGTTCTGTGTGCAGAACCCAAAAATAGTTCCAAAAGGAAACTCACCATGTCCTCTGCTGCCCCCCTACCGTATTCCTAAATAAACTCCACCTTCCCCTCAACAATGGACGCCCGGCGCCCCCTACCAAGATGGCCGCCTCATCGCGAGACATCCCGAGAGTCCCGTCATGCTATGACGTCAGCACAGTTAGCTTAGCATATTAGCTTCGTTAGCTTCAACCCAGCGCGCGCAGGTTGCCAGTCCGCGCACCCTTATGACGTCACAACCGGCGACCGATTTAGCCGTTAGCGCGGCTAGGTAGCATTAGCTTAGCTTCTCCCATGATACCATAAAAACGTTCCCCAACGACCCATCGTCCCGTTTCGCCGCGCGGGCCGACACCTCGCAATGTTACCACAACACCACATTCCCCACAACAGAACCCTAATCCCCTCAAAACGCCAGTGTAGTGATTTAAACAAAAATATAAAAACATAACAACCCATAGGCCCCCACAAAACACTAGCTTGACCCCGCCGCCCTCACCACCGGTGTGCTCAGAACGACTTCCGGGTCCTAGTTACATACCATCCCGATCACCTAAAACATTAAACAACTACTTTATCCGCGTCGAATATGAAAATTCGTAATCCCAAGACACTATCGATCGACTTTATACATTCGAACCTACGCCTATTTGTCACCAGCATCCTCCGGTCGCCCCCCGGCTAACACAGTAGCCAACCGTCGCCGCGTTCCACCGGCCCTCGAAAAACCGGCGTTATCATTACATATCCCCACGGCTAACCGGTGACTTAAATTACATAATAATACAACAATAACCTCATACGTATCATCAATCACACCTAACCATAGCCATTCTCCAAACATTCAATCATACTGCCACTCCTAACCACAAATAAAAACACAAACCACCATTCAGACTTACATACTATTGTCCCTCGAACGTCGCGCGGCAGTTCTCACATTCCGTTTCACTTTATTAAATAACTTCCGCGTGACTATTAAAAACGAGACCAAGTGTAATCGTACACCTTACTATACCGAATGTTTAAGTTCATAACAGCTTTGTAATCGAATCGCCACTAAGTACTAATTCAGTCTCTCAACCTAAATGTTTAAGCACCACCGTTCGCCCCTTATCACAGCGCACGTAATCAATTAATATGCCGGCGTGTTTAATGTATCAAACAGGATCTCCTTAGGCAGCTCGGGTTTCTGTAATTCGCAAACTCACCTTGAACGAACAACCCTTCCGCCGTCTTGATCCGCTCGAATATGTCCTAAAAACGAACATATTTCTCCATTTAATTCAGCCGATAATCTCCGCAGATACCAGGTGCCGTCGTAATGCCGGTCAACACGCTCAGCCAGAAAACTATGTTATTGCAGCCTCGCAAACACTAGCCAGCCCCGCTTATATTAATCCTTCCCGTGTTATTCCTGTAATCGCACAACAAGATTCCTGATTTACACCGGTCGCCCTTCGTTTCTACTAAACCCGATTACATAATCCAAACAGCGTTTGAGCCACGTATCCACGTCTCGGCGAAACATCTTGCCCGTGCCGATTTGAGTACGCGGCACACACGACTAGACGTCCCACTTCCCCCGCGCATACACACGGCTCCCCCACTGTTCAGACACGCAAAAATTACCAACATTATAGCGCCCGTCTCCTGAGAAATGTATTAGGGTTTTCATAACCCAGGACACGCTTCCGCCGAAAGCCAAATCAGATTTACCGAGCCTCGTGATCATTTAAGCCTTTCATCTGTCTCAACCCGACGCCACGACCAACCCCATAAATCAGATAGTTGCGCTCCCCCCAACGCCTACATATTAATACAATACGAGGTTTCCAACTTCTTCACATAATACTATATGAGGCTTTAACTTTACATCATATACTCCTATACGAGGCATTAACTTTTCCCACCCCTTGTTCGAACTGAGCTGCCAATTCTCCGTCATCTCTCACCTTTCTCAGGATCGAAGCCCACGCAACTGCGGCCTCCGTCGTCCGCTGATGAGGTCGATGGTTGAAGAAAAAAAAATGTCTCGTTCCTACGGCAGCTGCTTGTTCACGGGTCAAAGCACCAAAATGTAGTATATTCCCAAGCTAAACGGTTCTGCTCTGTACCAGAACCCGGCGCTGATCTGCTCTGCGTTGTGATTCAAAAACTTTAAAGCCCTGGGATATACTTGGTACAAAGACTGGAGGGTCTTTGTTATCAAATCAGCGGTGCAGGCAGGAGAAATCAGGAAGGAAGAGGGTAGTTATTTCAAAGTTATACAAAAAATGATCTGTTTCAATTAAAAGTAAAGAATGCTATAGCTGTGATCAAAGACACTATGCCGTCTTGATCACAACCAGACTAATATTACAGTAGAGTTGATAAGTCGTTGATGAGCTTTGTTCTCTGGCTGAATGAACAAATCAGTCTATTTTCCCTCCAAAAGTTCTTTGTCCTTTGTTCCTCCTCTGCTTCCGCCGCCGTGTGTAGATGGGTGTGGTTCCTCCTGGTGAGTTGGGTTCAGAGTTCCCCTCCCCATCACAACCTCCCATTATATCCCAAGGCCCAGCGTCTCGGTGTGATGACATCATCAAATTCTTTCCTCCAATGCCAGGCCTGCTAAGCTTGGATTTGAAAATAGGGGTTTGGCTTAATAGGCCAACCCCCCCTTACTTTGTTTAAGCCCAGAGAACAACCATCAATTACAACCTAATATTTGCATTTATTCATTTCATAATTTCTATATTTGAATTACCATTAATTACATGAACCCAGAGATATCATACTTAAAACACATTTCTTATCATTAAGCCTATTTTCACCTTAAGTGAAAACTAATCTCATTCTGTAGTGGATTTAAGTTTATACTCTAGCGTTCATTAATAACACGCTTTTATACAGTTTCATTAATCATATGATTTTACACAGTTTAGTATGACTTCAGAATTATTACCACAATGTAAACAGGCCTAATTGTATTTCATATCAAACTAATCTAAGTGTGTTATCAAACATTTGCAGTTATTTCACATTGTGTTGAGTGATTGTCTCTGAGCTAGTATAATCACATAGTAAACCTCCTATCTCTTTAAACACACATTTAAGTTATTTAACTATAATTCCTACTTTTCATAGTACTCAAACCAGTTGGCTACACCCGTGTTGTCCCTAGGCCGCAGGCCAGCAGATACCAACTGCATGTGATTTGATCATCTCATTGCGTTAGCTGTTTACCCACCCCCTCTTGTAAACAGTTGCTCTATTGTCTTGAAGGAAACCTGTCTACAGCAGCTGTCCCCACATGTCGTGTCACAGGGCCAGTTTAACAGATAACACAGGATATATGACTCTTGATCTATTGTCTGCAGCTGTTGCCAACACTTTGTATGCAAATTCACCTTTGATTGTGAGCACAAGGTCTCTGTCAACACACACACTCTATGAGCTAAGTCACCCTAGTCAAATCAGGTTTAAACTATATTTGATTGCCAATTGTTCCACTTTGACTGTTTCTATAAGACTATTACACATTAGTTTGATTTGAACTATGATCTATGTTCAAAATATACCACAAAAGCTATATGAACCCCCAAATTCTGAAGATGCCCCAGTACTTTACTACATTTGATTGGCTGATTTAAGCCCTTACAATTCCAACTAGTAAATTTGACCACTCCTCCAATCTGCTGTGAGGTTTTAGGTTGAGTCATAGACTGGTGTTGAGTGTACAATGAGTAACATCGAAAAGTATGTCCTAATAGTATTTTTAATGTACAGTGGCCAAGTCATAGAAAAAACAACAACAGTATAAACATCGCACAAAAATAACTGTAAATGTAAACAAACCCTTCCCTCCCCCCTCCCCCTCCCTCCCTCCCATGCTGATGCGTATCCTCAAATTGGACGCACGCATAACCCACTATTACTACTCTTAACACCCCCTAAGAGAAATGAGAAAGGGAGATAAACACCACCCCTTCCGTGGTTAAGTGACAAATGTTAATATTGTGAGATATCGTAGTCCCAAAATGAAATAGTCTGTATATGCTCATATGGACATGAATTATGAACTTGCCGTTCAGCTGATGGTTACAGTCTGGGGAACCGCTTTTCTCAGTTTAGTGTTTATGAAAGTCGAGGCGGCGGCCGGGTCTTCAAACGTGTGCGTTGAACCACTCGGCAGAGTGATTTTCAGAACCGCAGGAAACATCAGCCCAAACTTGATACCAGGACAGGCATGGAGTTCATGTTTCACTCCTCCAAACGCAGCCCTCTTCTTGGAAACAGCGACGGTGTAATGAGGGAAAATAGAGAGCCTTTTGCCTTGGAAGAGTAGAGGGGTATCACGGGAGGTCGCGCTGGCCCGACGTAGGATTTTGTTTCAGAGATGAAAGAAGTGGACCCTGATGATGATGATGAGGCGTCCCTCCCTCTTTGGGTTTAGCCCGCAAAGTGCGATGGGCTCTGTCGAGTAGGGGCTCATCATCCAGGCCCAGTAGGTTCTTGAGTAAGCGGCCGATGAATTCCGTTGGGCGCGGACCCTCCGAGCCCTCAGGTATCCACACAAGTCGAAGGTTGTTCCTCCTCGATCTCCCATCTAGGTCCTCACATTTGTCTGTTAATAATTTCACCTGTGACGTGAGCTCCTTAACAGTGGAGTCAAGCGAGGAGAGCTGGTCACTGTGATCGCTCGTCGCACGTTCCAACTCGCAGATGGTTTGCCTGTGTTCATTTATTTTCAGCAGCAATGGTTCGGTAATATTCACCAGCTCCGTGCGCACTGATGAGTCAATTGTGCCACAAATATCTTCCTTCAGCGAGTTCAGCATTGATTGTAAGGCCCCTAGATCAGAGGCGCTGCCGCTGTCCATGTTAGCAGCTGGCGCGTGTGGTGGGGGTGGCCCGGGTGGCTGATCAAAGATTGTTTGTTGTCCTGCACGCTTCGTTCTTAATTTGGGTTTAACAGGACCCATGGACTTAAAGTTTAGAAGATTTAAAGTGTAGAAAAGTCTGCCTGACTGGTAAATGAACATACGTTGTCCAGTGTCCAAAGTCCCAAAAGAAAAAACATTGTTAAAGGACTATTTATAATTGAAGTTTGTCACACAACGGTGGAGCGGCGAAAAGCATGTCTTACATGCTCGGCGTCCTCCCTTTTTGAGCAGTGTTGACCAGTTTATAAAAATGATTTAAAATGTTTATTAGCAACGCCGAGCTTTCAAACCCTGCCGTGTGTGTGTGTCTGTGTGAAACTCTAATGGAACGCAGGGTACCTTTGAAATTTATATCTGATATATTTTGGACCCACCGCTAGCTTTTAAGCAGTGCTTGGTGGTGCAAATTAACCTGGCTACTACGGAGGAATAAGTTACTGTGTATTCGAGCCCCTGGCTTGCATCGCAGTCACGAAAGGGGCTACAACCAAGCTAGCTTGGTTACGTTAGTTAGCAACCAAGCTAGCCTGATAACATTAGTTAGCATCCAAGCTAGCCTGATGATAACGTTAGTTAGCAACCAAGCTAGCCTATGCATTGCAGGCATACCTGGTCAATGTGGTCCTCCTGGACAGATAGATTTGTTGTTAAATCAGAATATCCACAGTGGTGTGCTGTGCTGGTCCCCAGTAAAGGTCCCGCCGGCGAAAAATAAGTTGGTGCTCAATGAATGAATCCGAGAGAGGAATCCGAATTTCCCCTCTAACTAGTGCTATATCCTTCATTGCATCGTTATTCGTTAATAAAGTTTTCAATCAATCAATCAAACAATGCTCGCATAACATTACATAATGTTAGCTAGCAAGCCAGCTAGTCGACAATATCTCCTTCTTCCATGATTGCAACGCTATGTACAGTACTAGAGAATTCGAAAGTGCCCGCGAGGCAATGACGTTTGGTCACGTTTAGCTTTTAACCCTTTATCTGCCAGGGATTATTCTGATCTTAATCCCCTCTCTGCCACCACTATAAATCTATGGAGATGTTCCCCTTTTTTGCAGGGCTATAACTTTTTAAATTGTATTGCTAAATTGACATTACTATGGCCCATTCAACGTCAAGTATCTATCGTTTTTTAGGATGTAGCAACGTTCTACTTTTTCATTCACATATTCATACTAAAATACGGTCTAAAGTATAAATATGTTTTTATCGTTTTCTGCAGCATTCTGCAGAAAGCGAGTTATAGCTATAAATACATATATTACATCATCAAATGTAGTTTGATACCGATTGACGTCATATTAAAACTTTCA